>NW_009952263.1:7794911-7834839 GCF_000747805.2 Chaetura pelagica | reverse complement strand
GCCCGCTCCTCGGGAGGCCCGGCCGGCGGTAGCGAAAGGGCCCTGGGATTGTTTTGGGATCGGGAGGTTTTCCGCTTGTCCGGGGCCCGTTGCTGTCTTGAGGAAGCCCCGCGCGCTTTTATTGGTCTACAGCGTACGCGGAGTGTGGTTACCGGTCGCTCAAAGCGGGGGTGAAGGGGGAAGGAGCTTAAAATAAAGCAGGTTTAACGCGTTGCTCCCCGGAAGCTGCAGGCCGGGTTCAGGCTGGTTGGAAAGCTCCTTGGCGGGTGGAGGAAATAAGTGATGGTGTAAAGATGGGCTGTGCTGGGCTGGATGTGCTGGGCCAGGGCTGCAGGCCAGGCTGGAGCCTCGGGAGGAGCGGGACCGCCTCGTCCGGCTGCCGGAGAGGAGGCGAGGGGGTTAAACACGGTTTTCTGCAAACGAGTAGAAGTTCACCCGAGATAAAACCCGACTTTGCAAGGCAGGCTGGAATCACTGGCACGCCTTTTGAAGTCAGCTTGTGAAAAAGTGTTGTTTTCTTAAAGTTTTGGGAAATCCATTACATTTTCCCTTTCCTGGGCATTGACTTTGTTTTCATTAAGAATCCTGACAGAATGTGAACTCTTTTAAAGGAGCACCTGGTACTGGAAGGTTTATTTTAATTGCAAGGAAAGCAGCAATGTAGGTACATTTTTATGACCATTTGAACATGGGGAGCTGTGTGTCCCAGGTTGCTCTATGTGACAATAATTTATAATTACGGCTGATAATGCACTGGGTGTCCCGGCTTTTCCTTGGGGCCTGCAGTACAAGACAGAAATTACAAACTAGAGACATACTCCATCATCCATACCAGCTGAAGCAGAATTTGAACCCAAGTTCTGGAAAAATGAGCCTAAAAATGGCGCCGTTTGACTGTTGGATCATGCTTCAGGGCAACATAGGAAAGAAGATGACCAATCTGACATACACCTGAAAATCTGAAATCAGAAGTTTAGTAATAATTGTTTTACTAATGTAGAACTCTGAAGATGATCCTTGTCATTCTCCTGATTCCCAGAAAGGAACTTTTTTGTTTGTTTGTTTTCTGGGTCTTTCTGGAAATCTTAGCTCCATGCCAGTCTACACGTGTTTTTGATTCCCAAATGTTTGATTAAGCAAAGAGAGACCAAACTAGGTTTCTGGCTTGCTGATGATGGTTTTACAGCTATGCATTCAAATTTTTTGCTACGACAGACTGTTGTAGTAGAAGTAAAAAGAGCCATTTAAAGTTAAACGTAGTAGATAGAAGACAAAAAAGCACAGGACAAAAAAATGAATACATGAGAATTTCCTTGCATGTCCATACGTCTGTTAATTTTTATGAGATAGCTTCATTTTTGGTTTGAAATAACTATTTTCTACTTTTCTGTGATTGTATTTATTGTATGTTGGAGGAGATCTTGATATTAAAAAAACCGAAGCAGGCAAGCATCGAATTCTTGTCCAGTAATATCATGCCTTGAGTACTTCTAAGAGATCAATGATGAAATAGTTTTGTTCAATACAGGGCATACCATCTAATTCAGAAATCAGATAGCCAGTCTGCATATAACACAGTGACCTGTCCACTACAAATACAGCAAAATGCATGTTTTCTGTGTTTGGAATACAGTGCATTTTAGACCAGAATACATGCAAAAGGAGCATGTGCTTTGGGAGGTGAAATGGCAATGGAAGGAATTGCAGCAGGTTGAATGTTCAAGGTAGATATGTATAGGCAGGATTCACTAAGTAAAAATTTTACTGTAAATATCAAAACCTTTTTTCTATAAACCTGTAGATCTGTGCTGCTGCAAAAAAAAAAAAAAAAAAAAAAAGTATGCACCTGCCTTTGGCACATACTCCCACTGTGTACTCAAATCAGGCAATTGTGAGTTGTCTAAATAACTGCTGGAGTAATTACATGAACATAGGATATCTAATTGTGTGTGTGCTTAGGGGATGTCTTAAAAGATTTGGCCCTCTCAGTATTCTCAATATGAAAATTTTCCCATTGAAAATAAAAGCTAGAACAAAAGCCAGCAGGAAAAACAACAGCAGAATCTGCCAAAAGTAGTTTATTCTTGTTTCATTGGCAATCAATTGTTAGGCTCATCATAACACTCAAAATGCCAATTTAAGCATGAATGGAGGTTCCACCCCAAAATTAAACATTGTAAGAGGACTAATCCCTTTTGCTTACACAACAATAAATGGGGAAAAATTGCAAATATTACTAATTTTCTCTGTTTTTGAGGTTATGGGGGGAGGGGGGTTAAAAGCACACTACTTAGACTGTCTCAGTTTATGTTCAAAGTATGTCCTACTGAGGAGCCACAAGTCAAGGTGTGTAAGCTTTTTATAAGTGAGGAAAATAATGTTTGTCGTTACATATTCCTAATTGTCTTCTTATATTAAGTGTTTCCTAGAATACTCTTGGGGTTAGAAACATTTTTAAGATTTTACTTGACTGTGCATTGGAATAGTGGTTTGTACTTAGTTATATTACTAGTTATATTAGAAGTTTAGTCTTGTAGTCTAGCTAAGTTTTATACTCACACAAGTTCTTAACACCTCAGATGTAAGTGATATCCTTAGCAAAAATAAGATATATTGCTTGCACACCTGTGGTGGCAGAAGCCAATGTAAGAGTTAGAAAAGTGAACAATACTGTCTTTCTGTATCCATGTCTCCCAGGTCTCATCTGGTAGAGTATCTGGAAATACATTCTAGTTTCTGGTCCTTCTGGGGGGAGATGTCCAATTTGGTTATCAACTGCAGAGTAATGCTATTATATGCATAGGAACTAGTTAGCAAGATTTAATCTAGTTTCAAATAATTATAGTGTAGAGTTGCCAGTTTAATAAAACATCAAGTAAAAAAAAGTAATCTTAATTTCTTGGCTTGGTCAGCTCATGCATGCAAACACAATGTAAACATTTCCACATATTTTAATATATGTTTATGTAAATAATACACGTGTATTGAGTGTATATACATATAAGATTGTGAGTATATACAAATATAAATAAATAATAAATATACATACACATTAGTTGTATTTTTGTTTCCAACACTGTCTTGTTTGGGTTTCATATTTCATCTGGAATCTAGGAAATTTTGCAATCTCATAAATCTGAGAAAACTTCAGGAAGGTTTTAATGATTGCAGTTTCTCCTGTGAGTCTAAAGAAGCTCCCTTCTCTATCAACTGTATTCTCATAGAGAAACTAGGAAACACTTTTAGAGTAATTCCAGTGTTTCCAGACCCTAGGATGAGATGTGGTCTATACAAACATTAAGTTGTATTTATTTTAAACATCAGTAGTTTTCTTTCAGTAGAATCTGTTTGACACCATGGTCTGCTTGCTGCTTCCATTATAAATAAAAACTAATTCACTCCAATATTCTGATTTTGTACATTCTTTCAAAACCCTTTCCAACCATAAGAGTAACCTCAATTAATTAGAAATTTTGTTCTGTCCTTTTCATTCCTCATCTAAGCCTTCTTGTCTACATCCATATGAAAGAAGGAAAAAAATAAAAGTTGTGTTTCTGAATTACAATAGGGCTTGACTACAGGCGTTCACATTTTAACTGAAATGAGTCTTAAATAATTTGAAAATTCTTGGGTTTAGTGGAGTTTTGGTGAGCTCTCAGTGAACCTTTGTGTCTGTCTAGAGTTAGAATTCAGACTGATTCACCTGTTCCTGTTCACACTTTCCAAATACCTGACCAAAATATGGTGTCTTCTTCCAGCAGAAAACAGCTCATGCTTTCTTAGTAAAATACGTAGTTTGACATTTTGATAGTTCTATTCCAAATTGTGAAATTAATTAACAAAGGAGTGCTACTTAATGCTTTCTGAAATTTTTTAAGGAGTCAAGCAGAGAGGAGTGAGCAAGAGGAATTGTTCGAAAGAGTTACAAGAACCATGCACTCCAGACTTGCTCAGCTCGAATTTGCCACAGATGGGACTTCCCCTGAGAGGTGTAAAGAAAACAGCCTCTTGATCTTAGAAGACATGGTGCATCTGCAGTCTTACCAGCATAATCTGATGTACCACGTAGCTGTTAGATCAGTGCCCAGAAAGATGGAGAAACTGGTTAGAATAGAACAAAGGTATACAAAGATTAAATTTAGAAGGGCCGAAAGAGAATAAACTGGGTATAAGAAAAAGTTCCTGATTTAGAGTGTGCAGACAGTGATTCCTTTGAATATGAGTGTCCAGGGCAACATTTTTGCATGTGATGCCTTTGGTCCCAATTCAGGCAAAACCATCCATTGACACTTAAGTTCCATTGATTTCAGCAGGGCTTAAGTGCTTTCCTGAATCAAGGCTAATTAAGTGCATCACATACAAATACTCGTGTGCATAAGTTGTTTACAGGATTGGGGCTTTAGGGCTTGTCTAAACAGAGACACTCAGGAAAATTAATCCAAATTAACTAAAGGTATGAATTTAAAGTGGATTAGTTAAACCACATTAAACCCCAGTGTGGACTGGGGTTTAATGTGGTTTAACTAATCCACTTTAAATTCACTGTTTTAATTACTTTGGATTAACTTTCCTGAGTGTCCCTGTTTAAGCAAACCCTTAGTGTATTGAATAAAGTCCCCAAATGAGTCAAAATTAAAATAGACCCAAAACTAAATAAATAGCAATTCTGCATTGGCAAGGGATGAAATCTTTAATTTTTACAATTCCAGTGACTGTACCACCAATGTGCTGAAAAACAGCCTCGATGACACCAAATTGCAGTCAATGAACGTGACAATGGAACTAAGCCGTGAAAATCCAAGCTGCGTCGGAAAGTCTAGTCTGAGAGAAATTTGGAATAAAAAACAAATTTTCAAGTTAATCTTGTATACTTCAGCGATATTAAACTGCTGTTTAAAAATGAAGATCGTATTTATTTCCGCTTAAGCTGGCAAGACCAGTGAAGGTGCTGAGGTTGCCAATGCAGTCTGCAATGGCTAGCAAGGAAGCCAAAACTGGCAAGAGAAGTGAGATAAGTCTTATTTATGTAAATAAGAAAGTATTTGTAGTTAATAATAGGCTATTCTGATTAGCTGCTTCAATATAATATATAAATAAAACACTCAAATAGCTGTTGATGTTATTATTTTGATAAATGAACATTTGTGTTCTATTGAAAACAAAAAAGTCTGATTCCCAAGGTAGCATTTGCTTAGAGTTCCACTGGAAGTGATGGGACTTCACTGGGCTTCCCATTGGGGGCCAGCACAGCAGCCAGACTCTTCAGGTGCATTAAAAATGTAACAGTGGACAAACCAATTAACCAACTGTGAATTCATTATTTTGTTATTATTTTTAAAGTAAGTAAGTAAATAAATAATAAACCATTGATAATTACTCAATTTGGCATGAAATTTCAGACATTCAGGGCCAGACACCCAGCTGGTATAAGTGGGCAGATGGTCTTATCTTTACTTAGAAATGATAAGTTTGGGGAAAAAAATTATTTTTTTTATTTTTTTATTATTATTTTTTAGTTGAAGCAAAATCTGTTCCTCTGCTGAAAGTGACAATTCTTCAGATAAAAATATTGTTGAATAAAGGTTAGTCTTTTTGTATTTAAGCTGTGTAACGATTTTGGCATTTCAGACTTGAAACCTGCTACGAGACTAATACTGTCTTCAGTGACACTGCTGAAAGTGCCTGCATCCTGACTGCTTTACAGCCTTGCTTGGATGTACATGCATGAGGCTAATGTCATAGCTGTATTATATAAAATTAAAAAAATATCTATGATTAAAAGAGCCTTTATCCCTTATGGTAAGATTTAGTGCTTGTTAACCAGTGAACCTCACTGAAAGGTGAGAATCCTCTGCCTTTCCCATTTATTTCAAAACATGACAAAGCAGTTTGAAAGTGACAGGGATGGTGTGTTCTGGGAGGCTTCCCCTGCTGCACCTGCTCCCTGCAGAGCAGTGCAGCCTTTTCTGAGCGTGACCTTCCTCTGTGGTGTGACACGTCTCCCTTTCTCCTGACACTTGGTAAAGGGAAGGGAGTAAAGCCGGTGACGTGTGGAAAGAAGAAAAGCAAGAAGAAGGGGAAGGCAGGCAACCATGGGGAAGGCAGGATGGGTGGCAGAGAGTCAGGGTAGAGCACCTGCCCACTCCCCAAAACTGAGAAGAGTAGCAAATTGAAAGTTCGAGTAACTTTACCTCTGATAGTTTTTTAAGTCTTGTTCTGCTGTCCAGCTGTAATTTTGCCTCCCCTGTAGTTAGCTTTTTCCCTGAGTCCTTTTCCATACAAAACTTTTTTTTTCTTTTTCTTTTTTTTTTTTTTCACCTAAAAATAGCCCCACATCTTAAAGGTGTTGTTCTTAAACACTAAGGTACTGTGCCATTAATTGTTTTCTACTGTCCTTTGACTAGCCTAACACATAATTAAGAATGTTCCCAGCTGTTCAGTTATTGAGGCAGAAGATTCCTTCCAGCCTAAGTTGGTCAGAATCACTGGCCATGCAGGTGGAATATAGGTAGAAGTTCAGAGCAAGGGTACAGAGAAAAGAAGTAAAAGAATGTTCATTTGAACTTTTATTTTTGTATTTCTGGAATTTATTTAATAAAATAATATCCTCATGTGCAGGTGAAAAGTCATGTATTGGCTTTCATTTATGCTGAAAATGAGTGTTCCCCTGGTAAGCAGAAAATGGTAGTTCGGATCGTTGTCCTATTTTGGAGAACTCTAATTTAGCGCCTAAAGGAATTTGAGGGCAAGAGCACCTCTTTCATTACACTAACTCCCACTTGTTTTTTACAACAATTAAGTGTAAGCCCTACAGCAGCACAACTGTTAAGATTTTTATGGGTCTTAAAAGGGACACTGACAGTTTGAAATGAGTGAAATATACACTGAAAGGTGCCAAGTGTTTATGGCATTATTTTTTCATCTTGCAGCATTAAAAAATATGGTTTAAATTTTCTTTTTTCCTGATAGGGTGTTTGTGCGGGCCAGACAACAGTACAGTAATTGCCTTCTGGCTCTGCAAAATATACACAGGATTCTCTGTGCCCAAGCACAATCTTTTCTTCTCTGGTGATCTGATGTAGCAGCATGCCTCTTCACCAGAGGGGTGTCCTAGAAAAAGAAGGAACTCCCTCTCTAAGGTGTTTTTAAGATAATATTACTTTTTATTACCACTATTTTCATTCAAGGATTTCACAAAAAACTTTAAATGTGTCAATGAATATTCAGATTAGCCCTAAAAAATATTAATCAGTAAAATATAGGAAGAATGAAGTTAGGAGCTCACAGCCACAAAGTCAATCAAAAACAAAGAATGCTTCTGCTGAATTTATCATATCCGTTAACCTCATTATGATAGTGATTGTCTGGGGTGCATTTTAGTGTAATAACCGGTGAGAGATTGGGAAGGGATAAAGCAACTGTTTCCTCTAGAACATTTTATGCACTGCTGCCAGGGGAAGATCATCTTAATTCTGTTCTCTCTGTAATTCTTTTCCCTTTGAGTGAACTGAGGCAGCTGGCCCTGTTCCTCTCCAAAAAAAAACTTCTGTAGCATTTGAGTGGACCGTTTGAGAAGACAGTGAGAAAAAAATCACTTTGTCATTGTGAAGATAACTAGAGATAACTGGCATTATTTTTCCCTTTTTGAACAGTTTTTCAATTTTTTCTGTTGGTATTAGGTGGGTGTATAAATGGTATGTTGGTAAGTTCATGTAGGAGTGAAACTGCAGAGAAAAAGGGCATTTATCTAGACATAGCAGGGCAGAACACAAACTAGGAATAATCTGGAGAATATAAATTGGTTAGACCTACTTTGGCATGGCTCTGAATTGTAACAATTTTGAAGTAGTATAAATTGCTTCCTGCAACAAAGGGAGCAGAGCTGTGAACAAGGACATGATGGGATGTTTATGCTTTTACTTTAGCAAAGCCTTTGATACAGACTCCTGTAACCTTCTTACTACAGCACTTCTTCATATTTTTTTCAGCACATGTGAGACAGCATTTGGAGTTGTGTGTCTAGTTTTGGGTTCCCTATTGCAGGAAAGGCATTGACATACTGGATGCAGTCCAGTGGAGGCTACCATGTTAGTCAGGGAGCTGGAGAAGACCATGGACAAGGAGAGGCTGAGAGAGATGGGCTGTTCTGCCTTAAAAAGAGAAGGGGAGATCTTATTGCTATCTATAATGAGCTGATCAGCTGTCAGAAGCTGACAGAAACAAACTCTGGTTGAAGTTGCACAGTAGTAGTAAGGGAGGCAACAGACAAAAGTTGGAGCATGGGAAATTCCCCTTTGATATTAAGAATTATGTTTTTTTACTGTTATATTGGTCAAATACTGGAAGAGGTTGATTGAGGAGGATCTCCATTCTTTGACATATTCAAGACTGAGCTGGATGTGGCCATGAGCACCTTGATCTAATTAGACCTATTCAAGTGGTGGCTGGACAAGACAGCCCCAGATAAATTTTTGTATGTATAGTCCTTGTAAAAACAACATTATTTTCTCAGTTTTCAGGTAGCTAATCTCTTGATTTATGTGACATTGTCAGTCACTTGCCCATCATCACAAAATTTTCCAAGTTCTACAAAACCTTCATGGTACTATGAAGAGATACCCAAGCAAATGAAACAGATCCTTTGAGCACACACATTATTTTATTTACCAGAAAAAGGAATGTTTCTAATATGTTTAATTTGTGGTAAAACACAGAGAACACTAGCTTATTTTTTTCTTTGCTGTTCCTTTCTGAATTGCACTAATTCATTGAACCCATTTTAAGTGAAAATATTCTTTAGATCACAAGAAGTCAAACTATTAAACATTTTAAAAATATCTCTCAGTAGTAAAAGTCTTGCTGTGTTCTTTGTTAAATACTGACTTCAAACCATGGTTTCTGCATTGAGTTTTATTAGCAGTCAGTAAGTAGATTTGCAGGGCCTGATCCTGCATTGCTGACACCATGCTGGATGAGGCAGAAATAAAACAGCACACTAGAAATTAGATTAAAGGCCAAGTCTGCAACTGTTATTGAAATCCAATAACTCAAACTGCAGTCTTACCAGCAGTTAATAGTCCCCATGGTGCAAAATAATCATAAAGCTTGAGGGTATCTACTATTGTGCCAGCACACCAATGAGATGCAACCATCCCTGCCCCAAGAGTTGTAAAACAAAAGCCATTCTCCCATCAAAGGGCAAGTTTTCCACACTGATACCTGTGGAAATAATTTGTAATGTCTTCTATGTCCTTTTGCAATTCCTTTCCCTATCTTTATCCAGTCTACACAAAATCCAACATCTCTTGCAAAAAATGCAAGTGTCTATCTATAACATTAGCAACTGAAGTCAGGTAGTTCAAAGGCAGCATATAAAGGACTTCTTTTTAGCTAGACAAGTGTTAATATATCCCTTTTAGTTACTACTCATCTCCAGACAATGTATGTTCCTATTCTAATCATGAGCACTGTTGCTTTAGAGTTCTGAGGCACAAGTTTTTTACTTCAAAGGAAAATGAAAACAAGAGAAAGAACTCAAAGGTTTTAAACTCCATCCAATGGACTCGATTCTCCTTGACTGTCAGTTTCATCCTGACATGGGTCAGTCGCAGTGAGTTGTGTATGAGACCAAGAGTCGTGCAGAGACAAAGTGTCCTGCTTTTCTCAGCATATATCTTTATACAGGATGAAACAAAACTTTAATTAGCATCAGGGAGAGGCAGATGAGTTAAAGGGAAGACACGTCAGCATCCATATTCCAGCATGATTACTATTTTCCTGGATAACAAATATTCCCAAGTAAATGGAAGAACAACTTCAACAAATCTGTTCTGTCTAGCAAAACAGAGCAAGATGGAACAATATGAAGATAAGCAGATGCAGTTAGTAATTGTTGACTTCTTGGAATTTGCCTGATATTACAGCAGAAGACATGAATAAAACTGGATCTTTACTTACTGAGGTCACTGTAGGTTTGGCTACTAAGTTCAGTCAGGGGTGGTTTTACTCACTAAGAAGGGCAAACTTATTTACTCTTTTAGTAATCACATATACTTATTATACAAAAAAAAAAAAAAAAAAAAGGAGAAACTGACTTTATTTCATTTACATACAGTCCTGTGCTACTATGTTATGCTAGATCCATTATGCAAATAATTCAATAGCTGTTTGTGGTGGGCTGACCCTGGCTGGCTGCCAGGTGCCTACCGAGCCACTCTATCACTTCCCCTCCTCAGCTGAACAAGGGAGAGAAAATACAACAAAAGGCTCATGGGTCAAGATAAGGACAGGGAGATTGCTCAGCAGTTACCGTCATGGGCAAAACAGACTCAGTTCAGGGAAATTAATTTCATTTATTACCAAACAAATCAAAGTAGAGAAATGAAAAATAAAAAATAAATCTTAAAACACCTTTCCCCCACTCCTCCCTTCTTCCTGGGCTTAACTTTACTCCCAAATTCTCTACCCCTTCCATTCAAGAAGTGCAGGAGATGGAAATGGGCGTTGCAGGCAATTCATCACACATCTCTGCCTGTCCTTCCTCCTCACATTCTTCCCCTGCTTCAGCATAGGGTCCCTCCTGTGGGAGACAGTCCTCCATGAGCTTCTCCAATAGGAGCCCATTCCATGGGCTGAGTTCTTAATGAACTGGCAGAGTTCGTGGGTCCCTTCCACGAGGTGCAGTCCTTCAGGAAGAGCCTGCTCCAGAGTAAGTTCTCCATGGGGTCACAAGTCCTGCTAGCATTCCAAGGCACATCCACCTAGTCCAATGTGGGCTCCTCCATAGGCTGCAGGAACACATCTGCTCCACAGGCTGCAGGGTCACATCCTGCCTCACCACAGTCTTCACCGTGGCCTTCAGTGGAATCTCTCCTCCAGTACCCAGAGCATCTCCTCCCTCTCCTTCTTCACTGACCATAGTGTCTATAGAGTTGTTTCTCAAATATTTTCATTTCTGTCTTCTGGCTGCTGTTGTGCAGCAGTTTTTTTCCCTTCTTACATATGTTATCCCAGAGGCGCCACCGCCACTGCTGATGGGCTTGGCCTTGGCCACCAGCAGATCTGTATTGAAGCCAGCTGGCACGGCTCTATCAGACGTGGGGGAAGCTTCTAGCAGCATCTCACAGAACAGTGGTAGCCCCCACTACCTAAACCTTGCCACACAAACCTAATACACTGTAATAACAATCACAGAAACTTTCACTCATTCACCTTTCCCATTTTAAAATTTGAGCTGACAGTCACTGAAGGTGAGAATTTTTTTGGGAGAGTTCTGAGGAGGGTATCCTACCTAGTAAGTGTTTCTTTTTAACAAAGTTTGAGTTTGAAGACTTAATTCAATGAGAGCTTTTGCCCTCAACAGCTGCATTTTTAAGACCCTATTTTAAGCAAATCTATACAGCCCTGCTAATCCTGCTGCTCATACAGTTTTTCAGCAGCTACTGGGAGAAGAAAATTTTTTGGGCAGAGCTAGTAGTAATGTTAAATACCTTGCTTGTGTTTCTGTGATTGGAGTCTTTTTTATTAAATCCATCCTATCTCCATGAATATTTTTTCACTACCTTGCTTTTCCTGCTAACTAAACATTTTGGTATTGTCACAAATGAGAGAAAAAAGGGTGACAGCTGAACAATCATGAAGACCTTTTCTTTTTCAAAATACAAATTATTTCAGTAATGTAATAGGGACTACTTAGCTCAATTCAAAAGAAAATGTAGAGGTCTGTGGGACGAAGAGGCCAAGTGCTTTAAATACATCTTTTAAAAAAATGTGATGGACAGCCATCTTTGCCTGGTGTCACTGAGGTCTGACTGTTCCCAGCGGCTTTTGGACTAGAGCCAACATCTTTATTCCAGTGTTAAGGAAGAGATAGATAAGATTCAAGTTTTTAATTTTAAGTCCCAAATTTTGGATATAATCTTCAGAAGTTTCAGATTTATGTAGGCTCATAATATGCCCTGGAGAGAACACGTACCTAATTCTTCTTGTTCATTATCACCCCTTGTTTTGTATAAATTGCTGTTATGTTGAGATTTCTCTTCCCCTTTTATTAAGGCAGTTAACCATTTACCAGTTTTATATGAATTATCATAGAAAAATTTATTTGCTCTATAAAAATAATTGGCTTCTTTAACAGCAATATTATTCAATAGTGCCTTAATCTGTAGCAATTCTGCATAAGCTTTTTACTATGGGATTTTTGATGTTCTAATCTTTTATTGTTAGCTCTGTTAATAGCTCCAATTTTTCTTGCCTTTGGCATTTCCTAATTTCATGACATACACCTAAAATCCAGCTTCTAAAAGTCACTTTGAAAGCCTTCAGTACACTGTGATACAGAGCAGAGACCAAATTAAAATTTATATATTCCTTGATTTTCGTTTTAATGGCTATTAGAAATTCTTTATCCTTAAGTAATAGAGTATTGAATCTCCAATGCAAACCATTTTTATTCTCCTCTTTTGGAATTATCTCTATTATTTCACTGGTATATGATCAGATGAAATGAATCCATGCACTTTAATTCTCAATTTATTCCCAAACAGGTTTTTATCTCTGTAAAAAATGCCTTGTCTCATATAAAACTGATTTTCCACAGAACAGGAGCCCAAACTTACTTCAGTGGGGTCAGCAGAGCTATTCACATGTTCAGAAAATAATGCTGCTTATCTTCTTGTTTGTAAATTTGATTTTTAAAATAATTTATTTCCTCTATTTTTTTTAACTACAAAGCATCTGCCTTCCATTCAACTTTCAAGTAATTTTCCATGCTGATTTCCTATTACATGTGTATAGGACAAACTGGTGAGAACATCCTGTCACCTTTTTATGTTGAAATGCAGGCGGCATCCCAGAAGTAAAATATTTCTGAATGTACACCGTAGACATACAGCTTATTCTCAGGATGACAGCAAGCTCCTTAGATAGTCATAGGTCCTCACTATATCTCCAAATGAAGGACATAATGCTGGAATTTACTCTATGCTTTTCAAATAAGTTTTGTGCTTGCTGGCTTATATATATATTTAAAAGATTAAATAAGAGTCTACCACATTGTTGTTTGAAATAGATTTATGCAAGGAGTGCAACTGATAATAATTTGTAGATGAGTAAGATGCTTTTGCCTCCATCTAGAACTCCTTTGTGAAATTTAGCTAGGGCAAAATGTAAACTTTATTGTTCTCATTTCAGTTTGTATTTTTACCAAACACTTTTGCTATTTGAATTATTAGTGCAGTCACTTTGGGCTCCTATCCTTTTGATGCCACAATTAAGTTTCTAATAAGTATTCAGATTACTACAAATATGAAAGCAGTGTGAGATGAATGTGGACGAATAAGCTGTGTGTGATAAAAATATAACCACTTTGGGAGCATGGCATTTTTCATTTCAAAGGCTGCTTAGTAATAAAGGACTTGGTCATTCTGATTTAAGTTTCACATTTAAAGGTAAACTAACAAAGTGTTTATTTTAATCAGCCTGTCCTGTGTAATCTGGTGGAAAAATAAACATCAGTTAAAAGGCTATCAGTCTGACAAAATGACTTACCTTAAATGTTAATTTGAAAGAAAAAGCACTTCTTTCACTGTCACTGGTTTGATTGAACTGGTGTTTCTCAGAGCAACTGAAAAAGAAGCTTTCCCAGTATATTTTGACCTTGTTTTTGTTTTGGGTTTAGTGTGGTTTTTTTGAGCTGTTATTTTTTCTTTGGTTTTTGGTTTGGGTTTTTTTGTGTTTTTTTTCGTTTTTTTCTTTCTTGCTGTGATGTTTACTGCCCCTAAACAGTGCTGTTTTTCCTGGAAGACAACAGTTACAATAACACAGTGCAGATATTTTTCCATAGAGAGCTGCCTCTTTCTTGAGGATTGTTTTAAAGTTTCTGGGATAAATCCTGAATGGCATAAATCTCTGCAGATTTCTTGGCTTAAGTATTCAATACCAATTTATAGTCAGCACTTTCGGTAGTATCACCCAATGAAAAATTATTGCTCCCTCTCAGTGTCATCCTCTCAGTGGCCATCACTGACAGAGAAGGAAGGGAACTTTTGTGGCTGTGTTGGCAGTAGTGGTGCAGAACTGTGTAGGGTTGCTTTGTGACCTGGTAAGGCTTCTAGACCTTTTGTGCTTTGTACAGCCTTTAGAGCTCCTGGCTCAGGAGTTTTCATCCAGACTATAATGCATATAGAAATTTGGGAAACACACTCACATAGTCATGAGTTAACTCTGCACAAATTAATAAACTGCTATCAGCCTCTGCAGTTGTATTATTCAGCCATATTATTACATGCTGCCCAAGAGCTCTGCTTGTAGAACAGGATCACTCTATGTTATAGAGAGTCAAAATAAGATGGAGTACAAAACTACAAGATAAATGAAATTGCCATGAAATTGCTATCAGGTGCTTGTGTCGCTTGAGTGGCAATTTATGCAGGTTGCTACAAGCTTGCATGCTTTGGACAAAGTCCCATTAAAGGAATGGAAAGAGCCTTCCTGATTTCAGTGGAATCTGCATCAGGATCTCTGTGAGGAAAGATACATACACCCTCTCGTAAAGAAGTTTTTAAAGCCATGGCCCTTTTTTTTGTCAGGAATCAATGTGAAGTAATAATATGCATAAAATGTGGACTGAACAAACAGTGACAGGTGGCAATAAAATGTTCACTGTCACTACTGCATCTGAAAACACAACCCATTGTAGTAGTGTAGGGTGACTACCCTTTAGTGAGCACAGCATGTACAGGGTAGATTGTTCCATACTTAAAAGTACTTTTCTTTGTGCGTGTCTCTTTGTGGCTAGGTGCTATTCCATATTCTGTCTTCAGCTGTTAAGTGCTGGTGCACTGTGTCTGTGATTTATTGTTCTCATAATCGGTAATACGTCTCTTATGTATATGCTTTCTTTTTCTTAGCTATTGTCTCCAATGGTCATATTAAAAAGTCTTTTCATGGTTTTGTAGCTTGTACATAAAGTCTGCATTTTACTTTTTATACTCAAAATGTTTCCCTCTGCAATTTGTATAAAACTTGAGATTAAACTTCATGATAGGTAGAATGATACCTAAAAATCATAACATCTGTTGGAATAACTTGAGTTCAGCAACTAGAGAGAGAGAAGGAAAAGCTAATTTGCTGGTGCATGTCTCCCATGCCTGTTGAAGGCCACTGCACCAGTTGCCCACGACCCTTACCTCTGCAAGCAGCTTCTCTTAACCCATTTAACCATTAATGTTTTTTTAAAGTTGTGTGTGTTGTCTGTGTTTGAGTAGTATCTGCTGCCTCATTTGCTTAGCCTAACTAACTCCTTATTCTACATCCTTTTGCTGTGTTGTGGTCAAGTGGTCACACAGGGTTAACTGGGTGATCTACAGCATTGACCCACAGCCTGCCAGTTTTGGCTTTCTAAGTTGTTAGTGAGATTTTTTTCCCACCACCCTGAGATGGAGCTCAGTAAACCAGCAACTCTCCAGTGAACAGTTTGTCCTTTCACAAAATATGGTCATATGCAACTGACTGCATATTAGGTTCCAAAATGTGTCAGTTCAGATGCTCTTACCGCACAGAGATAAATGCTGCCCTTTCACTTAAGAAGCTTCTGTGCTCTCTGCAACACCAATTAATTTCTGTTCACAGAACAAACTCACCTAGGGATGATGAGGGTATTGGATGATTTTTGCACTGCTCTGTTTGAGGATAAATTTTTGGTGCATCTTTTCATTCTCTTCCTTTTTTACACTACGGGGGACGATATGGCTCAGTGTGTTCATTGCCTGCCTGACTTCCCTCTGTTCTATGTACTGTGGTGTGTAATTAACAAGCAACGTGACTTTTACAGAAAGGAAAAGCAATAGGTGGAGTACATGGCAATTTTCTGGTATGCAACTGTGTTTCCAGAGCTGTGCACATTGCTGCTGACACCTTTACAAATATAATAGTATGAATTTAGCACACTGACAGAAATGCAAGGAAAAGGGAAAAACCATGCTGGCTTCTTCAGTGCTAGAAAAATAACAAATTAAAATGTTTGGCAAACAGAGGGCTAAATTCATAGGGAAAAGACTTGTACTTCCAAGCTTCTCAGTGTATATCAAGCAATAAAGATTAAGAATTTATTGCAGCTTTGTGTTCTCATTGTTATTTTTATCCTTCTGTTTCCTTTCCCACCTCACTCCATTAAGCTCACTAGTAGAAGACACTACATTTTATAGAGTTATCAATAAAAAGTACTCCATGTAGAAGGAATGGTAACAGAGTGTTCCAACACATGTCTAAAGCATGTTGCATAAATGTAATTAACTGCACTGAGTTACCATGAACTTTAATAAGACCTTCAAGTAGTCTCCTAAAAATGTTGCCATCAGAATGGTCAAGTTATTATGAGCTGTAGTATTTAAAGGGCAAATATTAAATTCTCTGAGTAGGTATATTACTTCGAATTTTATGAATAATGATTTTATTGCTCATGAAAATGAACCATAGCTAGTGTGATTTGTGCTAAGTATCAGGTAGCAAGCATTACACATTGCCACATTTGTCAGTATGGAACTCTTACTTTTGCTTAACCTCACTGGCACACACATAGCAAAGTTTCTGTCCATTTTTAAGCAGGGCCAAATATTCACTAGAAATGGAGATCTGACCAATCCATTTAGCTGTATCATGGGATCAATCTGCTAGGAAACCATCCCTTCCACCGGTCAGATGGTGTTAGTACAATTTTATGTAGATAACAAAGAGAGATGTCTCAAAAGATACAGCTCTATTCAAGTAAACCATTATAGATTCATAGCTTTTTTCTTTACTTGCATGAGTAGTTTTACTAATTACTTATATGAGGGAGATAGCCTGGGTTTGGCCCAATTTAGAGATATTATTTCTTAAGATTCCAACAATATAATTACTACACATTATTCTACAGAGCTCTTCCTTGCACACACAGCATTTCCATTGAAATCAGGATCAAGAAAATTATATACCATACATCACAAAAAGATATGCTTGGTTTATTTGGCACTGGAAAGCTCTTTGTATAGGCATTTGGGTACCATTTTGTGATTTTGACTGAGGCAGAATGGGAAGCAGGGGAAGGTTAAGGTATGTGTATTATAAAAATTATTGTAAAGAGTATATACTTCTGGTTAGAGCCAGCCAGCATTGACCTGTAGATACTGGAATGAACCCCTTGAAATGAAGCTATCCATATAAGATTAATACCAATTATTTTTTCATTACTTCATTCTCACCTGTTTCAGGCCAGCCAAGTAGTGTGGATGCTTACAATCAATTGCACTTTGCAGGAAATAAGTTGAGAGAGTAGTTCTTTCTTAAACAGCCCCAGCTATGCTTGCCTGTCACCTTGCTTGTCACCTTTCAGTTGCACTTTTGGAATATATTCCAGATGAAGCTGCCCTGAAAACCTTGTTTGTGACTAGCTGTTGTGTCTGCTTTGCTTGAGACCTTGTCGTGCTTAATCCCATGATTTGCTACCACTGGATATCTAGATGAAGAAGAGATTAGTCTTGACCGACAAGCCTTAAATGGTTCTGAATTACCTGAGTTCTCTTTCTCCACCTGAGCTGGTCTGAGATGTTTGTATATGCTGTGACCATAGCTGCAAGGATGTATCACTTTGTCTTCCCCAAGTTTGGGTTCAGAAATCGTCAAGATCAAATGCAACATGATAATTTCTTCCAATCTCTTCTTGGAGTGTCAGTATGTGGCCTGTGAAAAAGGACAGATTAAGTTGAAGCATGGGAAATTACTTCTTAATACTTTTTACTTGTTTCTAAGGGAACCAAGAAAACTTTAGGCATATAGATATGCTAAAATCCCTACAAGTGTCTAAATAATCAGTTTGGGTTTTCCAGTTCTCAGAGTGGTTAGAAGTTTCTGAAAATCTTTTTTAGTTTCATTCTTGTAATCTCTTTTATTTTATTTTTTACATGTTAAGAAAAGAGTGTATGGCAAACAATGCCTTGAGCATTGCAGTACAGTTAGGAACTTGGTTTCTAAATGCCCCAGTTAATATAATGTAGAATGTTGCATTCAGCAACAACTCATCTGAATGAAATAATTTGACTGGAATTAAACTATTGCTACTAAAATTTATGTAAAACTAATTAAAAATTTATTGGTTCATAAAATCCTTGCTTTTATCCAGGACTAACAATTCCTATGCAATGCTAGTGATCCTCCCACAAATAGTTGAGAGGAAATAAAATACAAGGGAGTTCATATTCCCTGAGATCCTCACAGTTACTCTTCTTTGTGATCCAGTCTTTCAACTTTTTCATGACTTTAATCTTAAAAAATAGATTTTTAATTAAATTCAGAGCTATTATTCCCCTTTAGGGGAGGTGGGAAAAACAAATGCAACTCTGATGCAGGACCTCTGAGCATAACACTTTCCCTCTCTTTACAGTTCATTTTGGCATTTTTATATATCTTCTGCTAATAAAATGTAATGATTTTCATCTTTTACTTTGACATTTGAGTCTGTATCTTTTATCTGTTGTTTACAGTGTTTCAGCCCATAAATAAATCATATGACAAAATAAATTACTTAATCTTGTGTTTTATTTGGAAACACATTAAAGCCTAGCTTTGGTGGGAAAAAATCACTTTACACCTTACAATTGCTTATATACTTTTATGACTTTTGTGTCACGTTCAAATACTATCAAGGTGTCATATCAATACTAATTGTTCACAAGAGCCACATTTTAAACGTTTCAAGTTTTCTGATAGAGTTTGATAGGAATACTTTGAAATGAAAGTATATCTGTCTTTAGCAAATGACATTTTCAGTTCTGCTTTTTGGTTTTTTTAAATATGTTGTTGTAGTGTTTTACAAAAGCAACATTAGTCCCCAGAACTTTCTTCAAATCAGTATGCATATGATTATAATAAAGTCCGTTTATCCAGTCCCATGTATCCAAGGCTGTTTTTTTTCAGCACCTGTTTTTTTCATCCACTCTAAATTCACTTATCCTTCACATTCACAAAGTTGTTCTTTCGTATTTTTCAGCAACTGTGTAAGTGGTAAAAATAAATGGTAGTGCACTGAATTTCAGGCTGTATTTTTATTTTCAATTTCTTTTAGACACATTTTGCTTCAACAACGAGGAATAAATGATAAATATTTTCTACACTGTTCTGAAAGGAAAAAAGTTTATAACCTCAGTGCATTTATCAAGCTTTTACCTCATCAAATAAAATTAAATTCTAAACAGTTGCTTGCATATCTCTTCTAGAAGCTTCTTTCCTTCACAAATGCCTCACACAAAACTGTCTTTCACATAGAGACTGTGCCCTCTTTTCTTAGGTTAATTGCTGAAATATGATGTGGTTTGGTTTCATTCTTAGTAATTTCCGGATTCTATTCCAGGACATTTGGGATAGAGCCCAAGAGCTTAGCATGTTTTCCTTTTTTCATGGTAAAATTGTGCAAATATGCATTAGAGTGTGAAAACAAACAGTCTAATACATTTTTGCAAAGCTCTTTATGTTTACTGTTTATTGCAGATACCAGATCCTAATTAAAATGCACTAACAAAAGCCAAGATACAAAGTACAAAGATATAACAAAGCCTCATCTTTTAAAAATATTTGTGATTAATCCCAGAGGACACTGCATCATATGTCATTATTATAAAATTCAAGAAATTTAACTACATCTTTGGAAATTATATAGTGCCAAAAACTGTATCCAATCCATGGAAAAATAATCATATCATGGTCATGTTTTCTAAGGTATAATCTCCTTTTCAGATCCTATAATGACATCCAGCTACAGCCCCTCTTGTTTATGGTTCCTTGTGTGTCTCAGTGAAAACTTCTAGAATAGGTTTTTAAACATCTTGAAATGCTGCTTTCTCATACTGACATTTACCTGTAAATAGATCTCTGTCATTATTAAAAAGGAGGCATTTAAATTAGATCCCAGAAGACATTATTAAACAAGAAATTAACTTAATATGCTTGTTATTTTAACTGTGTAGAAACAAGTTACTCCTGGATTTTAAAAAATCCTCCTATCAAGCAAAGATCAAGCCTTTAGAGATCACAAGTTGTATTCACTTCAGGTGAAATAAACTTGTGGCCCAGCAACTGATGCTTACAACAAGGTAGAATTTCTGTGGTCCTGTTATGCTTCGGAACTGGAGATTAGAGCATTCATGCAAAGTAATTCTGTTTTCCTGTAAACCATGATACCTGGCTTCATGAAGCATAGAAACCAGGAATATGCATGGATTAGGTATATTAACAAACAGTAACTGAACAATCTGTTCACAAGCTGTGAATTCACTGACCAGAAATGAAAGTGGATGTTGGCCATGCAACAGTCTGCAGTGATGTCATAGCATCTGGACAACTGTTTACTGAATAACTGGCATCTTCCTGTCTGCTTGGTATCCATGTTATTTCTTCCCATGTAAGTGAAGCCCTGAGGCTTTGGGAGAGAGGCTTGTCCTCTACATATGCCCAGTGATGAATGCCTGTAAGAGGCAACTAATCAAATACCTGCTGACAGATTCCCCTCCATTTGGTGGAAGGCTGCTGAAAGTACTGGTGGTGAAAGATATTTCCCTATGTTAAGGAAGAGGGTGTTTATACACCAGCTTGTATTTCCCTGAAACAGAGCAGAGGGAAAGATGCAGAGGTCAACAGTGGAAAATAAGCATTGTAGGAAAGACGTGATTCAGCCTTGGTAAAACAAAGGCAAACACGAGAATGTTCTGTGGAGATTCTTTTGTGGTCTTTTAGGCCAGTTGCCCAGTTACTATCCAAGTGCTTTCATGTGTATTTCTATTTCTTCAGAGAACTCAGGTGTTTCTGGGACTCCATTCTGCTGCTCAGGATAACAGAGATCACACTGGAAGGTCTTCTGCATCTTCTCTGTGCCTGGATGCTTCAGCTTTCTCAAATTTTACACTTCCTACATTGCATTCCACGACTTGAAGAAAAACACTTTCAACATGCTGTTTTCAAAACATTTCGGTCACTATTGTTCTTTTTACATCCATGTGTCAAGTTCTTCTGTTATACAGGACTGTCCCTTTCATACAGCAGCTGGTATCAATTAACCACAAAGTTGTTTTGGAATTGTGAAAAAGTTTGACCACAAATTCTTTCTGTTTTGTGTTTGGATTGTTTTGTAAATTAAAAAATGTTTGCCCTTCTGAAAAAAGGAATCTAACCTAAATAGACACATCTTCCCTTCTCATTCTGCTTTGTTGCACTAAGCAGCTAATATCCCATTATTTTGTTACATAAAGTATATATTCAAGGGAATATTAAGGGATTTTTATTTCTGGGGGTTTTTTGGTGGTTTTTGTTGTTGTTGCTTTTTGTTTGTTTGTTTGTTTGTTTTGTTTTTTCCGTAGTCCCAGTCTAACAACCACAAACCCTTTTCAATACTGCATGGAGAAGGCTACTCTGAAAAACTAACCTGGTCCAGTCTCTCCAGGTTCATTCTTCCAGAGACCAGAAAAGAGACAGGCTCTCTGAGGCCAGGCAACTGCTGAATTAACTCTCTAGGGGAGTGTTTTTCTATCCATTAACTATAAAGGCAGTGTACAGGAATTGACTCACTTGGTTAAAATTGGCCCTTGAGAATACTACTCTGAGTTACTTTAGTATACAAGAAAGCTTACTTCTTTAGTTAAGAAACTTGTAAAATGTGTAGAGCTACTTTTGAATGAAACAGAATGTTTTCTAATGTAAATATTAATTTTCTGAAAGAGGAAGTGTGTATGAGAAGTATTTGCTTGTAGGTTGATTGACAGATTAGCATGAAGCTCGTCAACTGAAATCGAGAGGTTTAAAAGGTATTTAGGAAAATAAAGATTTTTCAGCTTCACTTTGACAGAACTGTAACATCCTTGTGATCCAGTCAACTGCTCATCAGCCAGAGCAGCTCCAGGCTGCTGAGAAGGATTTAGATTATGCTCTTTTATTTGAACTACTATCCCTCTGATAGAGGGTCCGGCAAACTGAGCTGCTTCTGTTGTCATTAGTATGTCTCAAAGGCATAGATCAGCACTAAAAGAGAGAGGGAATATGTTTTGGGTTTTTTTTTCCTTTATGAAAATAATTGGGGAAAAAAAAATAGGAGTGAAGGTATTTAACTTCCTAGATAGATGCAAAGAGATTGTACCTCCTCCTTCTCACTCTCTCTTCCCACTTCCCATTTGCAGGTACACTTTGGACTTGCAGAATTAACACCTTTATTTTTTGCTACTGAATATTGTCTTCTTTCTGAACTTGGTGGCTACTCACTCAAAGTGCAGACATAAATGTGAGGCTGCTATTTGACACAGTATGTTACTATACCACGGTAACAGAACTGTATTGTTATATGTGAAATGCAGGCTAGCATTCCATCGATGGTATTTGTCATGTGAAAAGCCATGCTGTGCTCTGCTAATGGCTTCTGAGAACAACTGTGATTTGGCAAAACAAGTAAGTACAGTGGATGCTACTCTTGTGGTATGAAACACTAAGTGACAATTCAGTCAGAAGAAGTCAGCACCTTGTAAGAGTTGTAAAACCCTGGGAAGAGCTTGGCATTCAAGTGCCATTGAATAGTCTGTTGATGAGAACACATTAACAGTTTAATTTAGACCTGATAAAATCTTACAAGGTTTGTGTTTTACTCTTCTCTTGTATGTGCCCTTTTTGATCTTGCTAATAAAAATAAGAAAGGAAAATTGTAAAGAGAAAAGTACCTTACAAAAGTACCTTACAAAAGTACGTGCTTGGACTGACTCAGGCACAATTAAGCTAGAACATGCCAGTCTTAACCTGCTGAGCTGTGTGTGGGTGTAACAGCATGAACAGAATTTGACACTCTCTACTGCCCGATACCACTGAAATATCTATGCAGAGTGCTAAGCAGCTAACAGATTGTCAGCCTTTTAGCTGAATTTCCTATTTTTGTTGGTATAAATCAGACTCTTGAAATTTTTTCCCCTCTTGTTCTTCACCCTTTCCCTCTCCTTTGAGATATCCTGAATCCTTGCTGGAAGCCTGCCAAATCCTTTGCAGCCTGTGTCATTCATCTCTTTACATCCTTTCATTTTTTTTAGTCTTTGTCTCATTACATCATTCCAACCACAGTTCCAACTTCTTCTCTGCGTGCAGGTGTCACTGAGGGCATACGTCCCCTCTTTCTTTCAGCTTTCCTGGGAGCTCCACACATTGCCTCCTTGACATTTACATCCCAAGCTAGTCTGGGAAATGAGACTTCAGACTGAGACCACCCTCATGTCAGGTCCCCAGCTAATGCCTTGCATAATGCATGCTTGGCAAGATGCTGAAGGAGAAAGGAGCAGCCTGCAAAACCACTTAGATGTGATGTTTCATTGGGACATTGGTTAAAACATGAGTCTTACCTTAGGGCCAGCCAAGAAAGACACACTATTAATAATTTGTTTATGTGTGTACTATATATGTGTATTCACTATTTTGCTTAATTTGACAAATTAATGTCCTTATGAAGAGACACACAAAAATAATGAAAACTACTAAATTCTCCCTTTGAATGCCTGTAGAGCAGCCTTGGAAGTTGGCTAAGCTGAGGATTGTATCTATATGTTCTAGAACAGAATTTAGCCCACTCAGTGCTCGGATGATGATTTGCAACTTTAACCAGTTTGGAGAACAACAAAATTTGAAAGCTATGCTGAGGGCCAAATAAACTTTTCCATTTCCAAAAAGGGACAGATAAGAAGGAATGGTCCTTCCCAAGTGCGTAATTTCTCGTTTTCTAGTATAAAATGTAGTAAATTACTCCAAACACAAACTAATCATCAAGAAGGCAACAATACTGTTAATGGTTTAAGCATAGTACTCAGTCTGAGTTTACTCTGCCTTATGGAAATATCAAAGTCATTTTGATTATGCTCAGAGGTTTAATAAAGCTATTAGAACAACAACTAGTCTATTGGCGTTACACCATTATGTTTGTTAAGTTGATTCAGCACTAGAACTATGACTCTTATTCTTTCACTTGCATTTGTGAATTTGTTTTTGTTTAAGTTTGAGTAATTGAAGTCTTGTGGGAAGTAAAGTCATTGTTCATCTGCTTATTTCAATCTGTGCTGGGAAAGCCAATTTTCTCTTGTTAAATTATATTTCTAATGTTCAACAGGGATAGTTGCAGATACTTGCTGTCATGCCTTGCTTTCTTTGAAATACGTCTTAGCCGGCTCTCCAAGCTGTCTTATCACCCCCTGATGTTTCGGCAGCAAGGTGATTAATTCAGAATGATCTTACCCTGTTTCTGACATTTCATATCTGTGAACTGAGGCCATCTGAGAATCTGAAACTGATATTCAGTAAACTAGGTAACACAGAGCTGTTATCTAAGCACAAGAATGAGAAAGAGGCAGATTTTTGTTGGTTTTTTTGTGGTTTGGTTTTGTTTTTGTGAGTTTTCTGCTTTGAAGCTGCAATCCTATATCCATCTCCCCACTTCCTTTGGCACTACATTTTCCATAGCTGTGCTGCTCATCGCTCCTCAAATGCATTGTAGACCAAGCAAAACCCTTCACCATAATGGTAAGAAGGGCAGATCTTTACTTGAATATTTTGTTAGAATAAATTATGTTTTTCTTGCTTACCATGTCCAAAGAAAGCAACAAACAACAAAAGAAAAAAAAAAACATTCTGCCAACCAGAGCACTCTTTCTTTGGCAGAACATTACAGTACTTGGGTACTCCTGTTGAAAAACAGGTTTTAAGAATCTAATAATCTTGCTTAAGTGCTTAACTGTGGCCAGCTGCTTTTGGAAACATTTTATCGACAATCAGGTAAATGCAACCACCTGAAAAACAGGCATGTAGTTGCACAGTACCATACCATAAACCAATAAGGTATTTTTCATTTGTGGACAAATTTTTGGCCAAGACTTAGTGAAAGAAAAGAGAAGCCTTAATGAATAAAAAAAGAGGTTGATTTAAGTCCCCCTGAAGTTAATAAATAGCTTTGTATTAGGCTTCTAATGCACAGAAGAGAACAACTGTCTTTGTTACTATCTAATTGCTGAAAATGTTTTGCATATTTTGAAAAAGATGGATTATTCAGTTTTATAGTAGCTTTAGAGCAGACCTTAAGTGTTAATAAGCTTTTTTTTTTCCAGAATATCTTTGAATAGAAAGTAGCCGACTGTGCAAGGAAGCCATGTGAATGTTTGGGGATAGAGTGAGAGGATGTTGTTGTTGTTGTTTGTTTGGTGTTTCTGTGTTTTGTTTTGTTTTTAAATTCAGATTAGCACTTAAGGCATATGAGATGCCATAGGCATTCTCTTAAGACATTTAAGGAGATATCATCTGAATCCCTTATTTTCTCAGGGTACTGAAGGAGAAAGTATTGATTAGTGCATATGCTGGAATTCACATCTTATTTGTAGAGAGCTAATAAAAAAATAAAAAGACTGTGGTCCCAGTGGAGTTTCAGCAAAAGTAATGGTAACAATAATGACTTTCCTACAAATGCTTTCACATGTTTGGAGAATTTTCTGTTCTCTTTTAATAGCTATTAGGTTTGTTACGCCAAAGTGTGTAGGCTTAAAGGAAATTAAAATGAGAATATGTGAAATGTTATACTATGGTTATACTATTTCTGGAGCCTCTTGATCTAGATTAACACACTGCCTTAATGTTTAATTCTTTGCCCGTGCTGGCACTGGTCAGCTACAGACCATATCCCAAATTTAAACCTCTCAAACTGACAGAAAATACTGTGAGGAATGTTGCTTTTTGAAGTAGCCAGTAGCCATGAGATTTGCTGTGTGTAAAGAGCTCTTAAAAGATTGTGTGGATCATAAGCCCCTGAACAAAACTTCTGCTGCATGGGAATAAATTTAAAACACCTAAAGAAAAATGTTTTTGGCTGCTTTTCATCACAGGTCATGTTCTTTTGTCTATTTTGCTGCTATAGCTCAAAGACACTGTTTCCTCCTTCCCAAGAATATTTGAGCAAAATACTTCAGATCTATTATTGAATACATTTTTTTTCATGCTGAGGCAGGAAATAAATGTTTTGTGAACAGATAAATTAGTTTGCCATTTCTATTCCAAAGAGTAAATCTTCCAGGACACTTTCAGTACTGGATCTTGCAAAGACTGCTTTCTGAGCTTGCATCAAGAAACCTAGTCTTTCAACTGGCTTGCTAGAATGCGTGTATGTATTTTAATGCCTCAATTAATAATTCAGATTAATTCATAACAGGAGGCTAAATATAAATGAAAATATAAAAATTAATATCAATAATTCATAATGTCTTCTTGGCTACAAAGGTAATTTCTTAGAAAATTATTAGGAAAGAAAGAATTTACACAAACCTCTCTCTTTACAATCTTACACAGACGTAATTATTATT
This sequence comes from Chaetura pelagica, assembly GCF_000747805.2. Classification (NCBI taxonomy): domain Eukaryota; kingdom Metazoa; phylum Chordata; class Aves; order Apodiformes; family Apodidae; genus Chaetura; species Chaetura pelagica. The sequence continues at coordinate 7,808,455 of NW_009952263.1, read as the reverse complement.
GCTCCAATTGACACGGGAATAATCATCACATTTGTATCTAGTTGTAGGCAGATGTCTTGAAAATCTAATAATCTGTTGGATCAATATCAGGAGTATTGTCCCATTTGGTAGCACAATCTTTCTTATTTATAATTTGGGAAGCAAATTTTGCACGGTCATAATAAATCTGTGTGTATGTTTATGCATACAGATACACATGATTTTGGTCTTAGTCTTTGTTTAGTAGAAAACAAAACAGAAGCAAAAGCAGAATCACAGAATGACAGAGTTGCAAAATGGTTGAGGTTGGAAGGGGCCTCTGGAGGTCACCTCATCCAAACCCTCTGCTCAACCAGGGTCACCTAGAGTGGGTTATCTGCTCAGGGTTGTGTACGAACACCTTTTAAATATCTCCAAGGATGAAGGCTCCACAACCTCTCCGAGCAACCTTTCCCATGCTCAGTCACCCTCACAGTCAAAAAGTGTTTCCTCATGCTCAGACAGAACTTCCTGTGTTTCAGTTTGTGCCTCTTCTGTCACTAGGCACCACTGAAAAGAGTCTGGCTCCATTCTCTTGACACCCTCCCTTCAGGTATTTCTCTTTAGGATGAGCAGTCCCAGCTCTCTCGGCCTTGCCTCACAGAAGAGATGCTCCAGTCCCTTCATCATTTTCGTGCTGCTTCCCTGGACTCTATCCAGTATGGCCATGTCTCTCTTGTGCTGGGGAGCCCAAAACTAGACACAGTACTCTAGGTGTGGCCTCATCAGTGCAGAGTAGAGGTAAAACACTGAGAAAAGTAAAGAGGACAACACTGAACAACAGGTTTTACATTGAGAAGAAACAATTCTTTTACATGTAGAATGATTAATTTCACAAGAGGGGTAGCATTAGTTTATGTCTCTAATAGGTAACCTTTTTTATACCCCAAGCAAAGCAACAATTGTCTTTTATAGGAAAGAAAAGAAGATACTTAAATTACAGTACTAGAAGAACATCTAAATGCTGAACCCTTATGTGTGTTAACATTCTTTTATAGATATATGTGAAAGTTTATTTTAATTTTTACCCCCTTACACATACATGTATTTCTGTATATGTATCTTGATGCAAGACTCACACTCTTGGAATTCAAAATAAACAAAGCAGAATTGTTTAGTTTTCAGTTCTTGTTAACTGCTAAAGCCTCCTTTAAGTGTTTTTTGTTAGTTTTTCAACAGATTCAGTGATAACAAGTGAGAAGGGTTTCAGTCCTCTGCCTCCTCCTGGACATTTTATTCACTGGCATCTGTGAACCATCTCAAATGAGAAGGAACTGAAGAGCTTGAATGAATAATCTTTTCTACAGTGTGTGGTGACACATATAAATTTCCTTGTTGCTCTGCTACTACTCGCAGGAACTCAGAATACTAAAGACTTACGCAACATCTTTCTTCAGTAGTCCCTTTTCTGAAGAGTTCTGACCTACTTAGCACGATTCCCCATTCCAAGCCTACGGTTGTTGTTGTTTTGCTTCCATGAAAGTTTGTTGATTCTGTATCCTTTTTGAAATAGTGAGATGCCAGGTCTGTACACAGTAATCAAGGTGTGACACACCTCTTAGTTTATAACATGATACAATTATGTCTACTCCCTTTTTTCTCTATTCCCTTCCTAATATGTCTTAATAATAAATTTATTTTTTGGCTAATACTGACCATTAAAATGTTCTTTTCCTAGACCTTAGAATACCAAGATTCTGTTCCTCAGTGGCAATAGTTTTCATATATAAATTTCTACTTTTCCCCACATTTCTGTTGCTCTTTGTTGAATTTCATCTACCATTTCAATACTCAGCTCTTCAATTTTGCAATGCTGCATTCAGCTCTGTGACTGGATTAGTGTCATCATCAGACATTGTCACCTTACTTCTTCCTTCCTGTTCCATATCCCTTAAGATTGTGTATCTCTGTAATACCCTGCTGGCAACTCCCCTCTGCACTAAAAGGGTGTGTATTTACTCCATCCACCATTTCCTGCTCCTGAATTATTCTTTTGTCCTTTTGTCTCAGAGAGAATCTTTTACTGAAGATTCTTTGAGGAGGGACCATAACTTTAAAAACTTAAACAGAATAAGTTCAGTGAGTACCTTCTATCATGAAATTGGATTTCAAGTGAGAGTGTAAGCACTCATCACTCAAGAACTGTAACTTCCCCCAATCATCTATTTTATAAGGTTAATGCAACATTAACATCAATGCAATCTTATTTTTATCAGCCAATCACAAATATTTTGCTCATTTTTATCATTAGCTTGACATCAGCTAAGAACAGCTTATTTTATTCTGTGGTCTAATGTTCTTGTGGTTTAACATGCATCCTGCTCTTTTTTCTGTGCAAATAAGAAAAGCAATGAAGTAAGTTTAAAAGTTAAATGATACTGTCGTGAACAAACTTCTTTGTTTTTGGTCCTGCTGAATTTTACAGTTTCTGCTAGTTAATAGAAATAGGACTTGAGCAGAGTTACACCATTGTCAAGCAAAACCATACCATGTACTACTCTCAGTTATTTACAAATGCTTTACTATTTTTCTGGAGGTTTCTGAAATACGAAGTGCAGTTACTGCCCTCTTTTCAAATAACTGAAAAAGTAAAGACATAAAATAATGGGTAAGGATGCAAAGATGATACACTAGGGATAGATAACCAAAAAATCTAGAACAAAGTAGGAAAACTGAGAGGGAAGGGTGTGAAAGTGAATGGAGGGACTCTGAGACAAGAAATATGAATAATTCTGACAGTGCTTTTGTTGGAATTCCTCCTCATTTTTGCACCATATCCAGTGTGAAAAGCCATTGTTCAGGGAAAAAGATAACGTTTTGTAAAGTGGGATCACTGGGCAGTGCAGCCTGCTCACCTCTTAAGCTTTTAGAGTTGGTTATACATAAAATATTTTATGGAAGTGTCTTTTATTTTTTTTCACCCTTATGCAGCTCTCATTTCTCAAACTCTCATTAGGATGCTGAAAAAAGTTTGAAGAAAGTTTCTATGTGCTGCCAACTGACGTGTGTGTGACGTTTCCCATGGAAATTATTCACATAATAGTAAATATTAAGCAATTAAAATTGGAAACTTTCTATGACTACCTTACAGGAATGTATTTTACATCCCTGAAAAGATTAGCAGATTCTATGCTACTGTATTTTTAAGAAAAGGTCCCATGTATCACCCCTCTTCATTTTTGCTGTCAGTTGCGTATGGTGCACAGCAATTTACAGTTTTTCATTCAGCTTTAGCCACAGCATGAACATCTTTATCATCAATGTACAGTAGTTGTGGTGGGATGAGTACAGTTTTACTGAAATAACCATAAGTGGAGAGATGCTGTCAGTATTTTATAAAGAAAAGAAACTGCTCTGTATTCACTACAGAAGTTGAAGTCTCACCTTTTCATGTTTTCCCATTCTTTGAGTTTATTTTTAGCATTTCCTTTCAGTATACTCAAAATTGCAGCTTTGGCTTTATCTTAGACCTTTGGATTCTGTCCCACTTTCAGATACATGGATCCTTCCTTTGAGCATCTGGATGATTTTGATATTTGAGACAGATAGCTGAGTTCAGAACATTCCATTCTTTCATTTCAGAAGAAGTAATGTAGAGGATTTATTCCATGGCTAAGAGATTTTCTAATGGTTATGTCCTTGTGAAAAAAAACCCAAACACAAAACAATGTGATTTGCCCTTTGCCCTACGTATCACTCCTATCAATCAGTATTTCTTTTCTTTAAATGACATAGCAATTAAAAATATATTACAAAGGCATCAGTGAGGTTTTGAAGTTAAGTATGCAAAAGTTAGGAAAATAAATGGTCTGTCCTGGTTTAAGTCAGGGTGAAGCCAATTTTCTTTTTACTGATTTTTTTTTTCCTTCAGTAACTCTCCTTTAAGCAGCACACTTGCTGAAACTAGCAGCAAGTTTTCCAGCTAGTGGACTGATAACACTCAAATGTTTATCGATAGTGCTGAGAGACCAAGGACACTTTGCTCTGCTTTTTCAGTCTACCGCTTTGGACACTAAGGGAGCAGAAGAGTTGTATCTACAACCCTCCTGTAGGGAGAAGCACGCTAGACAGACACCAAAATTGGTGCACCAAAGTATTCCATCCATATATCTACGTAGGTCTTGGTATAAATTCAGGCATCACGGAAGTCACGTTTTCTTCTTCCCTTCTTTTTCATTCCTGGCCAGCATCCAGGTAGGACTCCATCTATCCATCTCCGTTGATCCCTGTGCATTCCTGACCCTCATAACTCTCCCCTCAGCTCCTGTCTGCTCTGCCGCTCTCTCCAGCAACGTCAGGACATTTCACGACTGTTCACAGCTCAGGAGATGCCATGGGAGTTGCTGGGGGTGGGGGGAGATGGTAGGGATTTTGCACATTCCCGAACCTATTTCTATGTATTTGTACATATTTTTAAAAATCATTTAAATTTAATTTAATTTAAAGCATTTAATTAAAGCTGTCTAGTTTAGGTTTCAATCTGGAAGGTCTCTCTCCTTATTCTCTCTCCCATTTCCCTACCTGGGTGAGAGGGAGAGGGGATTGAGAGCATTATTGTCATTGGTTTAATTGCTGATCATGAGTTAAACTGTGACTTGGTCCTCATTGTATGGTTGTCTTAGCATATTTAATATGGCCTCAGTGTGTGTTTTTACTATAGCATGGTTGATCCTTATATTCTCACTCTGCAGACAATGACTCTGAGACAGAAAAAACAGATGTCAGAAGTACCTACTAATTTTGAGTGCTCAGTCTGCAGCAGCTAGTTTGACCTAGTACTTAGAGCTGCCTATCACTTTATATGCTCAAGGTGTCTTTACTGCCTCCAGTTTGCCATTTTGAGCACTCAGAAAACAGCTCAGCAAGTAAGGGATTTTTCATTAGGTGACTGAACATGAAAAATAAACAAATGTAGCAACAGAAGAAAAATTTATTTGATTTGAACCAAAATTAGGTTTTTTGCCTTGATGATTGCTTTATAGTTTAAAGTATTAGTGCTGCAGTAATGTGAACTTTCAGCTTGCAAAAATGTGACTGAAAGTATTTTAATACACAATTATGTTTGTGTGTCTCTGGATTCATAGCCTTTGCAGTGTATTTTGTCCATGGGCTAGAGCTTTTCTTCACATACCGAGTGCTGGAAGTGTGTGCACTTAGAAAATGGAAGCAGATGTTCTTGTACAATCTTTTGATTCCAGCAGCTGAGGTTTTAGAGAGACTATCAAATGTTTCTGACTCTTGCAATAAATTATGTAACTTGGCACTAATATGCTGATAGTATGCTATCAGTAGTGCAGATCTAACAACTCTGAATTATTCTCACTCTTTAGGGCAGATGTACTGAGGTGTGGGTTCCTTTGCATCATGCATTAAAGAACTGAAAACAGAAGAGTGTGGTTGTAATGTCTATATTAAATAATGAGGCAGAACATAGTCCTCTAGAGCAATAGGTTTCCCACTGTGTTGAGTCACTAAGCAAGCTGTCACTGTTGATGATGTACTCTTATTTTTAGAAATCCTTCAATGAAAGTCAAGCTGAACCCTACGATGCTGTATTTTACATTGCTTAAGTTGTTGTGGTGCCAGTTTTCATTATTATTGATGTTAAACACTTAAAGAATATTTCTGGGTGATGCAAAAGGTCTTCATGCATTTCAATGATTTATGAAGTAAATAGGCTTGCTAGATGTCTGTGAAGTGCCACTGATGGATTCAGTGAATGCAGCAGTAAGCACCCATTACAGCACCTAGAACTCAGTTTCTAACTGGTTTTCATTCCATTAGCAAGTTGTTGAAGAGACTCGATGATGCTTTTAGCTGAGAAATATTTTAGAATGTACTGTCTTTTGGAAGAAAATTCTATCTGAAACAGTATGGAAAATGACAAACAGCTTCAAGAAGAAAGAAAATGCATCGTGTTACCATTCTGTGAATCCTGGCTGTATCATATGGCATCTTAGGATAGTGATATGGTGTCTCAAGGTAAATCGCACCTGTCTATCAGAGTCTTCTACCTACACACTCGCTAAAGAAACTTTTGTTTCTACCAGGCTAACTTCAAATATGAAGAGACTTTTTTTTACTGCTGTCCCCTAACCCAGACTTTTCCCATGCCTCTATATTGCAGTATTTATCTTCATAGTTGGATATCTAAGTTTCATCTATAGTTGGTGGAGAGAGACATACATTTTGAGAGGGGAATAAATCCCAAGTATACTAGAGATAATCAAGAGAGAATTTTTCATTATTTTTGTGTTTAAAGGTACGAAAGGCAAGAGATAATACAAGATCCTAAACAGGTTGAACCCTGCTTTTCTTGCTGTCTTTGATGTTATGATGATGAAAAGTAGGTTACTTCTTACATTGTCTTTCACTCAAATGCAGGTATGTTACTTGTTAGAAAAGTTACAAGAGCTTCAACATCCACAGGTTGCTTTTGGAAGTTGAAACATTTGATTGATGAAGCAAGACCCCGCCCAGTTAATCACATCATCAAACTCCCCAAACCTACAAAGAAAAATCCATGAGAAATGATCTTCAGGCAGTGACTACAAAGTGAGATGTAATCCAAAGGTTTTGGATTTTGTTTATACCTGCATTTCATACTTCATAAACTCTATAGTTTAACTGTGAAGTACTGTACTTCATGTTAGAGTATTTAAAATACATGGAAGATAGTAAGATCTGCATAGATCACCAAAAGATTTTTTTCAACAAAATAAAAAGTCCTGAGGCTTTATTATTATTATTCTATCTTCTACAACAACTAAGAGAAAACATGGTCTCACTGTTCACTTTCAGTCTTTAAGTCTGTGTATTTCCTTCCTTCTCTATAGTAGGCAAGTTATATTACACTGCAGTGCTAAACTTGGACCAAACCCATACTGATGTTTAGAAGAATGCAAGATGTAAGAAAGTACTAGAAAAGTGTTTTACATTATCTGACTATTGGATCCTAAACTAGAGTGAGATGGGACAAATTGTTTATGTCCTGTAAAGCTTCTGAGATCTAATTCTCCATTGCTTGGCTACCAGATGAGACCAAATAATGGAGGGTTTTAAGAGGCAACACCACAAGAATGAAAACAGAGAAGAATGAGTTAATGGCAGTCATTCAGATGCCAAAGTAGAAAAATGCACTTTAAAAAATTTAAATCAGTGTTTTGGCAATAAGAATTTAAAGACAGTATATTCTTAATCAACATCTAAAACATTTTTCATTTAACATTCTGAATAGGTGGCAATCGTGGTGCATGGAACTGTGACTAATTGATGAAAGTGGATAGAAAAATTCTGTCCAGTTTTTCCATGAAAATTTAGGAGGTCAGGAAAAAATTCCCAAATCTTACTAAGTAGTGAAAAAAAATGCAGTTGCAAACCTAATATTATGAAAACCTGTTCTGGGCTTGCTGATCAAGCTCTGGTTTGCATATTCGATTCAGTCATGTTAGATCTTACTGACAGGAAGTGATCTGTTACCTTGGTCAGTGACTGGTCCCAGTACTGTAAAATGCCATTGGAGACAATGAGATACCCAAAATCCTAATAGCCAAGCTGTTAATTCTCCATTTTCATGCAAGGACATATAGATGTGAATTTTTATACATATGTCTCTCTGCAGGTTTATGCACTACAGTGCGTCCTTGTTTGTAATTCCTGCCTTAGAATTCCTTTCATACTTCTTGATAGTTTTGTCCTTTATATCTTCATGTATAAAAATGTACAAGAAGTTCAGGTGATCATCTCTCTCAGTCTCTCCTCTCTTGAAAGCTTGCCAAAAAATCCAACCTAATGCATTATTCCTTTTTCCTCTACCCCCATGCCAATTAAAAAACCCTTTTCATTTGCACCTTTTATAACTAATGGATGATACTTTGGGGAAAATTACAGTGACAATTGCAAAATTATGCTACTTTAAAAGACAATGTTGTTCTTCTGTTAAACATACTGCAAAAATAAGCAATATATTTACAGAAAAAAAGTCTAATGTATACTCAGCTTAACTTGATCAGAGACAAAGGATGACATAAGGTGATGCTTTTTATTCCTTTCAGGGTGAGTAGAACTTTTACTAGGTTTCAAAGAGATTAACCTGGACTCAGGCTGCTGGTACTGAAAGCTGATTCATCAAGCCAACATGACTGAGAAAAACACTTGGCAGATCATTGACTTGAGTGGATTGTTACATCCTGATGACTTTAATGAACTTGGTCACCTGTTTATAGCTAAGCTTATGCATGAAACCTTTTCTGAACTAGGATCTTAATATCGCATTGAGGGATATTGGTTGGAAAATAATTGAGTCTTCCAGCAGAAGTGTGCTGTTGTCTCAGATTTGTACCTTTTTTTTTCCCCTATCATTCTTTGGTACTAAAAGTGTAGCTGTGGTGGACAGCCATTTAAAGGTACACAGCTGGCCACTCTGCCTTTAAATAGCTGCAAGGAGACAAAAGCAAACATCAGTTAAATCAATACAGGGGAAAAAAAAAAATAAACTTTGATAAAAACTTATTCTAAAACCACTAAGATGTAGATACATTCTGCTGTGTTGCATGATGTTACTCCTTCAGATCTCTTGTTGAACTCAGAGGAATTCTGCAATGCAACCTGAGTTGGTATGGATGAAGTCCCTACAATAGTGGCATGAAGGGAGAGTGAGGGGCTGTGTACTGTGCAAATGTGTCTTGTAATGCAGGACCTTGTAGCATTCATGGTGACACTTCAGTAAGTAGTTTTATAAACTTTTTAGCAGCCATTCTGGTATATGTAGGTATTCAACTGGTTATTAAGGCATTGAACCTGAAGTTGGCAAACTTTTAAAAAATTTTAATGCTAGCTTTCCTCAACAGTCGGCAATAAGGTAAACATACAGATTTATGCCCTTGATATGAAACACACCGCTGCACCATCTTTTGTTTAAATTTAAAAGGAGCTGCAGAGAGATTTGGGGTTTGAAAGATTAAGTAATGAATAAGAGAAATAGATGCAGATGAAATATGACTTCCTATGCATGGTGTATTTCAGGGAATCATTAATTCACCTAAATATGACCATGAGTTATGCTCACAGTATTGCACTAGAATTTCTCAAAAAGGGCATTTAGATGTTGTTGTAAAGTTAAATATGGTAAGACCATAAAATATTTATTATTTAGCACAAATAATGCAGTAGACTATCCAGACTTTGTTTTCCATGAGGAAGACAATGCAGTAATTAATCTTTCTGTGTCTTGGCTTTATTTCTGTTCATGTATTTTTAGGACAGGGACATAAAAATATTTTCATTTAAGGCTAATTCATAGCCAGAACTGAATTACAGATGTTCAGTTTGTACAAATGCCTTCTATCACCGTGTTTTAAACAGATAATATTTTCTTCTTTCTTTCTGATAATAAAGAACAGAGACTAGAAATAAAGCAACACTTTGGTTATAAAATCTAGTGACTAATATTTGAATTCTGACCTTCTGAATTGCACTTACTGTTCACCAATGATTATGTCATGAGGAATAATTTAGATAGGCAGTGAGGTGGATCTTCAAATCAAAGCTTCCACCCTGGATTTTAAAATTTTTTCTTTTATTTGTAAAATTACAGCAGCAGTTAATGGCTGTTCTGTTAGCTGAGTGAGGGTTTGCTGCCATCAAAAGTAGTTTTCTGATGGAAATCTCTTCCACAGTTTATGTGGGTTTAGGAAAAAAAAATTTCTATTAATGTCAAAAATTACTGTACTGGACCTGAACATTATCCCATTATCTTGCTCTGTAAATGCAGGGGAATCTGTATTGGGACAACATGCTTAGCAAAGCACCATTCAATATAAACAGAATGGAATTGACTTCCACACGAATATATATTCCAGCTTGTTTGGAGGTCCAGAAAATGAGCACACCTAGGAATGGAATCACACATTCAGTGTAGTTTTTTGTACTGTCAAAGTATCCACATTTAATAGCACAGTGAATCTGAGTATAGAGTAGATAAATCTGTGATAATTCACATACTGTACAAGTACATGGTCTAGAAAATGTTTTGTGTCTTAATGCTTGGTGTTTTGAGTAGAATTGCACATGTATTGAAAATATTTATTAACACAAATGCCATTGCCTTGGGAGCTAGAGACCCACAATAATTCTCAGGACCTCTTTCTTTATGGAGCTGTTGCACCTTCTCTGGCCTTAGCCTTCCAGAACAGCTTTGCTGTACTTGAGGAGCAGACCTATGGTTTTCAAGCAACAGGGACGAAGCTGAAGTAATTTGTCTAGGTCCATCCCACCCTATCCCAGGGATTCATACCTTCTAATAGCGTAACTGCTGCCTGAGGCATATCTATGCCTCTACAGTATTATTTCCAAAACAGTGGCACTGGCAAGAGCTGGCTTTGGTGTAGTGATACCTCCTTTTGAAATACAGAAATAGGAAGTAAGGTAGACAGAAATCTGCCAATATGCAATTTTTGACGGACATTTGTCTAACCTCTTCTTAAAGACTTGTAATGGTGGAGACTCCACAGTCTCTCTAGTCCTTTATTTCAGTCACTAGACATCTTTACCATCACAGAGTTTTCTTTAATATCTGCCCTGAATCTCCTTTGTGGCATTTTAATCCTGTTATTTTAATCATGTATACCTTATCTTATTCTATTTACAGTAGTATTTTATATACCTGCAGATTCTTATCCTGGCTTGCATCTACTTATTTTCTTCCATAAATAGATGTTCTCAGTTCCTGCAGTCTCTCATAACCTTTCAAATCTTCAATCACTGTTGTTGCTGGCCCAGGGACTCTTATTTCCCACGCTTTTCTTGAAGTATGCTCTGCAGAACTGTGGTCCCAGTGGTACCAGAGCTGACCTCTAGCTGCAGTCTTACCAGGCATCAACTGAGCACAAGACCTCCATCAAGCCCCTTGCATTGACATGTAGAAACCTGTTTCCTTTTATACTTGCCAGTATATTTCTAGACTTTTTCACAACAACACAGGATTTCTGACTTGCGTTTACCTTGTGCCATGCTACAACCTACGAACCCTTTGCTGAAAAGCTGCTATTAACTATCTCTTCTCCCACTTCTGCTTACAGATGGTTATCTTCTCATGTGTCTTCATCTTGATATCTTTCATGAAATGTCTCCAGTTTCTAATAAAGTTTTTTAATTTCAGTGTTGTCTTTTAATGTGCTCGCCACAGCTGTAACGAGCAAGTTACAAGAAGTATTCCAGTGCCAAAAACATTACTGGAAGTATGAAAATATATTGGGTTCAGAACACCTCCCTGTGAGGTCCCATTCCTCCACTATCATAGAATCATAGAATCATAGAATCTTAGGGGTTGGAAGGGACCTCGAAAGATCACCTAGTCCAAACCCCCTGCCAGAGCAGGGTCACCTAGAGTACATCACACAGGAACGCATCCAGGTGGGTTTTGAACGTCTCCAGTGAAGGAGACTCCACAACCTCCCTGGGCAGCCTGTTCCAGTGCTCTGTCACTCTCACAGTAAAAAAATTTTTTCAGATATTCACCTTGAACCTCCTATGCTCCAATTTACACCCATTACCCCTTGTCCTATCACTGGTCATCACTGAGAAAAGCCTAACTCCATCTCCCTGACACTCACCCCTTACATATTTGTAAACATTGATGAGGTCACCCCTCAGTCTCCTTTTCTCCAAGCTAAAGAGACCCAGCTCCCTCAGCCTTTCCTCATAAGGGAAATGTTCCACTCCCTTAATCATCTTTGTAGCTCTGCGCTGGACTCTTTCAAGAAGTTCCCTGTCCTTCTTGAACTGAGGGGCCCAGAACTGGACACAATACTCCGGATGCAGCCTCACCAATGCAGAATAGAGGGGGAGGAGAACCTCTCTTGACCTACTAACCATACCCTTTCTAATGCACCCCAGGATGCCATTGGCCTTCTTGGCCACAAGGGCACATTGCTGACTCATGGTCATCCTCCTGTCTACCAGGACCCCCAGGTCTCTTTCACCTACACTACTCTCCAGCGTGTCAGCCCCCAACCTGTACTGGGACATCGTGTTGTTCTTCCCCAAATGCAAAACTCTACACTTCCCCTTGTTGAATTTCATCATGTTTCTCCCCGCCCAACTCTCCAGCCTATCTAAGTCTCTCTGAATGGCAGCACAGCCTTCTGGTGGGAATAAAGCAGCGTTGCTTATGGATTGTCCTCAGTGAGGTTTTTTGAATGGTTTTGTAACCACTTCACAGTAATTTTGCAGGGTGTCTTTGCTTAGTTTGCCTATGAGGAAGCACTATTAAAGTTTGTCAAATCCTTATTAAAGTCAATACACAGAGCACTGACTACTTTTCCCAAACCACATGCACTGCTTCCCTTTCACAGAAGGAAATTAGACTATCCTGACATGATTTATTCTTAATAAATCTATGCGTGGTGTTAGTTATTTCCTTTTTACCTTCCAGATAGCTTGTTTGATTATTAATTCTGAGATTTTCTGCAGTTAAATTAACTCACCTGTACTTTCTTCTCTTCTATTTTCAAGGACAGTGTTGTGGAACTACATCATTCTGGTATGAGTAGCAAGATATAGTGACATGGATGATGCTACTACGGGTGGGACTACAGCTGGATCAGCAATCCAGCCCTGGCAGATGTTGGTATTGCTGGCTTCAGGCCCTCAGCAAAGACTCGAGACATTGCAGCTGCACCAGCCGGCTCATGTCATGTCAATATATCCCTCTCGTATTTAAGAGGTCTCTGTTCCTCAGGAAAGATACTTCAGAAACATTATTCTACAGTTGAAAGGGAAGATCCAGATTTTGCAGGTAAGGTTTATTTTAGATTTATTTCTTCTACAACCTGGGCACAGTGAATACCAGTGTATTGAGAAGGGTGTAAGACAGGAACATTTAGTTGCAGAGAAGACGATTTTTATGACTCCATATTTTCTATCTCTTAAAAAAAAAATCTAGCAGTATCTTGTTTAAAGGAAGCAAAATACCAGAATAAAGCATACAATGAAAAATAAATAAATTGTGGTCAGTTTGAAAATGCAGCTATCACAAAGAAAACGGCATTGAATTAACTGCTGAGCTGTGGGGTAAGTAACAGTAGCCAAAGCAGCCTGTGGTTGCCCTTTCATATTTGCCAATGTTAATGGCATTGTTAGTGGGATGGGAGAAGATCATATTAAAACCAGCTGTGAGAGATGTGAGCAATGTTTACATATTCCTACCACCATTCTTGAACATTTCTTGCGTAAATCATGCAGGAGAAGGCTGTACTGATCTCTTGTCCTTATGCCACAGTGCTTGTGCCCCCATGTTGCCAAGTATCAGAATATAGTTGGAGCAGTGTGAAGGACCAGGTATTTCCTTACACGAACACGAAATGTCCTTTGAGTCAGCCGACAAAACTGACTTAAAACGGCGTCTCCACGCGGCGCTGAACCCCCCCTGTGTGTGTGTGTGTGGGGAGCAGCTGCTGCAGGGGAGGAGCCATGGCCGGAAGCAGGGGCGGGGCGCGGGCCCGTCTGATTTGGTGGAAAAACCGGGA
>NW_009952263.1:7792820-7794738 GCF_000747805.2 Chaetura pelagica | reverse complement strand
GCCTGCCTGCCCGCCGCCGCTGCTGCCAAAAGTCCCAGCGCCGCTGAAACCGCCGCGTTTCCAGGGTCGGCAAACAGCCGTGCCGCAGCTACGGGGGTGGGGGGGGAGCGACCTGCGCTTGGAGTGCCCGCAGCCTCTTTGCTACCCAGCTCATCCTACCTGCACTGCCGCGTGGTGAGACAATTCCGGCTACCCCAGCTTATAGGGGAAAGTATAATCCAGCCATTTGGGCATATCCCTCCCCTCTCCTTCCCTCACTTAAATAAGATGTGTAACTAAGGTGTACCCATATATGTTTAATGTGTTGTAATCACTCCTTTTGAACCTCCTGCCCCAAATTGCTTTGTTTTCCCCACAATAAACCGTGCATTTCTTTAGAAATATTAGTAAGCACTGAGCAAATTATTCACTCGAAAAAGTCAGGGCATAAGCCCCTGTCTCCTCTGTGTGAGGCGATACCCACGTGTGGATCTCTCAGCAAATCCTGATAAGTTAATACACTCCAACAAGGAGATATAATAGGTCACGGATCGTGACAAGCAGGTATACTCCTACTTTCTTGTGTGAGCAGGTTCAAAAGAGTTGTGCAGTAAGTTCAGTGTCCTTGCACCCCTATTCCCATCTCCTTTCTCCCTCTCCATCTACCAGGCAAATACAACTGACACAGTTGTGGAAGCTTTTAAACTTTTTTGAGCCAACTCCAGTGATGACCTGTAGATTATCAGTGGCATATTCCATTAACCATTCATTTATAACCTGAAAGCTGGCATCCATTTGGCCATTCCTAGCTGGGATTTCAGTGCCCAGCACTGGAAGCTCTTTGTTGATTACTTACAACACCTGCTGTGTGTTTGGGCAGGCTGTTCAACTGGAGCAGAGATGCCAGGTGAGGATGAGCAGCTTGCATATTACCACAAAGATTGTTGCATTTTCTTTAGGAAAAATCTCTAAGCTCTTTTTACCCAGTAGCATCACTTACCAAGGCACCAACACGTTACAGTAACAATAAGAAACCTGTGGACAAAAGTAAACTGGAAAGAGATCTTGAATGTGTGAACAGCTATGGCTGGCAAGCTTCTAGAGGTAAGATATATAGGAGACATAGGAGTATATAGGATAGGAGATATAGGAGATGTAAGAGTACCCTTCAGGATTACTTGGGATGTCATCATATGCTTGTACTAATAATGTCAGAGAAACAGACTTGCATTGATAGCATTCATGTTTATCTTACACCACTAAGATCAAAGTTTTCAAAGCACTGGGACCTACTTCTCCTCAGCTTCCAATTCAACCTGACCTACCTAGAGCTGCTGCCGCTGACAAAAATACTGGCTGTGTCACTACCTAGAAATGCCTTGAAAAACATGCCTCAGCATGTCTGTTGTGTTATTAACAAGTAGCTGTAGGTAATTTTTGAGATCTCTCTTTGATGGGTCATTATCATTACGATGTCATTGGCATGAGACGTCTGCTGTGTATGAGCCTGAGGTAAGATATGGTGGTAGTCCCTGTGCTGCCCTGATGTTAATTCTTGCACTAGTCTAATAATTCCCAGAGATGTTATGCAAGTTCTCTTCCATTTCTGCAATCCTGACATTTTCCTGAAGAGTACTTTCAATGATTTCATCTTGGGAAGCATACCTATCTCATCCAAATGCAGGAGGGTGCTTTCAAAAGAAGTAATTTTGCATCCAGTCCCCTGTTTCTGTCTTCCCTTCTTTAAAGCAATTGAGTGGAGGCTCACTGACTCTGAAACCCACTGATCGGATTTGGATAGCATAAAAGGGAAGATGGTAACATGTATAAAAAGTAGAGCAGAATGGTAACACCAACAACAGTTTGTAAGCAGAAAAGTCAGGAATGTACAGCAGGAACCATGTGCATTCTCTTGTTCCAAGATGATAATGGAGCCAGT
>NW_009952263.1:7780400-7792765 GCF_000747805.2 Chaetura pelagica | reverse complement strand
CAGGTGGGAAAATGAGCAAAACTGTGAATGTCGCTGTCAACACAAGGTCACCAACAGCCACTGATGCTATTCAGAGGCTGCATATATATATCATAGATATGTCTTTTTAATAGAAAAAGAGAGGGAGGAGCAAAAAGAAAAGGTAGAATTGACAATGAGATACCAGAAGTAGGAAGGAGATGACAACGACTATTTAAGATAGGAGTGGTGAACAAGTGCCATGAGGACTGGGAACATGCAAAGTGGGACATTTAAGTGGAGCATGGTGACTGCAAAGCATTTCATCTGACCAACAAAGACATAATCGTCTGGTCAGCAGGTCAACCCTCTTGAAGCTACTGCTCTGTGTGTGCTCTGAAGAGAGTGCAGGTGTAGACTCATGCTGAATCTGTCCAACCTTATCAGATATAGTACAGAACAAGCTCTAGGAACCATGATCATATTGATCTAGTCCCCAAACTGCTGACTGCACATAAATGTGGCCTTTGAGAACATATGTGTTGGCCAATTAATCTCAAAGACATTATTTCAGTGTCTTAACATTTAAATTATCAGAAAGCATGTAGATCTGCTTCAAATCCAGCAAACACTCATTTACTCTATTAGTATTCATAATAAGTCTATGGAATAAAATTCAATCCTGGGGCCATATCATGGACCTCACCAGTTTTCTTATACATACTTTTTTTTTTTTTTTTAATGGAAAATACGTTGATGACCTTCTAATCTTAATACTTAATCCCTGATTCTGCAGATCTGGCTAACACTATGGATACTGGACATTAGGTATGCTCTAAGCAATATAAAATAAAACAAAAATATTCAAGGTTCCCTTTTCTTAGTAAGCAAGATTCTTTTCAATAATAATTCAAACAGAGCTTCTATTCATTTCACATCTCTGTAGAAAAGTGCTTTGTGATCATGTGTTAGTTATTAGGTTCATAATGAGTATAATACTGTCTTAGTTGTAATGTTCATTAATACAGCAGAAAAATACAGTATGTAATATGTATTCCTTCAAGATTAGCTACAGAAAATGAACGTGCATTTCTGTGCTAATACAGTAAAAATCTATTAAATCCATAACCTTTGTGCATGAAAAAGGAATTATTTTAACGGTTTTGTTCCATTAATAGTTATTTGCTTAAGAAGGCTTCTTACTATCATACATTTTCTGGCTGCATATCCAGACTTTTTTTTTTTTTTCCTGTGGACACATCTGTTCCTTAAACAGGTTGTGTTACTGTAAGCTACAGGGTTTTTCACCTTACTTTGAGGATTTTCTTACAAACTATACATGTAGAGTGCTTTGAATATGTATTGGAATTTCACTCTGAATCTGAACTTGCTGTAGTTCTGCAATAGTTCAGTATAGCTCATGGTTCAGCTTTACTTTCTGTTCCAAATAATTACATTGCCACAACAGAGGGCAGAATATTGTAACTATTGCTTCTTCTTCTCCCTATTTTTCTCCTTACAATGTGCCCCCAAATCCTATCACCTGTAGCAAGGAGCTTCATGCTTTCTGCATACCACCAGGGAACATGAGTTACTTTGGCATAGTATTTTCAAACTGCACTAACTGGAGGAAGTTGGTGCAAGTCCATTCAGATCTCTGCATTTTCCTTGATCCAGCAGAGGAAGATTGCCACCAGAGATTTCCTGATGGCCTGGGAGGCACTACACAGCTGGGAATCATGGCCATCACATCGATCTGCTCAACTTCATCCAGAGGTTGTGGAGGGGCTGTAGATGGAAACAACTCTGTGCTGAGGGGTCAGAGGAAGGAATCAAGCTACCAGGCAAGTGAATCTGGTTACAGTCTCTTCAGTCTCTTGAAGCAATGAAAAAGGAGAACAGAACTGAAGCTGCTGTCTTTTAGGGGTCACATATGGTTCCTAGTGATGAAGTTGTTTGGGATTTTTTTTTGGTCCCTGTCAGTATGAACCATGCAGTCTGTGATGTTTATACTTATTTGCTCTTGTAAACTGCATGTACGAAGTTCATACACTTTGCCACATTCCATAGTAAGTGTTCATATCAGTTCTTTCCAAAAGATTGATTCCTAGCTTGCTGCAGCACAGTTCATCAAATCCTTAATACAGAGGTGAATGGATGGTAGTCTCTTTTTCATCCAAACAATTGTAAGCCTGCATTTGGCTAGCAGTGATGCTTGTTAGATGAAGCATGACTGTTCTGTCTTCAGTTTGTTTGCTATTGCCAGCAAACAATACACTGGCAAGTGTTTACATTTTCTTTATCTTGCTATTTTTCATTTTTGGTGCTATACAAAAATAACCATGAGTAATGTCTGTCCAGAGTGTATATGCTAATTCCTGTGTAGATCTAGATGTTAAAGTGCAAAAGGAGAGCAAGCCATTTGAGGTCATGCTATTACCATGTGCTACATTCTCTGCACTAATTTGTTAGATTTTGCCTAATATTGTTTAAAATCACTGAAGAACATTTGCAGCTGACTCCTTCCCTTTACATCTCCCAGTTTTGTTTTCCCATTTTGATTCTGGTGACATTAAAGGGAAATAACCAGGTAGGCATAATTTTCCAGCACATAAAAGTAATGAAGAGCCTGATAATGCAACAGGATTTGACTTCTGAGCGCATTTCTTAGTTCCTTTATAAGCCTCTGTCTATATTAATGTATTGCTGCACTTTGCACAATAATATACTCATAAGGGCTTCATAGTCAGCTTTCCCTCTTCATTCTGAGGACCAACATGTTAGTTTTTCAACAGCTGTAATCAGGAAAATAAGAGCTTTAGAGTTTGCTTCAAACCCTGTATCTCTAGGCAATCTGCTGCTAGAAAGCTACTCACAGAGTTAGCATGAAACTATTCTAATTCTGTATTAATTGCTGTAATTAGTTTTTTTGCGTCATGATCGGATCAAGGAAGCCTAGAGAGAAAAAAAAAAAACCAACCACACACAAACAAAAACCTCTTTATTCACAACTCTTCTAAAATGAAGCTCAATATTGCCAGCAAAGGCAAAGGCAATGCAAGTCAGACCTTCCCAGCAGGGTAAAAGCCCTTGGCTTCACAGATGTCAGGGGCAGTTTGATTCCAGTTGAGCTGGAGTAATTCTCAGCGTGCTCTCCTGCATGCAGGCCTTCTGCTTTTGTTTGTCAAGATGGGTTTTGTTTGGTTTTCCTGTTTTGCTTAGATGCCTCAATTTTGGAGATCTTTCTCATCTTTGCTACTTACAGGTAGACTTGTAATTTCCTTACATGATACCATATATGCTCAGTTTACCTGCAAAGAAATATACCCATCAGGTTTCTTCTGACCCACTTTGTGTGTGGCAAACAAAAAAGCATCTAGTTGCAATCTGGGGGAAGTTCCCATTCTGAATTTTAGGCTTATATCATTCCCCATCATGCAGGATGAGCATTCATTTGTACTGCTCTTTCCTTTTACACAGCTGTTGTTTGCTATTTCCCTCTTATTAAATACTTGCACAAGGAAAGAAATATAAAAATGCTGATACTTGCCATTAACTATTTTTGATGCAACAACTAAGTCTGCCAACTGCATGAAGTGAATACATTTTGTTAAGCGCATCAAAAATGCATTTGTAAGAAAAGGCTCAGCGGGTCAGATGAGAAGGACAGAGCTCAGTGTTAGCAAAGTACCTTGGTTTCCCATCCATAAAATGCATATTTCTTTCTTCAGTTCTTTGTGTGCTTGAATTATTTAGACTGTAAACTTTTTATGATGGGAACTGTCTCTTAATTACAATGTATTTATACTACGGCCATCCGTCAGCCAGCCATCAGCAGAGAACTCTTCCCCACCCACTCATTGCTTTTGTACCTCACCACTTCCTTAGTTTATATTCTCACCTAGATGCAGTCTTATTGCATGGCAGCCTTTTTGCATCCTGTTCATTCCCATTCTTTCTCTGTTCTCCTGCATGACCTCGTCCAGATGGTACATCTACAGGAAAAGGAACAGATTTAGAAATGGCTGGTTTTCTTTGAATGGGAATTAAGCTGCATTAGCTTCTCGCCGATGCTTTAATTTGGGAGCTGGCTAATCTGCGAGACCTGGGCAAGAAACCGTGTTTCAATTCAATGAGAGCTTTGGAAATGTAAACATCTTCTTTATTTGGATGAAATGTTCGCATCTCAGGAATGTTCACAAAGCCCAAATCCATGGAGTTGGGAGCTGTGGAGGGCAGGCTGGACTTGAACTAAGTCAACAGAAACATGCTTTTAGCAGTATAAGAATGCTTCTGCCAGCCAGATTCCCTTACTTTTTTATAAAACAAAACAGATGCATTTTGACCCAGCTTGATGGAAGATAAATTTGTCTGACCATCCATACTCTGGCTGAGGAGGTCCAGATCCTCCTTTTATATACTATTTAGTAGTACTGTCCCTGTATGTTCAGTAGACTTGAGGTGAGACTTCTGGTTCCAGGAAGAAAGGGAATACTGAGCACTATAGTTCCATAAAGGTTTAGTTTCTCACAAAACTACATTTTTTTCTAGTAGCACAAAAATGTTAATATTATTGATGGTACAGTTGACAGAGTGGAAAAGCTTACAGTGTTGTAGTGTGCTTGTTTCAGCATGGCTGGAAGGAGTGCCATTCTCAAGAAGTCTCTAATTTTCCTTTAATAGAGTGAGTGACCACCTCCCACTTCCGTCTAGCTCTTCTGACCAGCACAACACTAAATACCTAGTGTTATTTACCATCATTCCTAGTTATATTTGAGGTTTTTTTCTACGTGTATATATGTGTTATGGACCTCTATGGGAAGAACTATGGGACTGAGTTGTAGAGTTATTAGATATTAATAAGCAATGAATTTCAGATCACCCGAATTATAGAAATATCATTCCCAGCCATGTGACAATCACCCATCTCTTGCTGTGCTTTTTTTGGAAGCTCAGGAGTATGATCTTTTACACATTAATTTGTGATGATACCATCAGTCATTCTTTGAACAGTGAATTTTGTTACTTAAGTCTCCACAGTAGAAAAGCTCAGTTTGTCTGTAGGTTTTTCCATATCACAGAATCTGTGCTGCAGTATGAAACCATTACATTTATTTTACCACTAAGTACAATATGTGTACAAGCTATAGCTCCTATGAATGTGTTTCATAGCTCACTCATGTATGGAGACATTATGAAACTCAAACATTTTTTTATCTGAAATTCCCCAGGCTCTCTCCTTAAAAAAAATCTAAGCAATGATGCAAATAAGTTTTAAAAAAGATTGTTTTATGAATACATGTGCTATACTCTGCCTTTTTTAAAGAGCAGAAAACCACATAAGTGACAGTTCCAGAAACTGTAGATTTATGACTTTTTTTAAACTTTCAGATTATGTTGGCAATGACTAAAAAAAATAAAATTTTGTAATTTTGAGAAGAGAATAATGTACTTTTTTATTAAAACAGAAATGACACACTGCTGCATATCTAACTTGATTTAGTGTTTTTATTAGTTATAGAACTGTTTTAATACCTCACTAACTATTGCAATCTCCCTTAAGGTTTTCATTGTTCTCATACCCTAGAAACAAATTGATAATTCTGAAAAAAATAAAGTATTTCTTGGTTGTTTGCTAACAGCAGAATAGCAATCAGTCACCACAGGGTTACTACAATGGGCACCATTATATCTGGATCCTTATCAATTTCACTATATGGGTAAGTATTATTGCTGCATACCGGAACTCCTTTGGTGTTATTGCTTAATTTTAATTGTGATTGTAAAATGTGAAAAATGTGGATCTTTAAACCACAATTAAACACCTGCTATACTTGTTGTGCATTGGCATTTAAAGATATATTGAGTATTTAAAATCTGCTGATTCAGATATTACATTGAGGGGGGGGGAAATTAAAAAAAACAACAAACAAAACAGGGATTGGTTTGAAAACAAATGTTTGCTTAAGGAAACAGTTGCCGGGAAATTTAATTTAGCCAAATACGTGATGCAACATCTGAACCTTAAAACATTTTGAAGAGTAAATTTTGACATCATGCTGTTTCTCATGCAGCTTCAGAGATGCTGCCAGTCTCTAGCAGCTTCCAAGAATCCCACTGTCCTGTGTGTGTCCCTCTGACATCCTGCTAATGGAAAATCCAGCACTGGAAAACACCTGCCCAGCATTAACAAGATGCAAATGGAAGAAACAGCAGAATGTCAAGTTGCAGAGACACAAAGGAATAGAGGTTTTGTAGAAAAAGCCTCTGCTGACTGCTCCCAATTCTTAATTTTATTCAAGAGTGAAAACATTCCTAAATTGCTTCTGGTTCTGCTGTGAGAAGCCCAGCAAAACACATGAGCACATGATTTTCTTTAAGCATGTGAGTAATCTGAGTGAGTTAGAGCTCAGCACATATTGATGGGCTTTGCTGGACTTGGATCAGTTGGTGGTGTAAGGAGGTTTAAATCTAGCAGACATAAAGAGAGGCAGCAGTTAAGCACAATTATATCTGCAAGCAGCCTGTGCTACACAGCTTGGCTCATGCACCTTTCCACAGCCTTTCTCTTCTCCATTCATAACTATAGCTTGGAAAAATTATTTGATCTGAAAAAATTACAGATTTATCCTCTCAGTAAATATTTTTTTTTTAATATTTGAGGGAAAGTAGAGTCATTTATAGGCATCAAAAAATCAACATGATACTAAATGTTAATTTTTGTCTGTCTATTGCTGTTTCATGTTTATTTAGCCACTTCAAACTCAGAAAAAAAATAAAATAAAATTGTGATATCAACCCTTCCATCTTTCACATATGGTGGAAAGAGTTTTCCATGCCCTCAGCTAGTTCTCACCCACTCCAGAAGGTTGCTGGTGGGATCTTTTGCGTTGTGATTTATGACCTAGTCAGGTAAAGACCTAGAACCAAATACCTTCCCTCCACTAAACCAGCAGCTCTGGGAGACAAATGCTTCCTCTGTTTAGGGGAGTTAATACATGGTATTTTTCTTCTGCTGTAGAAGAGAGCTCGGTGTTTCTTCCTGGTTTCCCAAGTAGGCAGCATTGCTTTTCAGGCGTGCATTGACTTAGGTTTGTATTTCTTGCATTCTGGACTCCTGGGAGGATTCCCCTACTTGCCCATATACTTCTATTGAGTTTGTGTTGAACTTTGAAACTGATTCAACATGATCTGCTGTCAGCCTCCAGCTGAACACTGGGTGATTGAAATACCTCCTGTCTTCTTCCTGGGAGAGAAGGGTTCCCAAGGGCACTTCATGTTCCTTATCTGTTCCTGCTTGCTAGTTTGAAACCAGTGATATCTGGCTAATAGGTGTGGAAAAAGCCACCAATGTCTTGATTACTACTGTATGTAATAAATTGGCAAGTTATGTATTTTGATTCATTCCCCAAAATATTACCTCAGTTTGGAAGTACAGTATCGCTATTAACTCCTTTCTGCAGAGGCCAAACAGCTCCTCAAATGCCTTACCACAAATAAATCATTTAAGTATTGTCTGCTTGTCTTATAGCATGTCTTGACTACCAGTACGCTTCCCTGTCAATCTTCAGTAATGGCTTATGTCAGGTGGAACCTCCTGGGTAAGAAATGGGTTTATCTTAAGAAGTTTATGAGAGCATCTCCTGTATCTCCAATATGTGTCATAGAAAAGGATTATTAAATATAGAATAAATAACAGACAACCATCTTACAGGGCTTTAATTCCATTGAGGGGTTCCATTTTATAAAAGCGGATTTAGTGCTCATGAAAGCTGTCAGGTTGAGGTCGTTGGAAACCAAAGTGGTCTTTTAACCCAGAGATCAGGTGTGGTCTTGCAAGAAGTGTGCAAGCCCTCCCACACTGTCCTGTCCTGCAGCACATGGGTTTGTGTTCAAGCCAGGGAGTGTTCAATGCAAAGGGAGTGTCAAGGCAAGTCCAGGTGGTGCAACAGCATTGAGTGCGAATAATCCAAAACAAGCTCTGAGAGGGCTGGTACCTCCTTGTGCCACAGCCATAGGCACAGAGACTTTAGATTGGGTCCCAAAGCTGGGCTTGTTGCCCGAACCTGTTGGGCTCAGGCACCCAGCAGTGGGCAGGTGCTGTGCTATGGGGGGAATAAATCCACCATGGAGAAGTCTATAAAGCCCACAAGCAAAATGGTCTGACTCAGAGGACTCCTCTTATCTCTGTGTTAGGCTAACCCATACGGAGTCTCACATTGCTCGGGCTCGCCAGGATGTGTGGCATATTCAGGCTTACATTTTAAGCCTACACCTTTATAGCACAAGGCCTATCAATTAATTTACCTACCCCTGTATCAACTTTGGCAGCTTTATAAATTGGAAAAAGAGATTCATGATCTAAATCCAGCCCCTCACTCTGCGGTGCATTGATGCCTATAATTCCTCATAGAAAATATCTTTCCTGAAGTCTGCAATGTGTTATAATCTCTAATTACGAATATGTTCACAGAATTTCTTCATCTCAAAATGCACTTGTGCATCTGTTATTTATGCACTATACATTAAACTTTACATATAGCTTTAGAAATATCTCTGCAGATGTGCACTTGTACTTAAAAGACCATAGAAAATGGTATGTTAAGCTGCGTGACGAGGTCCTTGGATAAGGATTATAACGTACTGGAAGGAGCACCATCTTTCCCCATGGCTGAGTTATATCTAGAGGTAGACAATCCTCTGTCAGATATGGCCGGGCTGGGAGGCTCCTGCCTACCCCAGAGCCCAGGCACAGGCTGTGTTTACAGACTCTGGGTCTTCATGGCAGCCAAGCTTGGTATTGAGGGCATCCTCAGGCCACCCTTTGGAGATGATGCTACAAGAAGCCAGTGTGTTTGTTAGGTCAAGAAAGTCTGGCACTGCGCAAGAGAGACTTTAAACTTATTAGGGAGGCTGAACTTTATGTTTAAATAGCACATAATGCAGTGGGGACTGGTCCCTGCCTGGCACTTTTAATTGCTGCTGTAATAATAATACAGAAAACAGAGCCACTGTTCTGCACACAGCCATATAAAAAATGATAAATTGTTATTCTCCTTGTTCTCCTATTGTAAAGTAATGCTGTCAGTATGGAATTTATTTAACTGGAAGATAAATCCTCAAATGATTACTTTAGAATCTGAAAGAGGAAAAAATACAATTCAGCACCAGCCACTTCAAGAAAATTAGAATTAAAGCTAGTATAACCTAAAAAGCACCAACCCCAAGACCAAATATTGGAGGCCAAATAAATACATGATGTTCAAAAATATAATCATCTTAGAGCATACCCCAAGTTCTCTCTGGGCCATGGTTCCAATCAATCCCAGAAGGACATAAATGCCACCTTAAAGCTGTGACTTCTTCAGGACCATAATGTCTTTCTAATAGCGCTCTGCTGAAGGGGAAGCATTAACTAATAGGTTTTGATAGGGCAGATGCTACCACATTTATATATTTATATTTATACTTATATTTATATTAGGCTTCCTTGTGCAAATTAGCAAAGGATACATATGGTTCACAGAAATAAAACCTGCAAGATCACGAGCATCTTTAAAAGTACTGAGGGTCCTTCATTCCCACTGCAAGTTAATGAGGACACTGTGCCAGAATGGAATACAAATCTGTTGTGTTTCTTTTTCTCTGTGTGTGCGCTTCTGTGCTTCACAAACAAAAGCTTTCTCTCCATGGAGAGTGTAGAGATCAACATATCTGTACAATGTGTCCCAGCATTACCTCAAACAGATATTTGCTTGCTAATCTGGAAAATAACAATTGTGCTACAACTTTAATGCTCTATGTTTTCTTTTCACCTTACAATGTTTTACTTTTCATGTTGTATGTTATGCTGGGTAACAGAAGTCCCTGAAATATTTGGAGATTGACTGAAAAAACAGTCTTCCTTGTTTTGCCTTGAAGCACCTTATCTTTATGGAATCATAGAAACTGGAGATTGTAAAAGCATTTTGGTCCATTGGAGCCACCCACATGCTGATGCCAGATTGTCACTCTTTTCTTTTCCTGTGAAAGCTGTGTGTGATATGGTGGTGCAAGGAAATTTACACTTTAATAGGACATATTTTCATAAAGACTCAACCTGATTTTGTCTCTGTTTATGGTCCAGATATATACAGTGCTATACAGGCTATATGAAATTACAGCAAGAAATTGTGAATGCTGTAGGAAATGAAAAATTCATCACAAAGAGCTAGGAGGTAGCAGAGCTGTGCTGTACTCTACCTTTCGATATTAAACTCAGATATATTCAGGAAAGGAAACCAGACTCAAAAGGTCTCAAGGAAAAATAAACCCCTTAAAATAAAAGTAAAGATAATTTCAATAAAAAGGCTAATTAAAAAACCTTTGGTTTTACCATGTCTTTAAAATCTTAGTTCTCTCCCATTGAAAAAAACCCAAACAAACAACAAACAAACCCTTCCCAGCTGAAGGCAGTACTTCTAAATGTGACTTTGCCCCAAATCAAAACAAACAGAAAGGGTTTCTGACAGTTCTGGGAAGTGCTAAGGTATTCACACCAGTTAAAGCTTTTTGGTTTTTGTTGGATTTTTTGGTTAGTTTTGTTTTTTATCCTACAAGGGGGATGGAATCCTACATTCTAATGCTAGTAAGAAGCATATATGGAATTGATAAGAAGTACACACAGTAAAAACAAGTCCTCTTATTTACTACAGGTGGCCTGTAAAGATAAAATCAGGTAAAAGGTAGGTAATGTTTAGCACATCATTGTTCCAGCTCTTCTGACCTAGTTTTCTTCCACCCCATTGCATAAGCATTCTATCCCACTCTGTTTCAGGGAAATAGCAAATGTTGGAAAATTCTATAATGTGCTATGCAATCCTTCTACTTCCCATTTGGGCACACAGCTTTCTTAATATCTTGCAGAACCCTTAAAATTATTTTTCTGATGCTGAAGAACACATGGACTCCTCCTCAGGCAAAGTCCAGGCAGTGCATGAGGAGGTGTATGTCCCTCACTGCCTAAAGCAGGTGTGTTCTTCAAACCTTGTGGAATTAGATCCTTAATCATCATCTCCATCAATAGCTACTGCTTACCTGCTCTCCTTGCAAAATGTGGCTTTTCAAACACGCAGCCCTGGGACTGACTTAGTGCTGGTCAGCAAAGCATCCGTGCTAAGCGCTGTTCCCTGTTCTCTGTGTACACGTTGCCTAAAATCACTGCTGTAGCTCCAGTCCTTTATGCATTTGCTAGTGAGCACCTGCATCGAACATGTGGGATTCTAATCTTCAAATGCTAGCTGGCCTTGAATAATTTCTGTGGTTTTTATAGGCAATTCTGTGGAGATCAAACTACTGTAAAGAGAGACCTGTGATGACCTACCCCTTTTTCTCCCTTCTTTCAAGCATATAATCTGAGGTTTCCCTTGTGGGTGGCCCTTCTTTCTTTTGTGCCATTGTAATTTCTTCATAGGTGGTACCTGACAACTCTTTTTTTACCCTTAGAGTTTTTTGTTCAGATTCCATTCACTTCAAAATATCATTACCATTGCAAACAAGGAAAATGTGTTTATCAGGAACTGCAAACTCCTTTAGGGCCTCATAGGATTAATCACGGTTATAAAGTTTTATTAAACACAATTTTTGTTTAATGACAAGCTCCACCAGTCCTTCCCATTCCAAACCAATCCTGTCCTAAGGGTGTATCTAGCACAGCAGATTGTTTTCAACAGACTCTCAAGACAATCCCTATTACTTTGTCATGCACAGAGATATTTTTCTTCCTGGATAATTTGAACTTCCTTAAAAATCACATCTGTTTCATACTTTATTTATTTGTAATTTAAATCCTTAAATTGGATCTTTCATTACTAACATCTGGGCTTGAAATGCAGCCCACTTGAAAAAATACAAATTTTATTTTATTTGTAGTTACCCCCCTTCACTCAGTAACATTGGTACAAACATTCCCTGGCCAGAGGCAAAACAGCCGGGTATCTTAAAGCTGTGATGCAGTACCACGTGTAATATGGCTCACTTGAATGTCCCTGAAGTGACTGGCAATTTGCCCAGAATTAGACTGAATGCAAGTAATAAGCTGTAGAAATTCCACAATATTGACAATTAGATATCTCTATACAGCAGCAGCTGTGTATTGTTCTCATGGTATACTCCTCTCAAAGCACCTCCTAAAAAAAAGGGGAAAAAAAACCTGGCAGAAGGTTGCAGGCAGCAAAAAGGTAATATACATTGTATGAAATATCTCAAATTCAGATTAATAGGAATGTTTTTATTAGTACAGTTTTCTACAGTAGATATAATGGCTAAAACAAAATGCTGAGGAATTTTCAGTTTATTATACCACATCTGTACTGCAAAATTGCTGTATTTTAAACATATTTTCTGAGAAAGATACCTACCCACTCTTT
>NW_009952263.1:7728008-7780128 GCF_000747805.2 Chaetura pelagica | reverse complement strand
CTCTTTCCTTTCATCATGAAAAAGAGAAAATGTGAGTATGGGCTCGCTTTTGGAAGCTGTTTAGGAAAAAGCTTTGACAGTCTTTTTGAAATTGTCCCCACACCAAAATGAGACATTAGTGTCCCACACAGTGGGGTCTCCATGAGGCATATCATGAGACGTATGGCCCGGAAGGGAAAAGCAGTGTTAGAAGAAAAGCTTTAATTTTTTAACTGATTTGAGAATATTCAGATAGCTCTGAGGAACTCTCCGGATAAAATACATTTATTTCCTATCAATTCTCAATTCCCTCACGTTTCAAAGTTTACTCATCAGCCTTTCTACAGAAAATGTGGAAAAATAATTCATTGAGCATTTATTTTATTTTACTTATAAGAAGCAGCTGCCCACAGTGAAGGGATTCAAGTTTTATTTTTTAAACCATACTTTTGAAGTTTGCATTATGAGCTATTCATCTTTGATATTTTGCCCAGTGGATATCAATGGAGCTTGTTTCTGTCTGCTACTGAGCTTGTCAAACTTTGGTTTTAGTATTTGACTTTATTGTAATAGAAATGATCATTTTTAAAATAAGCTGCAGTGTTGTTGCTTTTTCAGAAGTACCATAAAACTAAGGGAACAATAAGATGTCAAGTTTTATATTGCAGATGCTAATATATCAAGCTAATTACCAACAAAATGCAACTAAATTGCTGATGATCTTGAGACTGATTAATTCAGCAACAGCGATATTGATGAGTATTTAAAGGTTAGGAATAGGGACTGTTGTGATGCAGGATCCCTTTCCTACTTCTGTGCTTAGCACAGAAGAATTATCTCAGCACCACATGGTACACACAACATTTTGACAGATACGTGTGCTGTATGCCAAACAAGTCACCAGAGAAAGGAAAGGCCGGTTTGTGCATTTCTCTGCATGGTGTGACCAAGCCGAACATTGCTGAAACAGAGGGGGAAGGTTTTGCACAGCGCTGCATGTTCCACTTCCCCCAACTTGACATCCGTCATGCTGGCTCCTGACATTTTCATTTCCTCTTCTGAATTGCCTGCTTTTGTGCAACTTCCCTGCCTTTCCCCTTCTCTTACCTGGGAAAAAAGAACAAAACAACTAAAACCCCACAAAACCCCCCCACCAAAAAAACAAACAAAAAATGCCCAACAAAAAAACCCCAGAAAAAAAAAACATCCAACAAATGCAAGCACAATAAGAGATGGTGACTCATGGTCTTCTCCAGTAGCAGAGAGTGTGTAAGGAATGCTGAATTCATCAGTCCTTTGGTCTAAGAGAATGTTTTCTCCTTGGGCAGTGGGGAGAGCATTTCTTCTGGGCTTCGTCTGAGGTCTCCTTTCCTCTGAGCACAGAGGCTGCTGAGTCAGTGCTGAATGAGGTCAGTCATGATGGCTGTTTCTGGGAACTGGAGACCAGGCTGAAACACCCTGAAATTGCATCACTTGGACCTTTCTCCTGCCAGCAGAACAACATTAGGTCCCTTTGGTGCCGAATGTGCTCCAATAAAGGAGGTTAAAAAGCCGGTTCATTAATTGACTCCAGCATTGACTGAGTCCCTTTTATAACCTGTGTTATCAGCAGAAGTACAAGTGTGGTGTGGTGAGGAATGTGATTACGGATGAGATTTCCTGGGAGAGGAATTAGCTGGCTCTGGTGGCGATCTCTGTTGTAATGAGCACGCTGCCATCTTTATGAATACCATTATAAAAGTACTCCCACAGCCCTGAAAATCACAGAGCTCCTCTGCCTCGCTGAGCAGCACCAGCCAGGTTCACAAAGGGTTAATATGCACTTTACTATTGAATAACATAAAATGAGCTGTAAATAATGTAATGATATGTATTGTTAAGCTACATATACTGTACCAGGTGCAAGTACTCCCACTCCTCACTTAGATATAATCTGGGGCAGTCAACAAACACAGATGTATTTTAACAAAAAGAAAAGGAGAGGAAAAAAAGATAAAGAAGGGATGAACAAGAAAAAAATTAAAACATATGTAAGATAATTTAACTGAGCTAACGATCCAGGTAAAACCTGGCCTATTTTTCAGAGCCACTTTAACTGTGCCGTGTAAAATACAATGGCATTTTGACTTGTTTTTGGAACATCCATGAGCCAAACACGTGTGGAAACACCTTGACAGGTCTTTTGTATAACTACAAGAAAACTGATAATCCTAAATCAATTACATGGGAGAAAATATGAATCTTTGAATACTAGTAATTATAATGGTTATTTTTCACTTTTGTAGCACCTGCAAATGATGCACTGTATATATAACAATGATTCAAAAAGCCTTAATTAACTGTTTTTTGTGGGTTTTGTTGGGCTTTTTTTTTTTTTTTTTTTTTTTTTTTTTTTTTTCTGTCTGCAACCAGTCTGCATTAATAGACAATTTATATGTGTGCATGTATATAGGTATAGATTTATATTCTCCCTTCTCCGTCCCCCAAATATTTTCTGGTACTTCCAACTGCCTGGAAATTATGCATTAATGAATTTGCCTCTTCTAGGTCCTTTCTTAAAGCCTCATCAGTGACTTTTTGCTGAACTTCCAGTAACACTCAAGGGATGGAAAAGCGTGGTAGAATATGCTGGGCTGATCCTACCTAGTGATGACAACTGCAGTCCCTTCTGTAACGCAATGACATGGCTCCTGACTAATAGTGCCAGTCAGAATTCCTAACTGCTTCTACCAAATGCGAAAGGGCTGATTTTGGAAGACCTCCAGCCACAGCTTTGCACTGCTGACAGATTACTCTGGGCTATTCATGGAGCAAGATTAGCCTGACCACCATGAAGAAAACTCTTTGTTCCGTGTCATTACCTAGGACGGGTTGAACTGTACCAAGGCAAAGCTGCATTGGTGAGCTAAATTCAAACAGAAATTGGATCAGTGATTATTCTGAAATTATGCTATTATGGTCAAAGGGAGTAGTGGTGGTGGATTTGTCGGGGTTCTAGGTAGGGAATGCGTAACACAGCAAAGCTCAGTGGAGGGAGTGGGGGGACAGCTTGCAGTAGGCACCGTTAAGATTTTTAATGTGGGTGCAAGCACAGGGTCTCCATAAAAGCAAAGCTCAGCAGAGCTTTGTATTGAAATGAAAATGCAACTGTGCCTTGGCAGTGGCCAAAGGGTTGCGAGCCTTGGGTAGGGACCACGCGCTGCGGCAGCTCCGAAGGCACCGGGAGCAAAGCAGCCGGCGCCTGCACGGAGGCACGACAGCGCCGCGCAACGCCAGCGCAAGATGGCTGCTGTGGCCATCTGCAGGACATCAAAGTCTGCTGCCTGATGGCAAGTGGGCTGCCAAAGCTTCTAAAGGCTTTGGCGCCTGCATGTAAATCGGATGCAAACTGTCCATCTGCTGCATGGCACAAGTGACAGCTGATTCTTTTTGCAGTCCGTAAGATGAACTAGACCTAAGCCAATCCGTCCCTGTTCCTAATCACACAAGGTTTGTCCTACCAGTTTCATTAGCCAGACACACGAGATACAGTATGTGGTTTTTCATTTTGCTCGGTACGTGACACTATAAAAAACAATGCCGGGGACGGGCTGTGAAACCAAAGGGGACACACTGCTGCTACTGCAGAGAAAGCATATTGGCAATGTTCAAAGCATATTGGGGCATAACAGTAGTCTAAAAACCCCAATATGGATTAGGACAGCTGACCAGATGTCTTGACTGACATTTTTTAACATGATTCAAGGGTGTCCCTGCAGTACATAAATGCAAACTATACATCTGTGTACTTTTTTTTTTTTTTTTTTTCCACTGGAAATACCATACATGGATGCTTTGATTGTAGCTGACAGCTCCAGTGTGAGGAGAGAGCCGTACAATGCACTGGCTCGGGCCTTCTCCTCCAAGTAGCTGGCTGGAAAATGTTCAACTTCAGTTCTGGCTCAAAGAGACAAGAGAGAGGTGTTTTCTTTGATAGAAAGTTACCTACCTCCATTCCTCATCAGATGACTCGTGGAAACTTGCTGGGATTCTGTGTTGAAAGTGGGGGATGAGATGTGATATGCTGTTAAAATAAGGGAACGTTGTGCTTTTTTAGACAGATCTCAATTTCGGAAAATAGGGTTACTATCAAAACGCAATCACTCAGCTGCACAATTGTTTGTGAGAGGGAGGGATAAGGAATGGCTGGGGAGAGGAAAGTGCTGCAGGTATATTGAGGAGCAAGGAGCAAAGAGAGTGAAATAACAAAGAAGTTTCTAATTTCTCACTTTGCAGTTTTTAGAGGAGGAGTCAACAATGAAATATAGACTCCCCTCCCTCCACAGCCTCTTCATCAATCATGAGAAGTGGCAATGTTCAACTTGAACAACTGCACCAAGTCTGGACCCCCTGCCCAGTGTGTTTGTGTAAGCCCAGCAGGCACTGCTTCCCTCGGTTTCCAAGAAACATTTCATATCCATACTTCTACCCATCCATTAACGTGTCAGTACTTCTTCCCCTTGTGTCTCTTGAACGTTGCTGGTACAGGATTAGGAGGTCTGCAGGTAGGAAGCCAGTTTTCAATACCTGCCTTGTCCAGCAGCAACTTGAGGAACAGCAAACACCATTCTCAGCAACTATATTTTATTCTAAAGTACTATGCCTTGCCCCTGCCCCAGCCTCAAAGTAGGGGGAAATCTTGAAATCTTGCTTTCTTCAAACAGGGAGCTGTGTTACAAGCTTATCACAGACTCTCCCTCTGTCCCTGCTGGGCTTTGGCATGGAGTTTAGTCTCCACTGATGCTCCTCATCAGTGCATCAGAGGGGGCAGTTTTATAGTGTTTGCAAGGACATAACCAAATAGACTAGTTGGTTTCAGCATGTAATCCCTGGTTTCCTCGTACATGTAAAGTGGTGTCTAAATTTATGTTTGCTTTGATCCAATTGTTTTCTTCATAAACCTTTCCTTTTCCAGGTAACGAGCTCCATACTGCATGCAGAAACAAAAGATGCCCTTATAAAGCAAAAGGCCCCATAGTATCAGGGAGGCAACAGAGAAAAGTTCTGCCCAACATCTGCGTGTACGTTTTCTGTGGTGCCGGCTGCTTGGCTGCACACTTCATGGAAACAATTCTTATTTACCACTTTTTTTGATAACCCAAAGCTTGTGCCTGCCTGTGATAAAACTTACTGGCACTTAAGCTCGGTTTTTATGTACCCATTCAGATCTGCAGCATACTCTTAACACAGGCATTCTCCCATGACTTCAATTACCTTTGTGCCTATACAGATATTGTATATTTATGCCAAATCTACTGCTGATGACTTAAATGTGTATGTGAGTTTGCAGGGAGAGAGTTTCTCTGGGGAACTGTTGGAATTATAAAAATGTTGCTCCTATGGGTCCCAGGGCTGAAGGACCCCCACCTCGACCCTGACTCCTTGCTGCTGCAGAGGAGTTCAGAGTGACAGCAAGCCCCAAAACTCCCCCCCATTATGTTCCCTGCCTGCAGATGTCCTTTGTGTGGACCTGGAATACTCTTCAATGAGCAGGACATTGATGCTGCTCACAGCCTGCTGCTCATGGTGACATCCTCCCAGACTGACGTCCCTCAGGGTAGAGGGGCTGCAGATATCCCCAGCTGTGCTCAGCCCTCCCGTTGCCCAGGATAGCAGCACTGCCCTGTGCAAAGGACTTTCCCACTGTGCAGGTGAAAGCTTGGACTTGTGTGCCAGGGCAAATGGCCTGGGCCTGCTCCATCTCTTTCAGGCATCAGCTGGTGGCTGCTATGTCGGTCACCTGCATTAGGAGGGTAGAAAGAACAAAAAATGAGATATATGGGCTTTTAGAGGAGGCAGCACAAGCCTATGAAAAGATAGCTGTCTGTGTTCCTGTGAATGGTGATCCAGAGAAAACTCTATTCTTGAACACAGGAAATCTCTCCTGGTCTGTGTGGTGATAAGCACCTACGTAACTAAAAATTAAATACTTCCTAGCACTGGCAAGCTACTGATAATGTGCTAACATGACTTTTATGCTTACATTGTTAACTGTAAAACTGGTGATATGAACGAGAAAGTGCTAATAGCATACATTGAACTGTGGAGGTATACCACATTTCATTTGTCTTTCCCAAAATGACCTTCCTCTTTGCTGCTGATGGAAAATCACAAGTGTGAAAATGTCCAGGATGGACCTGATGGGAATTTTCCTCCTTTTTGGTCTTGTGCATGTGCTGTGCCTTTCAGAGAGGGCCTGAAATTGCAGGGATTATACTGCTGAGATTGTGTGTCCTACTGTAAATCTACACTGAAAAGACACATGTATAAATTGCTATCATGATGCTGCATCAAGAGATCAGCTTACAGTCCCTTTTAGATTCTTTTTCTTGCTATTTTCATACTATTCAGGAACTGAACATCAAGATGGATATTCAAAATACAGTTTTCGATTTGCTGATCTACAGATACATCTCTGATCTCCACACATAGGCTATTAAATCCTCCTGATTTACCTTCCTGACCTTTTCTTATTATTATTTCCATGAGAAGGCCTATTCCTGCAAACTGGAGGATATTTTGACCCAAACAAAATCTCTGACCTGGGAATATGCCTGTCACCAATGGTTATTGGAATACTCACTAGTTCATGCTAGACTTCTAGCTTCGCAGCTCGGTGGAAATAAAGCACATCACAACATCCACTTCAAAGCAATTCTGAGAACCTCTGAAAAGTACTGTTCCCCACATCCCTGAAAATAAGGATTAACACTATATCTCAACATCAAATTCAGAAACATCAATAACCTATTTGCTAAAGATGCTCCATTAGTTCCCCATGCCAGAAGCCTTACTTCGAGCATGAAGGAGGGAAAAATAGCTTGCTTACCCCTACTGATGAGCAATGTAAAATGAGGCTATAGATATTAAATAAGCAGGTGGTGCTAACATGCTGTGACCCAAGGGCCTGGGACCTTCATGGTAATGATGGAAGGCAGAGCTACTTGCTGGTGGCTGACTGCAGTCCTTGTTGCAGACTTGCCTTGAACCCATGCCAACCATGCTTCAGCAGAGGGGCCACTTAGCATTTTTCTCCCTTTTATTGCAACGAGGCTTAATGCACAAATGGGGGAAAAGGCTCTTAACAATGTAAAGGCAGTGTTTTCTCTTTTCTTTGATCTCAGTTCAGATTTATTTCCATTCTTTTTGCTGCCAAATGAAAGAATTCAGCCTCCAATGTTTCATACACTGCTGTGACAGAGCAGGTACTTTCTGCTTCTCACAGTCCAGAAGTTAAGAGTGGTGCAATAAATACATAAGGGTAAGGTCAAATACTTAGGGGTAAAAAATATGTATTGAGATGTATATATTTGTTAGAGCCTGAATATTATGCAGTATCTTAAACAAAATCATCTAGCTGTCTCTCTGTCTATCCATCCATCTGTCCACCCAACAACAAGGCTATTTACATAGTACAAGCTCTCTAAATTCTGCAGAATGTCTCTCTGCCATCTAAACTAAGGGCCAAATCCTATTGTCTTCCCTTAGTTTCACCCAGACTGTCTCCCTCGCTCTGGTACCTTCACAACCTGATAGAGATGCAGTGCAGTCTGCATGCTGGCCCTGAGCTAGAACACATTATTGTTCAGGCTGTGGAAAGGCTGATTTGGATCCGTTATTTGCACTGCGGCAGTCCTGTGTGATCCTTGCCTGGCATGAGCTTCTCATCTCATACCAGCTCCTTTTGGACTAGTTTTTGTGCAGTGTTAACATAGCACAAGGGTTTTGGTGGTTGTTTTTTTTTTCTTTCTTTTTTTTTTTTTTTCTTTCTTTTTTTTTTTTTTTCTTTCTTTTTTTTTTTTTTTCTTTCTTTTTTTTTTTTTTTCTTTCTTTTTTTTTTTTTTTCTTTCTTTTTTTTTTTTTTTCTTTCTTTTTTTTTTTTTTTCTTTCTTTTTTTTTTTTTTTCTTTCTTTTTTTTTTTTTTTCTTTCTTTTTTTTTTTTTTTCTCTTGTGGCAACAAAGTGACTCCTGACAAGATCAGGGGAAACATTTGGGACACTGCTCATTGACATTTTACCTGAGGAAAAAGAAGATTACAGCACACTCAAAGTAAATCACACAGCAAAGGGAATGTCCTCATTTTAGACTGCAGAGCAGAGAGCCCGTGCGCTGCAATTGCTAAGGTAATGGTTGCTGCCGCTCAACTGTTTCCTCGAAATGCAGTCACTCTGCCTTTTATTTTTGAGCACTTTTGCATGCATAATGATATCCATCCATTTAAAGGCAAATGTCCCCTTAGTTTTAATGGGCTTCTGTTCATGGAATACTGGCAGATACTGTCTTTACTTTGATTTTATTTTTTCCTTTCTTTTTGTAATTTGGAGCTAACTGTTGACTTGGCATGACTCTACTGGAACCAAAGGCTACCTGTGCCCTCCAAGCAGCTGCTCAGCATCTTCCAGACCAGGAGTGCTCTGTGTACATTGTAGAAGGATAAACAAAATTATGGTGTAAGTGTTTTTACAATGGAATTATCACATAAATAAGGAATGGAAAAGGCCTTTCTGGTCTGTTAATTTATCTCCCTGTAATATCAGATTAATCTCCAGAGTGCATTTTCTACATCTAGTGCATTTTTTAGACCCCACCACAATGTTCCAGTGGTGGGGTCTGCACGGCTTCTTACAGGCAAATTCATAACCTAACCTCAGTCACCTTTCAAATATTTACACATCTTCTTCTGCCTTACTTATATTTTAAGTTGGCATAATATATAGATGCATTTGTTTTTTGACTTTCATTTACAATTTATTGTCTCCCTGCCTAAGAACATTTACAGGCCTTTCCAAACTCCCTCCTTTCTGCCACTCTCCTTTCCAGTTAATACCTCCTATCAAATTGCATGCTTTGTAGTTCTAAAATACTCTTCTTTTTTTCTCTTGTACTGTCAAACTCAGCTCAATCAAGCACTGCCCAACCTGTTGCCTGTGCTCCCAGTGTTATGGTCAACACATTCGTGGGGGTGATATTTATCATTTAATGTCTGATGCAAAAGTTGAGAAGATGTATATGTAATTTTAAAAGGACTGAATCCTTTACAGGTGTCCATTTTACTTATATTTGCTATGTATGTGAGGAAAAATTGCAGTACAGAAAAAGCACATTTCTGAGAAACAAAGTTTAAAGTGATTATTAGCCAGATTTAGTAACTTTCTTTTATTTTTTCTGAATTAAAGCAGGAAACATTGCTTTAGTCTTCACTCACGCTTCCTGTACCTCACAATTAAACATCATGTGTGAATTTAGTTCCTTTTTCAGATCATTAATAAAGTTTACTGAGTTAGATTCCAAACAGGCTTTTAGAGAACATGATAATTGTAATACTTTATGTTATGGTGCATCTTCAAAGCTGGATTTAATGAGTCACAGAGCCTACCTGGAAAATTGTGTCTGGAATGAGTTGAAAGAGGAAACATATTTTTTTTAAAACAAGAATAGTTTTTTCAGAAGCTCTGAGTGAATATAAGGCAGTATTTTTTAAATCTAGCTATCTCCAGCTTTGCTTTTTTGCATTAATTTTTTATTTAAAAGTTTTTCATTCCACTTGGCTTGCGAACCTTGTAATAAAATGCTTCTAGGATCAAAGGAAGCTATTTTTGTAGTATTACCTCATTTTCTTTTATTAAGGTAGAGAACAGCTCTAAGTTATACACATATTTGGTCAAAATGATAGGAGATCTAACCATATTTTCAGTATTTTTCCTAAGGCACAAAGGATGGTCTAAACTTTGGGTGACAGTCGTTTAGGGGCCATGGGACTTCACCTAGAACAAAACAGTGCTGTTCTTTTGTGCAGTGCCAGAAACTCTCCATGGCATTTTCAGAAATCCCATCTCTTAGGCAATAGTAATATTTTCATATGATGTAATTCAAAAATAAGGGTCTTGCCTTTCATTTTATTCATTGCAGTGGAGTTTAGGGTGCTCAGGAAATGAAGGCCAGGTCCCTAGGTAATAGTCTATTCAGGTCAGGAAGGCTAATTAATATGCAGACACTAGCTGTGTTTCCAGAGTTGTGTCAGAAGAGTTGGTTTATTTGGTCAATGACTAGTGCAATCTGATGGAAAGATTCAGCCTTCAGACTGGCAGTATTTACTCGCACATACTCATGTTAGAGGGTCAGGATTGTGTCCTGTATGCATTTTAAGATAATGCAAATTTTTTACGGGAGCTAAAGCTGGAAGAAAAAGAATCCAAGCTATGTACTGGTCTAAACAAAGAAGAGGAGAGAGATTTGAAATTTATTCCATCATTCCTTTACAGATTTCCCATTAGACTTTGAATAAGGCCTGTAACCCTTACAAACCATGCTAGTCTGTTAAAGGTGAATTACAGTAACCCCTATTTCAGACATGTGTGTGTTTAAAAGGCACGAGGTTATTCAAAGTGAAAGAACTATGGCAATATACATGCTAGAGACTCCCTCTCTGTTATTTCTTTTGGAAACAAACAAACAAAAAAAGAAGTCATACAAGCCTTACTGGACTCAGAAGACAATTCCAGGTGCAACATACCACAACATATCAATCTTAGATACTCTAATAAGTTGCTGGCAGGGGCCTTTATGGTTAATATAGCTCTTGATCATGAAAGTTTTCTCAGTGGCTACAATGTCAGTCAGGCACTCACAGACTGTATTTGCCTACTCCTCATGTTATTTACATGCAAGTGTGTACCCACATGCCACTGTAGCCCAAGGTTGTAAGGATGTGTGAGTGGAAGCACTCCAGGCTGAATATTGCACCCAGCCCTTCATCTCAGATTAGGCTCATGCTCCCTTTGTGCTCCAATATATTAAACTCGTTTAATGTATTGGAGTGAAATTCATCCAGAAATCTCCCAAGCTTGGCTCTTCCTGAGCACAGTGAATGATTTTAAGCTTAGCTGTAGCTAGGCTGATAGTGATTTCAGTGCAGGACATATGGGTCATGGTCCTGGCACAGTTAAATCTGATCTCTGGTCTCCACTTCTACTAATGTTACAGAGCTCAGAACTGCTGAGCACAGCAGCAGTTATGTACCCCACTATTTAAGTGACTAATAGGTGTATAACTGGCCCCCAGGTTTTTTAACAGATGTCACAAAATTACAAAAGGAACCTGGAAAACATTTCTGATGCATGAACGGAAAATCCATCTTACTGGTAGACTTAAATCTACCAAAAGCAGCATCGATTGCAGGGTAATACTAGAAGATGTATCAGTGTCTGTAGCAATCTATTTCTGGAAGCCACATCACTGCAAACCATTTGTATGTCAGACCATAAAGCTACTTGTGGATTTAAAAGATGTTATTCTCATTAATGATATATAAGTGGCATGAGTCAAGACATTGCTTGTCACTTCAGTAGAAGAGAAGGCAATGGCTGGTCTGAGAAATTGCATCTTCAGAGTATGTACAGGAAAGTACTTAGTGAAATACAAAAATATCAATCAGTTCTGACCAATCCAAATGGTGTTATTCTACAGATAGTCTTTGATTTTCAGAATAAATCCAAAGCCTAATAACTAAAAGCACCAAACATTTTACTTTATCTTATAATTCACTGTTTCTAAAACACAGCAACTGAGAAACAACCTGGGTTAACACAGCCAAAAGGCTGACTGTAGGCTTCTTAGCATTAGTGGAAACGTTTGTTTTGGCATTTGAATTGGTCCCTGAATTATTTTCATCTTTGCAATTTAAAACCACAAGCTGACTCCTGTACTACATATTTCACCAGAATCAATCAATCAAAAAAAATCTGTGGACGTGAAAATTAGTATTTTCTTAGAGAACAAATAAATAGTACATACATGTTGTATCATCCATTTAAATTTCCTAAAGGATTAAACATTCATGCTTCCTCTAATTTGTATACTGTTTGCTTTTTTTAATCTAGAGGTAATAATAGGGCAATAAATATATCTCAATTCAGGGCATGTACAATAGAGATTGTTATAAAAATGTACTTTATTTAGGTTTATTTGCACAATTTTACTCTGTAGAAGTAATTAATAGGTATTTACATCTTAGAATTAGGACTCCTGTATCCTACTAAGGCAAAGCTTTATTATTTTTTCCCTATTGTTTTTGAAGATATTTTCCCCCTGCCCTTCTTTACGATTTCAGCATCTAAGTTGATTAGAAGTGTTCTGAATTGATGGAGACTTTCTATTTTGCTCTTAATATTTAGCTTATAAAGTACATTTTCCTTTACAAGCTTTTGATGTATTTGTGGCTGTGTTTCTGTTACTCAATATGAATAATGTCTGGCCACTGGACAGACATATATTTATTTACAATAAAACCTGACATATTAATTATTTCATTCAGTAGACAAGTATCATCATAAAGGCTGGGTTTATACAACATAGGAGGCATCACAGCAAAAATCATAAACACTGTAGTTCTGTTTAGCTTGACAATGGCAGGTAATAGACTATCATTTCTGTTCCCTTAGCTACTGTATCCTTTTCTATCCATCATTCTTTATTGTTATTATCACACTTATTTCAGCATTCTTATATCAGCAGTATTTAGTGACATTGTGAAAACATGGTTCAGAAAGGCTGAACTTTTAATTGTGATGAGAAATAAGTTAGCTTAATTATTCCATGTAAGTAGAAAAGATGTGGTTTGTTCTTCTTCCTAAGTCCTTCCTTCCTAATCGGAATTCAACACCCTTTTTAAGCATTGCTATGTATGAACTTCATGCTGCTAGACAAATAAATTCTTTGGAAAAATGCACATTTTTATTTGGAAATAATGCCATCTCTTTGTTAGATTTGCAGCAATCCTATTTTGCCTCTACTGTTTTTAAGTCGAAAATGAAAAATTATATAGAAGATGTTTGTGCATCATATTGTGCTGAATGGTATGTAGGTCAGCATGCTGCACCATAGCAGATAAGGCACAGTGAACAAGTGTTCTATGTACTTACAAGCAAATATCAGTCATAATAGAAGTAGACAGATCTACAAGAGCGTTTTGGCTTAGGAAATGTTTCTTGTCATTAGCATTTAAAAAAAGCTATGAGATTCAGGCCTATCAGCACCGATTCACAGCGAAGCCTGGCTTGCACAGGTTGTTATCTGTTCAGTACAGAGGTGCAGCTGGTTAGCAAATGGATTTGCAGATTTTTTTTTTTTAGCAGGGATGAGTAAAAAGGCAAAGAATCAGGTACTTACAACCCATTCAGAATGTAACAATTTTGTTTGTGTTATAAACCAAACCTTCTGTTTTTTGCAAACTGCATTATTTTTAGAAACAGAACCAAGAAAAAACGGCTGATTTAAAAAAAAATAAAATCTTTATTCATATTCCAGTTTCCCTAAGGGCTCCAATATCCATGAAGTAATACCAGCAAAGGGAGCAATGAAGACTGCAGACTTCCATGATTCAGTTTACGATGCTACTTTATTGTGTTAGCAGTCAAGTCAAAAGGCAATATCTAATATTTTTAATTTTTTTTATTCCTTACTCTATATGTTTTCAGAAATGTGAAGGAGGAAATATATGACTGATCCCCTAATGCTATGGCTGAAGGTTAGGGTAATTTTTTTTCATGTGGAAGAGGAATCATTCCTCATAGAGATAATAATCAGGGCTGATACTGGAAGTAGCTGAGTGGTACCTTACTTTTAGGGTGTTATTCTGCACAGCTATTTGCAACGTGGTAGAGGTAGATTTCCTTTCCAAGGAAAGATGCTGTGCATGAGCTAATGGGGCTGATTATCAGGTAAGAGAATGCTCTTCTCCCTGTATGGCAGAGAAAAAGGCTATAAATTGAATGGCAATAGTCCCCTGAGAAAGCTTCCTTGGCTGGGGCGGGACTG
This sequence comes from Chaetura pelagica, assembly GCF_000747805.2. Lineage (NCBI taxonomy): Eukaryota > Metazoa > Chordata > Aves > Apodiformes > Apodidae > Chaetura > Chaetura pelagica. The sequence continues at coordinate 7,766,295 of NW_009952263.1, read as the reverse complement.
GTGAAAGAGCTGTGTGGGTATGTGTCCTTCTGCCAGCCCTGTGTGTAGAGGGAATGATCACAGTGCCCCAGCAAGGACCATAGCTTTTGCTTAAACTTCCACCTGAGCTCTCTGGGGCCCTTAACAGGAGATCAGAGTTAGGCCTGTGGGATATTTGCTGACCTATCTCCAGGGCTTGCTAGCTGAAAACCATCTCTGTAGTGTGTGAACTTAAAGAAAATAGCTGTACTTATACAGTATGAATGGTTGCAACCAGCATCTTTTCATCATGGAGACATGAAGACATTTACACTGCTGGACTTCCTTGGAAACAGTTTTCAGATGTAGCTCATGCTTTTTTATTAGCAGCATCGGTATTTACTGAAAAGAGGATGGGAGTGGTTACATACCTGAAAATATGACGGCTAGAACAGTCTTTCTGTCAATGTGCATGTGAGGTCTATAAGATACCTGCAGCTGAAACAGGACACCTTGCCACACTGAGCATGTCTGCTAAGGCAGCACCAAACCAACCCACCAGCCAACCAAGGGAAGTAACACAAGAGCTTAAACATCCCAGGCAGTGAATACGAAGGCAACAAGCAAGTCACTGGGTTGCCTTAACATGTTTTTATGAAGTGATCGAATTGCTCTAAATTTTCGAGCAGTGTTAAAACTATTTCTCCTATGTATGAACCAAACATTAACATTTTATGAACTCCAGTCTTGGACCATGTCCAAACAGGAAGGTACAAGAAACATGTATATTAAGAACATTGCTGAGTCCCTACAAGCAGAGAACCAAGGTTTAGCATGAAAGGAATAAATACTAGTGAACAAGTATGAATGAAAGGATTTGATTAGGTATGTGGAGACTATGAAAGGTGAAACTGTGAGGCAAAATATACAGTAAATATGTATATTGTTAACTCGGAAAAGGGAAAGAATATACATTTAAGGCTGGAGAAGTGAAACCAGAAAGGAATCATATGTAAAGTTCCAAGGAAAGTAGCTCAGCTAAATATAAAGACTTTGATTTTGCACAGAGAAGTACTAATACTAGACAAATAAATTCATCTAAATAAAATTCAGAATGGAGTATGTTCTTGCAGTTCTGCTTTTTAGGATACAACAGCTTTATTCAATGTATTTTAGATGTGAATCCAGTGGCTCACTAAGTGTGAATCTCCTGACAATATTTTCAGGTAACTGTGGAAGCAAGAGAAGAGTCTATCCAAATTAAGTTACTCATGGTATCCTCCAATCTTTTGTAAAATTGGCTCAAATTTGGCAATTCAAAATTATTCTCTGTGATTTCTGGTCTAAATACAGCTTACTGAATTTAGTGGGTATTCTATGGGTGTATTAGAGAACAATATTTGGCTCAGGAGCTACACAGAGAAACATCTTACATTTGGTGCCTCACCGTTGACTATAGTAGCAGGTCTCTACTAGTGCATACTTTGTCATTGACTGGCATAGCAAAACATGTATAAAAAAGAGACATTCATAAGCTGTAGCAGTGATAAGGTTCTTACACTTGTTCATGGAAGATGAGCAAGATTCCCTGGATCTTACATGTGTTCAATAACAACACATTATCTGGTGGACAGAAGGAGGTGAGAGAATTCTATGCAGATTTTTTTGAGATGAATGTCCTGTAGTATAATCATTGTTAATGCATAACCATATGGGGATCTCTGTGCTGTGAATTTAAAATTTATTTTGCTATTGGTTCAACTAAGTTTTTTTTAAAAGTACTCACATCTCTATAGGTTTTGTAAAGTATTAATTTAATGCTCACCTTAAAAAAATTTATCTACTGATGGAAAATAGATTGCTTTACCCTAAGAAAGCCAGTGTAGGAAGCTATGGCTTTTCCAGGCTGACTGAAGTTCGTGTATCAAAAATACAAGCAGCAAACATACTGAACCAATTCAATAGATGTGAGGATGGTGTGCGGATGACATTGACGTAAATGTGAGCTTCAGAGATTTTCAAAATAGGTCCTTCTCCTTAAATATAGCATGTCTTCTTTTTTTTTTTTTTTTTTTTTTTTTCCCACCACCTTTTCCATTGCCACCATCTATCTAAGCAAACTACAGTATTTAACAGCCTAGGAGGTGGGCTGGACTTTGCATACAGAAACCCAGGGTCACACATGCACAGAAGGAACCTTAGTTCAGGAGCAACATGTTTATATCAATTTATCAAATTATGAAATGCAATGTGTCTTGAAAGCACAATTCCAAGGGATGTAATAAGAAGTGTAACCCACTTCAGGGCCAATTTATAGGCCTAATAATACATCTGTTTTGTAGTTATGGAAATATATATAATTATGCACATACATTTATAAATAGTATAATATCTCAATGAAAAATCATGGATGAGATCCTAGAAATCAGTGTGAAAATTCCCATTAACTACAGTGGGGGTGGATTTTCCTTAGAGAAACTGCCATTTAAACCAAAACTATTATCCCTACATAATGTGCCAAATTCAATGTAATTCTTTGTATCTTTTTCTCACAGTATGTTTTACATGTTCAGATCATTCTGGAAAATGTGTTTGAAGCACACTAGGAGATAGTTTAGTTGCATTTAACAAGTTCATTTACAACATCTGTATCTTAGCAAGAGACATGAACAAAAATCAGAGCGTGAATTAAGGAAATGCCACTTCACACACACTGTAAAACTGGGCCCACCCTAGGGAAATAGATGGGAACAACAGCTGAAGCCTCAGGATGCATTTGCCCAGCACTGACCACATAGGCAGCATTGCGTGAAGCGTGGGCAGCAGCAGCAGTAGCACCTGGCCCGTGCAGTCATGTGTGGTTAGCCCTTGAGTCTGCCCATTTTCGATGGCTCCCTGGCAAGTTCTGCTGTAGCAGTGGCAAAATGAGGGAATGTGACCCATGAGGAGCAAATTTTCTCAAGGTATGTTTATTGCTTTGACAGCTGCTACATGGAAAGAAGAGCTGTGTGTCTACTGGGGTAGAAAGGGGTGGATGGAGAAATACTGCAGATAGAGTTGTTGAAGAGCACGATTCTGGTAGTGGGCATGAGGTGGTTTTGGAGATTCAAAACTGTTCTGTGTGTCAATAATGTTGTCAAGGGTTTCTCACTGACCTGCCTAACTTTTTCCACTTAGGGGTGTAATGAAGAAGAACACATTGTGAGCCTTTCTTGCAGCAGCACTGTAGCTGGCTATTCCTGTTTAGAAAACAGGGGTCAGAACATCAGCTGTTGTAAAATGGCATTGTGCCACTGCGATAAACTGAGTTACAGCAATTTATACCAGCTGAGGACTTTGGACTTAGATTTTTAGGAACATTTGATTAAACAATATTAGAGCAAAACTCCACCTTAGCCAGTTCTACACTTCACCTGCAACGGTGACCTGTGCCTGATGCATCAGAAGCAGAAAATAAAATAAACCAACAAAAGCGGGAGACAGTTGCTCTGACGAATTTCATGCAATTGTTTTCCAAAGTTGGGTAAGTCAAGCCCATACATATAAATAGAAATCCACAAGAACTTGATCTGACTTGCACCAGCACTGCTGATATCTTTGATATGAGTGACAGCAGGATCAGGGCTTTACTCATCACAGAGCTAAATTCAGCTTTACAGCAGGTAAATGAAGAGGTGAGAACTGATACGGAAATACACCTAGTATTTCCATTTTAGGTTTTACATTAATTCACCCTAGCGACTCTTAAGTATGGTACTAAAAACTGATAAGTCAGATTCTTCCACTAAAGGCTGATGGAGGGCACCTGCTTTTTCCTGTGTTACAGAAAACGTATAGACAAAAACTTACATAAGAAAACAAGAACAACTATAAAAAAGTGGACAGTGAGAAATTACTGTGTTCATGGATGGAAAAAAAAAAGTCAACCAGCTCACATCTTGTATAGATAAAGTATGTTATACATATTGTCAGTAAGCCAGTATATACAGCATATTATTCTTTAAAAATTATGGTTCAAATTTGTAAAATCTGTCACACTTCACACCTTCTTTTGGCTTGAAATATATTGTGGCTTATGGAGAGTGAGTCAGAGGCAGGATTGTCCAAGTTTCAATAATTCTGTTTCCATTCAAAGCTGAGATTCTTACTCCTAACTCTTTGAGAGATATTAGTGGAGCTTGCAGCATTGGCACAATGGGAAAAGAGAACAGTTTTGAGCAACTAAAACCACTACAAACATGACATGCTATCATTGATGGTTATGCTATAGCTATTTGCACTTATAAAACTGCAAGTACAATTAACGAAAGATGGTCAGGACATCCCCAGAAAATTGGATGTATTGCTGTGATTTGATAGAGTGCTTCAATATATGTTTGAAACAAGGAATAGGTGAGGAAATGGGCTAAGATGAGAGGAAGAGAAGAACTTGAAGGTGGCAAAGAGAAAATGTCATTAAGCAGCTTAATGAATGCCTGGGGAGGAAGGTAGTGTAGATACCCTAGGTAGATGTGATTTACAGGTGAAGCTGTATCTTCCAGAAGCTCACAGGAGAAGGGCTTATTCCTATTTTGGTAGCACGACTTGAAAAAAGGGTTTCAGCCATTTGTTACCTTGCCTTCCTTGCATTTAATTCTGCCTAACATTGTGTTTACACCAAATAAATCCTCATCACAATCCCTGGGTACAGTCTTTCTGTTTCACCGTTAGATCCTACCCCAGTAACTCCAAAGCAATGCAGCAGGATTGAGAATATATTTCTTTGTTACCTTTAGGTCTCACAATAATAATTTTTGGCCTGTAATCAGTGTCTAGAGATTACCCCACAGATGACTGGGGCTCCTATCTTAAAAGCAGTCCAGAAATGAAAAGCAGCCTTCGCTGGGTAACTGGTTCAGCCAGCCCTTTTGCAGGCTTCTTGCTCAACCTGATTCCTTTTGGCTGTTTGCTCACATCCAAACAATAGAACACACTATCCTGATGTGAGACAGAGGCTTCCCAAAGTACTGCACTTATTCAGGCATTTTCAGGAAACAACAACATGTGAATTAAACAACTCTGCTGGATTGCAAATGGGGGAAAGCACGTATACACGCGTACAAATACATGTTTTTAGAAATGCTCATTTGGCAAATCAACAACCTAAAGACTCCCAAAATGAAATAAAAATGCAAGTAATGATTTATATAGAAACATTTCCTTCTGATTAAAGTGTAGACTTGGTGTAAAGTAGGGCTGAACAAGACTTTCAAAAAGAAGGCAAACCCCTGACAATGCTGTGCTGCTCTTCAGTATGCAGTGACACAGGGGTTCATGCAGCTACTTTTTGGAGTAATTGCTCACATTGTAAACCAGAGGCTTGCAAGCTGGTACTTTGTAATTTGGTTATGAAATTAACTGATTTGTTCACATATTCCTGTAGATTCAAGTATTCTATCAGTATGGAATGCAAGGCACGGAGACCATCCCTGCTACACAGCTGACTAAAGTGTATACGCAAAGTGAACAAAATGAAGTAAAAAACAAACTCACACACACACAAATTCTAAAAAAGGAAGGGAAACTGTCCTTGATGTTAGAGCTTGTCTTGCTTTATGCAGGAATTCTGTTGTTACTTTTGAAAATGTAAAAGCGGCTCCAAAGCACATTGGCATGTGCATGAAACTGCAATACTCACTTGGCACTGCTTGTTCCCAGTGCTGGCAGTGTGGCACATAGACCTCTTTAGCCTCTTCCTCTGTTGTTTTCTGCACAAGAGCCAACCATTGTGGCTACTCATGAGGCAAGGCTGGCAGCTGAAGAACCCAGATGCCAAGCTCTGGATTGTATGTCTGTTCGGTTTGTGGCTGGTCTCTTCCCTGGCATCTGCCCTGGCATTGCAGCAGGCTGTGTAACCGTCTGTGGAGTTGGGTTCAGGGTTAGTCTTCTGCTGGATAACATGCTCTTCTGGTCACTGTTTGCCTTTCGAATTACCCTTGATTATGAGGAATTTATTTCCCTCATGCACACCCCACCCGAGGTGTGTGTGCTTGTGTAGTGCTGTCTGATGGTTGAAAAAGGGTGCTCTCCTTCACTGGCATGACATGTTTTCTACTGTAGATTGGAATCTGGTGAATTTGAGCCACAGATACCCAACCATCTCCTCTCAGCCAGGAAAATTCTCAAGTTGAATGTGACAACACACTTATATGTCTTCTATGAGGAGGAGCTCCTCCAGCCCCACTGAGGGCCTGCAGACTGCCATCACTGGTTTGCATTAGCCCACGTGCCTGCAAGATGCTCCTTGAGCTCTGGCTGATTTTTAATCCACTGTAAACATCATAGCTGAAAAACTTGTGGGGTTTGTGTCTCCTTTAGTGTATTTAGTTTTGGCATTCAGAAAATTCAGGAGGTAATTAAAGCAGGGAGATTTCCAGGACAATAGAAACCTTGCTAGTGTCTGCCTGAGGGGGTAATCTGTCTTTTCTTGTAGTTTGTTAATATAAAGTTGTTATATCTCTTGACAACAGGCCTTAAATTTTAATATATATTCTCTTACCTTTCCTCTCTTGCACTTACAGAATACCAGCTGACCAAATCTTATCTGTCTGTGAACCAAATTTGTCAATGCATCTGCCTACTACTTGAAGAGGACAAGGGAAAGGTTTCCTATATTTTGATCAGGCTCCCACCACGCTGACACGATGCACATCTGAGGCCTGAATTTCAAAGAGCATTTCTTTCCTCTAGAGTTTCCTCTCTACCCTACCTAGGAATCGGTGGAGCTCTAGCTCCCTGCATGTATGTGTGCATAAGTTGAGAAAGGCAGGAAAAGCTGGCTGAAAGACCTTGATATGAAACCTCATTTGAACCCCTCTACCATTATGAAGCTACGTTTATAGATGTTGCATCAGAATTTTTCTAAAATAAAGTATTTGTAGAGAGAAAACAGAGAAAGAGATTGTTTAGCAATCCAATTTGATGGTAAGCAACTGTGTAACAGGTACAAGAAGGACATGGCTAATACAACAGTTGTGATCACTAAGCCAGTCTGAAGGTAACGGACAAACATGAGGGTTCATATATTTTTTATAAATTGTATCTGGTAGTGAGACTTCTGGGAAGAGTGTACTGGGCTAGAGGAACCAGTGACTTGGCCCAGTGGAGCATTTCTTATCATCCCATGCCACTGAATATCAGCATGGCTGTAACGGTATCTGGGAACGGAGATGATACTGCACTGCCTGAGTCTCTTCTTTTCCCTCTTGTACTAGCTCACACTTCAAGTGTCTTGTACCCCCTCATACTTCATGCAGGTAGAAGAGCAGAGGTGCAGGAGGGATGCAACGCACTGCAGCTGGGAGCGACGCCCCAGGGTAGCAAGCACTCACTGCGTCAGGAGAGATGGTCACCAGCTACCCAGACAGACCCTACCCTACTTCCAGAGCTACTATGTATTCAGTCTGTCTCCAGTTTTTCCACCGCAAGTCACTTTCAGAAACATTTCTGTTTGGAGCTGGTATACCCTGAGAAAGGACAATGTTATTCTTCCAGACCAGAGGCAAAGGAAAAGTGGCTTTTCAACAATTCATCAGATTCTGTTTGGACTGGAGGACTTTACTGTGGTATTGTGCCAAGAAACAATGCCAGCTTTCAGTAAGATGTCAGAAGATAATTTAAACAGAAATTACGTACTCACAATACTATTTAAAATAGGCTTTCCTAGTCTTTAAAGAATTAAGATCTTCTAGAAACCTCAGAAATATTACGACATGTCTCATGAGTTACTCCCAGTGAACAAGAACCCTATTAATTTATTTTCTGGCTAGTACACATTTTAATATTATTAAAGCCAGATATTTTTGTTTATAGAATACAATTTTACTATCATGAGGAAACAGAAACATTTCAGCCTCCCAAAATTATCAATTCGTTTTAATAAGCTTCGTCACAAGAACCTGTTGGTAATTTCTAATGTGTAATTTGCTTTTGATTAGAATATGAAGTAACTCATAAAATTTTGAAAAAAAAGCTAATTTTGTAGATCTAGTTAGATTTTACTTCTATGTTTGACAGCAAGTACAAATTCTGGCAGCAGTATGCACAGGTAAGTGAGCAGAAGCATTTCCCACTTTGAGACTCATACTGCATAAAACCCATAAACTAAGTAGTCATAAGCTTCTTCTGCAACTTGGGCTGCAAAGACTTTTTATTCAAAGCTTATAACCCAGTGATGGCCTTTAAATCTATTCTTCAGGTGATTCATGTCTGTAGTCTGTGCAGATGACTGGAATAGGAGAACACAGGCAGTAGTGCTGGCTGCACTGGTCATGGGGAGCCAATGTTCAGGTAAAGAAGGTTGTGCCCTCTGGTCCGGAAAAACAGGGAGATGCTGCAGCATGGTTTCAGGGTGCTCTGTGAAGTGCGTTGCACTGTGGCTGTGGACAGAATCAAGAGATGGTTTTCATTTTACTCATTATGTGCACCACACTTATTTTATAGCCCTTTTATACTCTGATATACACCACCAGAGGCAGATGCTCATCACTTTTTACATCAATAAATGTATTCTCAAAGCCTGAAAAGATGTATTAGTCATTAAGCCAGCATTTATTTAGAAAATCCAATGCAAACCTTATCATTATTTGAAATTGTATTTGGTCAGCAAACAACAGATATATGCGGGTGTTGCATTTACCTGTTTTCTTTAATCAGATATATCAGGTTTTTATAAAACACATGATTTTGGTCTCTCAGCCATGAAGGATTTAATTGGTTGGACTGTGTTGATAGTCTGTAGTCAATTTTTTTGGTACAAACCCCTTTAAGAATCACTTGGCAGAAAAAAAATTATTTAAAACCTCATTAAAAAGAGAAGCAAAGGTTTGGCACAAAAAAATCTCAGTGTGGGAATTAATTCTTTTCCACCAAATTAAAAAATATTGGTTTGTTTTACAATGATATCAGTGCAGCAAAAAACTCCATACCCCTTCCCCCAAAATATAGCTGATCTGCTGTTTTTGATGCGTTTTTTTTGTGCTTGTAGAACTCCTATGCAGCTTCTATTTAAGATGAAATTTGGCAAGTGATTAGACCATAATATGTCTAAATGCTTAGTGCATTTTGGAAAAGAAAAAAAAAAGAGCTGAGATAATAAAGCTCCAAAAGTCACTGCTGCGTATGTTTTGCAAGTGCTTTTCAAAGAAGTTTCATAAGATTTTTAATTAGGTGGTTAAGACTATACATGATAGACTGGAACTGTTTGGTCTGTGGGGTAAATAATGTGCATTTTAAAAACATTTATAAATACGTATTTCCCCACTTGACAGTGGTATTCCAGTCCACTGAGTAAATAATGCATATTTTTAAAAATTCATAAATACATATAATATGTAAAAAAGCTGCCCAGATACTGTATGTTTGGGACCTAGAAACTTAGATGATGCTGATACAGACACAATCCCCAAGGATAATGATACATACTCTGTAACATCCCATGAAAGTGTTCTTTCAAAATGAAGAAAGCAAGGAAATTCTACAGACCAAATTACACTCAGATAAGATTAAGGCAGTGACACCAACCTCGGGGACACTGCAGAGTCAAAGTAAGTTTGCCTTTGTCCTCAGAGCACATTGCTGAGGTTTTTACTCCTTTTCTTTTCCTTCTTGCTGCTTTAAGAACTGCATGATTTCACAAAAGAAAGCTAGCATTCAAGTTTCAATTCTTGAGCCTGTGAATTAGAATACACATGGATGATTCAGATGGAATTTTTTTCTATTAATTATTTTTCTGTATTTATTTTCTTTGTTTCTTGTTAAAATAAATGAGAGAGTAATTTCAAGCAGCCAGAGACCCCTGGCTTGATGTAGGACATGCAGAATCTTGTATCTCTAAGTAATAAGTGTAGATGAGTACGTCAGGGCTTTCACTTTTGTAGTCCTTTATACAACAAAGTGCTGAAGCACACACTTAACTTTAAGTGTGTGCTTATACTCACCCCTATTCAGCAAAAAACTTAAGTACGTCTTCCAATCTACTTTAACTAGTGCATATGTTCATATCTTTTTCTGAGTCAGTGCCTAAAGTTACACCCATAAAGGAGCCCTGACTGAATCTCTATCAGCAACATTAAATGTTATTAAGGTATGTAGACCTGCTGGGAGTTGTGCTATGCGGTGGTCAACAAATCTGCTCCCTCCTTCTTTGTGTGTTTATTCACAGGTATGCAAAAAGGTGTGCCCACTGAGAGCAAATTCTTCCCAACCTGAATGGCAGCATTTCATGTCATCCTGAATTTTTTATGGTGCAGAGGAAAATGAGGCCCTGAAGAGAGATGGAGACCAAATTGTCTATAAAATTATAGGGAGGAAATGTCTTGAATTTTAACATTGGTTTTGTTTTTTCCCACCCCCACTCTCTCCTCCCCTTCTGCACAGAGATCACCTTCATGTGGTCTGATTCCTTAGTGAAATTATTCCTGTGTGTATCTTTACATTATTTTCTTAGCTTCTAACTACTATACTTCTGCACAGTTTTGTATCTGCTAGCCCCAGCATTTACAGCCTACGAAAACCTCATAAATCTACTTCATTTTTCTAATAAGACATGAAAGTCCTTAATTGGCCTTAATGAAATGCACTTAAAGGGCAATAAACGTGTTTAAGCCCCTCTTTCAGGGTGAGCTACAGTACTCTCACTCTGCTCTGTTTTAGCCTTTGTGGTAATTAATCACTTATTCATATGTGGCACATCAGTAACAAGATCAAGCAACTACTGCACAATTGCATGATAATAAGCTGCTCATATATGTGTCAAGATTTAGCAATCCTTTTTAAAGCCTAATTTAAACTCATTTTACAACTAAGCAGGCTGCTTCTCTGAAGTATTTCTACTCAGTATCTTTTTTACATATTTCTGCTGAAATGCCATCTTTTTATTTTGTTTATAGAGCTTTATTTGCCTTAAATCTATTAGTGGCACCACAGTGAATTGCAACCATGTTGGGGCCTTACCATTGTATTTTTGCAAAGGGTTTGTCTTTGATCCAAGACCACAGTCACCCTCACAGAGAAGGGAAGGCCACAGAATTAGCACGCATTAGGGTAACTTTTAGAATAAGTAATGAATTACACTGATGGCTTATTTTCCAGGCTGCTGAGGCTATGTCCCCTGTGAATCTCAAGATGCTTGCCACCATTAGGGGGCAAGAAAATGATCTGGGTGGGAGCATCCAAAATAATTTTTTTCACAGGAGTCAGGCCTTTGATTCCTGCCAATGAACCTGCTCCTAAAATCTGAACTCTGATTTGTAGTTGCTTTAGTTTCTCGAAGCTCATTCTGCAGACACAGAGAGGAGTTCAAGTAACACTGACAGAAGTTTATGTCTTCTGAAGATCTACTGGCCTGAGATGAAAACCATCAGTGTCCAAAATGTCTGTGAGAAAGATACTTGCTTTTACCAGCTGGGTGTTGCTACCCATGGCAACATACTCAGAGAATGTGACCTGAACACTTATGTTTGATTTTCAAACTAACAATGAATCAAGCAAGTGCTTACTACATATGAAAGTCCACCAGTGAAAAACAGGAAAAGTTTGGGCATGTAATTCTTCTTGGATTATCTCAGATAGAACAGCTGTTAAAAGTTTTAGTTTTGGTTTTGAAGGCCTGAAGCCTATTTTATATGGATTTACTTTACAACAGCAGTCAATAAAGCATGCAAAATCATATTCAGATTTCTAATGGATATTTTCTGTCTTGTAGCCATTTCCAGTTGTTCAGAAGTGTCCCTTGTATTTGACATAGAAGAAGTGGAGTGTGTTTCTTATTATGAGTGCAGGCACTTACAGAAACCAGTGCATAAGCACTTTAAACACATTTCTTAATCCAGCTCCCCACAGTAACCTGGAAACAGGAAAAACGTATATAGTAATCTGTGTGTGTGCTTGTGAGAATGTGTGTGTTGGCTGTGATAAGATTGTCAGTAAATCTAGAGATGTGCCCTATATTCTGGCAGCTCAAGATCAGCACCTATGTTTTTTTCCTATTTTGGACTCAGTGTAGTCAGAGGAAGGAAGAATACAGCACTTTTCCTAGTCATGCTCCCCATGCAAAGAATATAGACCCATACCATCTTCTGTATTTAGGAGCTTGTGAGAGATGTTCTGGTCAAGGAAACTGATTCCAAAGGTGATGCTACTGTACCTTGAGGAGTGTCGGTCACAAGCTCGGTGGAACAGAACTTTTCATTTTAAAAGCATTTTATGTTACATAGTACTGATCCCTTAAAGCTCAGAGGCAGAGTAGAGCAGGTTTTTGTCAGTCTTGAAGTACTGTCATACCTAGAGTTAAGCGATTTCAGGAAACAGCCAGAGTGGAAGAATGGAACAATTAAAACCCCATTAAAGTTTAAACTCCTTTCCAAAGTGGAGGATAACTAGGGAAGGCTTAAACAGTTCTTCAATCTGTAGCTGTGGGCAATTGGGACCAGCAGGAAAGAAGGTGGTCAGGAAAGAAGCCTTATTCCAACAGTTGCTCATTCTGCAGTAGTTGATATTGTCTGTACTTTGCTAGCTCAGGCAGCGGAGGCTCAGCTATGAAATAGTACCACACAAATATGAGGATTTCTACACTGCAATTAAAAATGTAGCAGAAAAGCATTTGTTTAACAGCGAATATAAAAAAGAAGGTGGAAACAGGGAAAAGTTTTGGACTTGACTAAACTGAAGACTCCATTTAAATTCTCAAGGCACTCAGTCTCTCTGCTAGGAAACCAGATTGTGCCTGCAATCTGGGACAAGACACTTTGAGAGATGTTATGGGAAATCCTAAAATTAACCCTTGACAAAGCTATTCAGACTTGTCAAGCACAGGAAGACACCCAGTCCTAGAAGACTACGAGAAGCTTATGGGAGGTGATTGGTGCTGTGAGGTGCTGGATGTGGCACAGAATGTAAAATGCTACTTCAGAAAGCAATGGGGATGAGGACAGGGAACAGAAAGCTGCTAGAAATATCCCCAGTACCCACTTTAAGCAATAATTCTAAACAATAAATCTGTTTTTTTTAAAAAACAATCAAGAAGATGATTCCTAAGGTGTTTCAGAAGTATGTATTAGAAGGAATACACAAATGTCATTTAGAGATTGAAGAAATCTCAGAGGATGGATGACTAGAGCATTTTACACTGGGTTCGTGTCCTTGCTAGAGTATTCCCTGGAAACCAAAAATGTAAATGGGTTAAAAAATGTGATTGTGCTACCAAGCAGCCATCAGTCGCAATCTATTCAAGAAGCCCTTAATTCAATTCAAGAAGCCCTTAAACCATCGAGTCCAACCAGTACCCTAACTCTGCTGCATCCACCACTAAACCCTGTCCCCTGATACCACATCTGTCTTTTTAGATGTCTCCAGAGATGATGGTTCAATCACCTCCTTGGACAGCCTGGATCACTGAGAAACTGAGAAAGCAAACTGAGAAAGTTCCTCCTATGACAAAGGTATAGTCAAAGTAAAAAAATAAAAATACTAGTTTCACAGGGAAAAATGGCATTGTTTATATTGTCTGGAAAAATCCGTGTACTTGTCCTCAGCTGTTATTTTAATTCTTACTATTCCTCTGGGATATTCTATCGGAGAGAGAAAGGTGACTGCATACCAGATCTATACACTTTAAGCGCAGTTCATAAATGCCTGATGCTGGATACAAGATAGTTAATAGGAGTTTACACTATTCAAGCTTTGAAATAAGGTTGTAGATGCATCACTAGTGATCCCGTTATCCAGCAGATTGGTAGAAAACCACAACTAAAATACTGAAGAGTCTCAATTCATGAAACCTCCAGTCAATCTCATTTCTATTTAGCACTCTAAAATTACAGGGCAGCACTAGTGAATCAAGCATGGGTTATCAACTGCTACCATTTTTTTTCTCTGAAAATCAAAAACCAGAATACCTACATTGTCAGAAAGTAATTTCAGAACCCCTAAGGACTTGCAGAAACAAAAAGGGACATAGGATTACTTGGAGCTTGGGAATTTCCACCATATCATGAAAATGATGCTGTGTGTAGCTACAACACAAGAAAAGGGACAGAACTAGCAGCAGTGTCACCAGAAGAAGCCTCAGTTGCAGATTTTACATGCTTTTTGAGTTTTACATCCCTGAGGCATATATAGTAGGGGTAAAATGATAGCTAATGGGCTTAGTGATGTCTGTCAGCAATGTTGTTGATGCACTTACCTGCACATTGCCTACAGGTCTGCAGAACAACACAGGGCCACTGGTGCAATCTGGTGCATCTTTCCTTACATTCTTATATCCTTAAAGAATGGGCTTTGGAAATTTCAAGTTCTGCATTATGTTGATTATTCTTTGTTTTTATTGTCCCATCTAGTGGGGAAAGGAAAATCTGTATTCTTTAAGAAGTTTGAGACAGATTAAATAGTTGTTACATGCTCATGTTATATGTTGCCTAACCAGCTTACATGGATACAGACCAAAATCCACCACCAGGTAGTGGACTGAAATGAATGGAGGGAAAAGCTCTCTGTGGAACAATGGGCTTTGGGCTGTATTCTTGTGAACAAAGAGGAGATTTCTGCTCAGGATCAGAGGTAGACATTTAAATGAGGTGGCTGATGCTCTACTCTTTAAAACCACACAGAATTGTAAATTAATTTGCTATCTGAAGATCTATCTACCTATTTAAACTGGGTTTGTAAGGCCGCTGGTATTTATTTGCTAATCTGATCCTTGATCTATCCATCTGTTCCCTCCTAACTTTTGAATTTTTGTTGAGCATCAGCTAAAGGTGATATGAAATAATGCCAGCTGATGTGCAAAGGGCTCTCCAGCCAGGGGACAAATGCTGCTGCTTCTCTAGGTGCAAAGTAAGGGGAGAGGAAAAGACAATGCTGTGGGGCAGTCTGCTGGAAAGGAGGAAATGAGAGGACGTCTTGAGAGACTCGGGGGACCTAGAGTGGTTTTCTGTGGTGAATGTTACTTTTGGTGTTCAGCACAGAGATGATATCATATAGGTTGGTGTCCTGGCTCTGATTATAGCCAGGAATGGAAATGTAATGAAGGAAAGCAGAGACTGGAAGTCTTGGGTTTAGAGACTTTTTGAGAAGAAGATTGCATCTCCATGATGGACTTCTCTTCAAATAATTTTCCAGTTGTTTTTTTGAACTCATTTATGTCTTCCTCATTACTTTCTACAGTGTAATTAAGCATGGGAAAGCATACCTCTGTTTCTGTTTTACAGCCTCTTCTTGATAGAGTCTTTCAGTGTCTTCTGGTTCAGAAGTAAAGAAAAATAGTGGATGACCTTTCCCTATTCACCTTTCCTACAGTGCTTCTGATTGCCTATTGCTCTTCCTCTCAGTCATTCTTTTTCCAAGCTGAAAACTCCTACTCTATCTAATCAGTCCTCATATGACACTCATGTCACAGCTCTGATCGGTTTTGTCACCATCCACAAAGCCTTTTCTGAATTTACTGTAACCTTTTCGAGGTGGCTGTATGAAATATTCAATAGGTGCAGTATTCCAAGTTACAAGTGAACCAGGCAGTGGCAGAGTAATGTTCCCATTTTCTTCTTTATTTCTTTCCTAATGGTTTCTAATATTTTACTGGTTTGTTTGAGTGTTGCTGAATGATGAACAGACATTTTAAAAGTATTATTCAAAATGACTCCAAGAAATCTTTCCCAGTATTAATACTAGTGAAGAGCCTATGCTTCTGTCTGTGTAGTTAAGATTTTTTTTCTGCTTTATGACTTGGTGTGGATCAGTGCTTGGTCTTGCTGCTGCTGCACTACTCAGTCCCTCAGTATTGTAAGATTCTTCTGTAACAATTTGGTCAGGTTTAGTTCTGAGGATCCTGAAAAAAAATGTGCCATCAGCAAACTTCCTTAGCCTCACAATTCCTTTCCTGCTCCATATTACTTATAATACGTTGAAGCACCCAGGTTTGTGCAAAGTTCCCTGAAGAGCTGATAACCTTCCTCTAACAGGAAAACTCCTCTTTATTTTAACTCTTTTTTCCCTGTTTTTTAACTGATTATTAAGTCATCAGGGGACTTTAAGTCTTATTCCACATTGATTTAATGTCTTTAAAAGGTTTCATTGAGGGATCTTGCCAAACCTTTTTCTTTCAATCAGAAAATACTTTCTCAGCAGAATCTCTCTTACCATTGTTAACACTTTCACAACATTTTAATGGATTTATGAGGCATGATTTCCCTAAGCAGAAGCTATCCCATTGTACCATATTTATTTAAACCTCTAATGCCTGTATTCCTTATTACTGATTGTACCAATTTTGACCGAAATACATCAGACTTACGAAGCTGTACTCCCTGATGTACTCTTCCTTCCCTGGGAAGCTTTTTAAATATCCATCAGAGTAGTCATTTTTGATTGCCTGATATCAGGAAGGAGTTACCCATGTTAGAAACTTCCTTTAGAACTGCCACTTCATGAAACTTGTCAGAGTTTATTCCATTTTTCTGTATCCCTTTATTTCTTTGGTTAGGAGGATATAGATTTCCTTTCTTCTAAACTTCTCTTATACTTCACTGCTTAAGCCAAAGCAGCTTTATTTCATTTTTAAAGTATTTTTAATAGGTGATTCATATATTTTCTAAAGGCAGTGCCATAAGACCTGAAATATTTTGCCATTTTAGCTGCTCCTTTTAATTATTTTTTTTTCAATGTAATCTTTCTTTATTTTCATCCCATGTTGCAACTGGAAGGAACCCGGAGTCTATTATTTTCTGAAGTCTTATGATCTGTAAACAAGTCTCATGATTGTGCAGAGGGTTTGATTATAGGGTTCCAGCTAATGGAATAATGAAATGGCTCTGCCTGTGTATCAGTAGCCTTTCAATGACCTATGAGCTTGCTACCAGTTTAAAAAAAAAAAAAATGATAGAAGGAGAGGCCTAAAGTATTATTTAATTTCTAGAGTTTCATGGAAATTGTCTTGGTCCCAGAGAGAGACCTCAGTTGAATAATTGCCCTCAGCTGAAAGTCAAAATAGGTAAAACTTGGGCATTATTCCTTTTGTCAGCAGGTGGATATATAGTCAGAACAAGTGCAAGTGGCTGCCTCCTCCTTGACTGAAAGTGTCACAGGGAACATAAGACATCGAAAACAGACAGGTATAAAACCTGTTTTCATTCATTTTTTCAGCTTGTGAAAACACTTTTTTAAAGGTTTAAGTTGACAACATGATTCCGATGTAGGTCTAAATATGGCTCTCTCCAAGAACGTTCTGTAAAGATGGGAAACTAGAAGTCCACTTGCTGTGAATCCCTACCTACACTGCTTCCATGAGTGAGGTAGTCAGTTCTTTACCTCCTGTAGTAAAACAGCCTTAGGAACCTAGTCCAAAGGTATCCAGTCTTTTGGCCTCTGCACCCCAAGGGAGCACAGGAGAAACAGCAGCTGCCTGTATAGTCACCTCTCTGTACTCCCACAGTTTGCTTGTCCAGTCTCTGACCTGTTCTACCTCTTGGGTACTGAGGCAGGCAAGGAAGACTCAAGCTGAGCCTGACAGCAAAATTTGGCATTGTGGCAGAGGATTAGGCTTCCCTGCAGTGGTCAGGGATCTGCTGGGATGGATCTCTTTGTTTTGGGGTGTCCCCAAGCTGCAGTGAGGGTGCTTCGAGGTGACACTTGGTATCAACCAGGTGAGCTCCTCTAAACCATATATCTGCTCTGAACTGTAGTTCTCCTTACATACTGTTTCATACCATGCAGGATCACCCTACTAATTTGGAATCATTAAAAAAAAAAAATCAACGGAACCACACAACTTGATAATATGTGCTAAGGAGAGCTGGCACGATCTGCTTGTCTGTAGCACTTAAAATTGAAACGCTCCATCAGCAGGCTTCTTCAGTGCTATTGAAGGTGATGTAAACATGTACCAAAAATCTGAATAAAGTCATATTTCTAACAGTGCAGGCAAAAATTCTGACCTAGTTTAATCAGTCACTGTGCTTTTCTGGTTGTTCTGATTTGTTGTTCATTTACGTTGGGCAGCTGGACAATAGGATTTTGCATGGGCCACAAACAATGAAATAAAGCAGTGAGATGTACTGTATTTTACTGAAACATAATATAAAGGGCAGCAGGGGACTAGTCAAAGCCCAATATTCTGAGACTGTAATTTTTTATCACTGGTTTATTTCCTAAACCAAAATGTTTTTGAGTATAAATATTGGATGAAAGCAAAGCTGCACCATGTTTGCTGTCATGGAGGCAAGACCTACTTTTTATTAGAATTAAATTAATATGGCATAAGTAGTTTTATAGTTTTAACATTTTATTATTATTTATGTTCTAACTACTCTGCATAAACAGAACAGTTCCTTGCTTCTTTTTGTTTTTACTACTAATAAAAAGTAATAGGCATAATAATTCAGGGACTGTTTGCATTTCCAGACACTTTTGTTCTGTCATGTTTACCTACTCAAGGAGACATACCGAAAGCCAGACTGCAAGAAGCTTTAACACAAATTATAACAGTCACTTTTCAACCAAACTATGTATCTGGGAACAGGAGGACCCTAAACCAAGTACTTACAATTAGAGTTATTGATGAAAGGACTTTCCAATAAAAAGAAGACTGAGAAAATAGATGTGTTCAGAAAATGACAAAGATTGCTTTTCAATTTTATTTAGTGTATTACAGTAATTACATTATAGGTATATTAACAGACATGTTTTCCTGATTACCAATTGATTTCCCAGACTACTAAAAAACATGCAGAAAAAGCCTCCTGATGGACTTGAAGATAGTTTTTAGCAATGACAACTTGTTGTATTGCATTTATCAATACAAGGAGTTTTAATGAAGTATGGAAGAATGTCACCAGTCCCAGAGCCAAGAAGATAAGAATCTCAAACAATCATCAGAAAACTTGTGAAGTTGTATCGTCCTTCCAGGATCTCTAATAACAAAGGAAAAAAAAGTAGATTTCTGCTGCTAATGTGTCAGAGGATGTGGTATAGGAGCATTTGTATGTTTTAAGGTATATTTAGCAGTACAGCTTGGAGTATATAGCTTAGAAGTATTTCGTTGGACTTCCCTGAAGCCAGGAACGTGCCCAGTACACACTGTACTGCTGATAGCTTTATGTAAAGCTGCCGTCATGTAACCTCTTTCTAGTTAACCCTTAAAGGTCAGGCAGTGTGGTCTTTTCACAAACACTGACTTTAGAGAACATAGCCTTCCCAGGCTCTTCCTGCTGCCAGTGCCTCCTAGGAACATTTCAGAGCCCTATGAGGTTTAAACCTCTCTGCCCTGACCCAGTCTCTAAAGTCTTCCTCTCCTCACTAGCCCTTTGGAGAAATTAAATGGATTTGTCTTCCTTAACTAACAGCAGGTTTTTTTTTAAACCTCTCAAAACCTTTGACCAGTGACTGCTTAATGTGGAGCAACACCACTGCACTTATCCATAATTTGGTAACAATTCAAAAGTTTTTCATACAGCCTCCTCAAACACAATTCATCTTGCATTTGTGGGACACTAAGTACTTCTTGCCAAGTAAATTATGTAAATTTCATTAGCAGAGTATGTGATATCACTACTTATATGTACTACCTTCTAATTTTACTCTGCTCTTGTAAAGGGCAGAGTCCTTCTTTCACACTTTTGTGGTTTATGGGTGACAAACAGGAGAGAGTGAGGTGTGGTTTTTAGTGATTATTAAACACACTGAGCATAATGGGTTACAGCTTTATCACCGTCAATTCTGGACCCCTTCATTCCACTAAAACCACAAAAGGCAATTAAATCATGTATAGTGACTTCAAAAGGCTTTGCATAAAGCTTATAGAAGCATATAGTTTAAATACAGGTTTATATAGCTCATTAGCAAAGCTAAGGATCAAATTCAAACATTGACTAAAACAGCACAAGCTCCTTGACTTCTTACAGGGGCTGAGTTTGAAGCTCTTAGAGCCTGCTTCTGCTTTCACTTCTGTTAGCGTAGCAAACGTCACTACAGAAGCCAGTAGAATTGTCACACAGGCATAAATTTACTAAAAGTTAGAAGAAAATTAGGCCCTAAGTCTCCTTTGCCTGAGTCATGTTTTAGTCATTGATCATTTTATCCTCAATTTGGGATGAGCCTCGATGAAATTTTGCACAGCCCTGTCGTATTTGCAATCTAAAAAGAGGTTAAGGAAATAGCCACAATGGGAGGAGTGACAATATGCAAATGCCTTTGCAAAGCACATTCATCCTCAGCAGAGTTGTAACATGTCCCATGGTTCTCATTAAGGGTTCTTTGCTAAATCTTTTTGTTTTTCCTGTCTTACTGGCAAATGTTTACTATTCCCAGATACTTACTGTATTTAGCATCAAACTGTAGCTGGAATCACAGAGAGCTGTGGAAAATGTTGATGAGCAAGGAAAAAGCTCCAAACAAATAAAGCTGAAGGTGGGAGGAGGACAGGAATTCTCACACCTCATGTGGTCAAAGCCAGGGAATAGGTAGTGCTTTCCTCTGCAGCACTGCTCTCTCACAGTCTGCATGGTCCCTCTTCAGAAAAACAAAGTGTTCTTTGTAGTTCTCCACAGCTGACACAATGACACAGAAAGCATCCCAGCCCTGGGGTGTCAGAACTGTTGCTACTAGGTTCACCACAGCTGCTGGGGCCACTCATAGCAAAAAGTCTGTTTTTTTTTAATCCAAGCAGGTGTCTAGCATAGTCCAGATGTCTTGCAGATCCAGATGTCTTGCAACACAAAGCAGGACCTCAAAAAGTGTGTCTCTTCCCTGTACCATCTTGCCTTCAATTGTGTTTCATTTTCTCAGTAGAGTAAAATCCTGTGACACCCTGGAAACCACGATGTGAAACGCTGACTTTTGATGGTGATTGCTGCTCACTTGCCTACTCAATTCTCAGCTTCTACCAACTGGTTACTGGAGTCAAGCTCTGGCACAGAAGCCCTGACTTGATTGTTTTAGTATAATCCAAGAGCAGAGTACATTTGCTTGGAAAGCTCAGGATATGCCACTGCAATTCTGGATGTAAAAGAGAAATAAGTAGTGGGGAAAGCCCTGCAGTTAAATTTTGTATTGGAGACTTAAATCAACATTCAGCAAGATCTGAAAAGTGGGATTGACTGCTTCTAAACTCTGGGGGAGTCTTTAAATTGATTCTGGGTCAGGAGATAGATACTAGTTTGAAAATGCAAATGCTGGACTTGTGCATCCTGTTAAAATACTCCTGGCTCAATTACTCATCTCTCTGTTGTAAATTAATTGACTTTGCCTTATCCTGTTCCCAAAAGGGAAAGTTTCCATCTGTTTGTACTGCAAAGTTATTGATCTGCTTGGTGGCTGTGTCTGAGTCCTTGGAGACATTTTGAAGGAGGCAGAGGAATCAAGCTCTGCAGCGTGAGTTACTGCAAATTCACACGGGGTCATATTTTGCTCACAGTCTGTTGGGGCCTGAACAGTCTGCAAAGCTCAGAAATACAGTGACATTTGGATGGTAAGTAAGAATTGTCTAGCTGTGAGGGTGGGTGTTTGCAAGTGCAGCAGATTTAATTTTAAGGTCAGAACCCCCAGGTGTCCTTCCTCCTTACAACAGACACGTGTTTGGCTCAGAGAGGAGGTATGTTGGCTGGCTCAGTGTGAAATAAACTGCCACACACTGATGTGGGTTTCCTTTATGTCTAGTCTGTGGAACCAGTTACAGCTCAGAACCACTTCAGGTACATTGCCAAAGTTCCATTTCTAGTGGTTCTCCTGTTAGTAGAAATTATTCAGGAACCAAAAAACAGGGTGAATCCATCAAGTTTGGAAGAGCAGAGCTACCTTCAGGACACATTTGGCCCCATGTGTCCATGTTGAAGCTATTGGATATTTTAGATTTTTTTTTTTTTTTTCCCCTTCAGTCTTTCTGTTGGCTTTTGTCTTTTACATTTGATAAACCCCTCTTCTTCATGTGGAATTTCTCATCCTGTGTCCAAATCTCATCTGTCTAACTTTTCTAAACCTTAGGTACTAAAGAAGAAATGTATATAAGCCAGAAATAAAATGCTGGCCCCACCGAAGGAGGTGGAAAAACTTAGTCTGATTGAATGGATTCAGACTTTTACTCTGTGTTTCAGCCTGAGTACTCAGGGACTCTGGCATCTAGAAAATATTGCTACCAATGAAAACATTTTGGTTTTTTGATTATTTTGATTTGGCACTATCTCCAGGCACATCAAGGACATGGGCGTCATCAAGAGCAGTCAACATGGTTTTATCAAGGGTAAATCATGTTTGACTAACCTCATAGCCTTCTATGAGGAAATTACTAGGTGGATAGATGATGGTAGAGCGGTAGATGTGGTTTATCTTGATTTCAGTAAAGTATTTGACACCGTCTCCCACAGCATTCTTGTAGAAAAGTTGATCAGGTATGGGTTTGGTGATCAGGAAGTGAGGTGGATTAGGAACTGGTTGAAAGGAAGGAGTCAGAGAGTTGTAGTCAATGGGGCAGAATCTGGTTGGAGGTGTGTGACTAGTGGAGTCCCACAGGGGTTGGTACTGGGACCAGTGTTGTTCAACATCTTCATCAACGACCTGGATGAGGGTATAGAATGTACCCTCAGCAAGTTTGCTGATGACACTAAGCTGGGAGGAGTGGCTGACACACCAGAAGGCTGTGCTGCCATTCAGAGAGACTTAGATAGGTTGGAGAGTTGGGCGGGGAGAAACATGATGAAATTCAACAAGGGGAAGTGCAGAGTTTTACATTTGGGGAAGAACAACACCATGTCCCAGTACAGGTTGGGGGCTGAACTGCTGGAGAGTAGTGTAGGTGAAAGAGACCTGGGGGTCCTGGTAGACAGGAGGATGACCATGAGCCAGCAATGTGCCCTTGTGGCCAAGAAGGCCAATGGCATCCTGGGGTGTATTAGAAAGGGTATGGTTAGTAGGTCAAGAGAGGTTCTCCTCCCCCTCTATTCTGCATTGGTGAGGCTGCATCTGGAGTATTGTGTCCAGTTCTGGGCCCCTCAGTTCAAAAAGGACAGGGAACTGCTCGAAAGAGTCCAGCGCAGAGCTACGAAGATGATTAAGGGAGTGGAACATTTCCCTTATGAGGAAAGGCTGAGGGAGCTGGGTCTCTTTAGCTTGGAGAAAAGGAGACTGAGGGGTGACCTCATCAATGTTTACAAATATGTAAGGGGTGAGTGTCAGGGGGATGGAGTTAGGCTTTTCTCAGTGATGACCAGTGATAGGACAAGGGGTAATGGGTGTAAATTGGAGCATAGGAGGTTCAAGGTGAATATCCGAAAAAATTTTTTTACTGTAAGAGTGACAGAGCACTGGAACAGAATGCCCAGGGAGGTTGTGGAGTCTCCCTCACTGGAGACATTCAAAACCCACCTGGATGAGTTCCTGTGTGATGTAATCTAGGTGACCCTGCTCTGGCAGGGGGGTTGGACTAGATGATCTCTCGAGGTCCCTTCCAGCCCCTAAGATTCTATGATTCTATGATTATCAGATTTTCTTCCTTGTCCATGCCTATTTGTAGAAGAATATAGAAGACTCTTTTTCCCCAGTGCCATGATCTTTTCCCCTGCAAAACATGATATGCATTATTCAATAATGTTATTATATAACTCATGGGTGACATTTCTGTTAAAAAAAAGTCAAAGAACAAGTAACTGAACAGTATCATTCCTATTCTATGGGAGACAGTGACTCAGTGCTGTACTTGCTGCTTTCTTGCTCCATGCCACATGCATTGAACTACGGTGGAAGAACAGATTCTGAGTCCTCTGTTCCAAATAAAACTGCATGTACACACATAACCATAGATGAGAAGGACATAAGCAGGTACTTGCCTGGATTATTTAAATGCCTCTCTGCCAGGCACTGGCAAAGACACTCTATTTCCTTTCTTGTGACTTGCATACTGTCTCATTTTAAAATTTACTACATGCAAGTACTGAAGCATGTAAGCTTAAAGTTCTCTTTCTGTTCATGTGAATAGGAGTCAAGTACTTGAATGTTTGCTGAAAATGAAGACAAAAGAGGAGTAAGAGAATATTTATGAAAATTGATTGTGATATGCACCCCATTCTGTTGGACTAATCAGCACTAGATTGACTTTGTTAATGTAAAGCAGCTTGTGCCCATCCCTGTGTGAAGGCATTAACAGTGGGTTGCAGAGAGGCCACTTGGCTTCCACTTCCAGAGCAAGGACCTGGCACAATTGCTCCGAGGAGAGCAATTGCCACCCTTTGTGCATTCCTGTGACTGCACATTGTTACCCAGGTCTAGGTGAGAGCCCCAGGGATGGGACGTGCTCAACCCTGCTGTTTAATACAATAGCTTGTTTTATAAAACAAGATCACATATTTATTTCCTCATCATATGATTGGGGAAAGAAAAAAAAAAGATAAAGCAGACAAGAATACTCTCATTTATTAGGCTTAGGGAGCTCTGATGTTCAAGCTTGGTTCTTGTGGGAACTGAAGATAAGAGAAAAAGCTCCCCACTGCCAGATATAACCTCTGCAGCAGGATCTTTAGGAAAAAAAAAAAAAGAAAGAAGAAAAAAAAGGACTACATCTGAAAATGTTTTCCTTTGTACTGTTGGTTTTTTTATGTTCCTAGGGACCAGCTACATGGATCTGGGAATTATATGATAAATTTTGGATTTATGCAGTCAGTTCCTATGCCTCTTATTTTTATACTTGCTTAGATTCTGATCTGAGTGCATTGCTACTTTTCACAGTATTTAAAAAAATTTCACAGGATTTTAAAAAATCCACTTATATACACATAGGTTTGATATGTGTCATACCCTAAGGACCACAATCTAGCCAAGAGATTAACTTTCAACTATTAACAGGAAGGAAGAAAGGAATAAGATTATTACCACATTTAAATTTTTTCTTTTGGCAAAATGTATATATCGGCTAAATACTACTCTTCCAAAGTGTGACAGGTATCTATTTGTGCCAAAATGGTCTTGAAAAGTGTGATCTGGTGTTTCCCAGATTACACAGCAAAGTGTGACCTAAAGCAAAAAGAATGGTAGAATTGGTTCAGCAAACACTGAAGATCTCTGAAGCAGAGAGAAAGCAGACATATTGTTGTCCAAAAAAAGAAGCAAACACTGTTGAAAGAATAAAAAACGATCTATAAAACTGTTTTGTAGATACATTTGCTTGATTCTTAAAAATTCTTAAAGAATCAGGAGAGTTGTCTCCTAATTCTTGAAGACACGGGTGTCTTGCAGTCATGTCAGGCACAAAAACAAAACTGCTATCACTTTTGTTGTATTAACAGATTAAGCACAATAGTATTTAACACAAACATTTTATAAACACATCACTACCACAGTACCTTGTGCTGTGAGGAGCACGCGCATGAATTTACAATTCCTTATATGAAAAAAAAAGTGATAATTTATATTAGATTATGCACAAACTGTTGAAAGGCATCTGTTAACGAAGGACTCGGAAAGATTGCTGTAAGTCACTCAATTCTGTTCTAGCCTTTGGCTCTGAGCATTAGTCTAACAGAGACAACTCTGAGCTGTGGTGAGTAAGCATTAGGAACCAGCTTTTGATTCAAAATGAGCAAGTTTGGGTCCTGCAAAAGATTGACAGAGCATAGCCAAAAGTAGGTACACATGCAGCCTGCAAAACAAGGTCCTTAAGAAAGGTGAATTCCTTGTAGTCTGCTGGTGAGCCCTGGTGGAAGGCCTGGGTTTTTACTCTTTATTGGGTGGTCTATGTTTTTAAATATATATAAAGCAGTATATATCTTCTCCAAATATTTTGAGGTGTACCTTTTGGTCCATGAAACAAACATGCTAGATACAGATATCTTCTTCTTCGTATTCAAGCATTGATATGTACCAGGAACTGACCTTTTTCAACTGTCTGATGCCACATCATAAAATATTTCAGTTAAATACAGGAAAATTTTCTTATAATTAATTCTGAAATATTTTGGACACATACATAATTTTGGGGAAAGTTGTTTTTTTTTCCTGCAGCACGTATCATAAACAAACAACAATGTTCACACTGCTGCCCTAGGAAAAATATATTTCAGTCTCATGGGCTTTCATTGAATAAAGAGATTTTGAACTGAGCTTCTTAAAATATCAATGCTCTATATTACTCCCCAGATACAGATATAAATCTTTATAATAGTGCACTTTACAAGCAGCACTCCTGAGTCTTTTTTGATTGGTAATCACAGTGTTTCCTTATTAATACAGTAAAAAATGTAAAAGACATAAACATTTTGCAATCTATCTGTTCTTTCTGTATGCATATACATTGCTTCTGCTTTAAGCAGTCCTAATGTTTCACTCATCGTATTTTTTATGAGCTTATATAGGAAGGAAATTGTACCAGAAAACTGAATTCAGTGACAGCAGTTCTGTGAATAAATCCACTTGTCTTTGGTATTCTGAATATAATAAAAATGTACAAAAGTTAAATTTCTGCATCATCACGGAGTTATATAGACTGTTTTTAATGTCAGTAAGCAAAGAATTCCAACCAACAGCTTTTTTTCCCCCAAAATGCTGCCTGATTTCAGGTTGTTTTCATTAAAACAGCTTGTTTAAAACTCTAAGACATGCTGTACACTTGCTAATCCTGACCCTAAAATATCTAATAAAAATGTAGAAATATGCAGGAGCAAAAACTATAGTTTGGATAAAATGTGAAAGTCCAGTTACTCCTAAGATTTTTTTTAAGTGTCATAATTTTCCCCTACCCTTGTGCTTTGGCTTTGCTGAAATCTATGAAGTGTGGGCTGTAGGACCGAGTATTTCTGTTAATTCCCAGTTGTGTAGGCAATATGTCTTGCTCTCACCTTGATTAATGTTTTGTTCGTGTTTGGTGGGGTCTATCAACTCCTGGGATTTGGCATGACTTCTGGCAGACCCAGGTCCTTCCCTCTAGCAACTTGTTTCTCTAGAATTCAGACATGTTTGGCAAATCCTCATTCCTTAACTTCTTTTTCCATGTCTGGACAACACTTTTAGAAAATCCAGTCTTTTCTTTTTGGGACAGCAGAGCAACAGTTGTGGTTTGGTTGGTTTGGGGGGTTTTCTGTGTCATTTTGTTTTTGGGTTTTGGTTTGGTTTTGTTTTGTTTTGTGGAATGTGCAGAGCAATGAAGTGGTCTTTCTTGTATCAGCTGTTGCATCCTGAGGTAAATGCTTTGAAACTCCAAGAACTGGGTGCTTCAGAGTAAAGCACAACTTTGGCAGTGTTGGGTGATTATATGATTCCAATTTCAGAATATTATTTTGGCTTTATTGTTATTTGCCCGCTGTCATTACCTGTTAGAGTCTACAATGAAGACAAATGGAAATTAAGTCTGTTTCTTAGACTCCAGAGAAATTTAAAGCAAAACCTTAATTCACCATTGCTATATTCTGCTGTCAGTAGGACCCTTTTCTAATGCTGACAGCCTGAACCTCTCTGGAAAAGGTCAGGAACTGGTCTACAAGTACCATGCAGATGCTAAACCCATCGTATTCCATAAAGTTTTTGTGAAGTAGGGAATGCTCACCCTCTGGAATGTAAGTAGCAAATAAAATACAGATTTCTTATACTACACTTTATGGCTTTAGGAGCATCTTCTCTGGATTTTTATAGAGTATCCTCTGGTTATCCCAGCAAGATTTTTGTATCTTGAACCCCTATAAAATCTTTGAGGGGATGAAGGGTGAAGAAAATAACAAAGATAAATTCTGTAGACCTGTATTTTTGAGACTTCTATGAAATTATAGTCTAGAAGGACCATGATATAGCTTAATTGCATAATTTCTAGGGTAACCCGTGAACCTTGCTTGCTACTTAGTTTTAGGGATAAATAGTTAATAGCCATTTTGCAATTAAATTTTTTGCAATAAAAACTGGTTGGTTGACTAGCATTGAGAGAAGGATTTCCTCTCAAAATGCAATGTTGGATGCAGGATTTTGCAGGGATCTTGGCTACCTTTTTGGTCTTGTTTGATGTGATATGTTATGAACTTTGTGGCAAATGTATGCTTGCAATATTTTCAGGTTATATGAAGCTGAAGGGATGGCAAACGTGCTGAAAGACAATATTAGTATTCAAAACTATTTTGACAAATGGGAAATATAGCCTAAGAAAAATGGATGAAAAATCAAGTGATATAAGAAAGCAGGTATATCAGGTACACAAATACAGGACAGGAAAGTTGAATTGCTAGATCCAGTTTTTGAGACTTCCAAATAAAAGCTGATCACACAGCAACAGTTCAGAGAAGGGATATGAAAATAGGAAAGTTCTAGAAAGTCTTCCATGAAGTACTGAAACATCATTTGTAGAGTTAGATGGCAATGAATAGCTGTAGAGAAAGCTAAGGCACTGAGGTGTAGGGTTTTCTGGTTCTGTGTAGGAAATTCACATCTCAGTGCAGTCTCGTGCAGAAGCTCTTCCTAGTCAACCATGCCTGGGCCATGCAGTCCACACAGGATAGGAAGAATCTAATCCTAAGGCTTCCTGAAGCGTGACACAAAGATGTCATAGACATAGATTTTATACTTTCTTTACTTTATGCTTTATACTTCTATTCTATACTTTATACTTCTATACTTAATAGACATAAATTTTATACTTTC
Source organism: Chaetura pelagica (assembly GCF_000747805.2). Lineage (NCBI taxonomy): Eukaryota > Metazoa > Chordata > Aves > Apodiformes > Apodidae > Chaetura > Chaetura pelagica. The sequence goes on along the minus strand of NW_009952263.1, from coordinate 7,737,708 downwards.
TTGTGCGTCATTATTATTAAGAATCATTTACAGAGTTCCTCAGGTGTTCTGGCAGTTTATGGATAGAAATTAAGATGCTTCCTCTGACTCTGTTTCTCTGCGACATATTCAACAAAGCCACAGATTACATTGGAGTGTTTAGAAACTGTGGTGTCTGCTTGGCCAAAGTGATGCTTTTCCTAATATTGAGTGTCCCTGCATTGTAATAGCTCAGAAAGGACTTTGTGCAGCATGCCTGGGGAATAACAAGAACAGTGGAAAGGGGCTGTGCTGAGGACTAACAATGGTAGTATAAGTGACATATTAATTGACTGGGATAAACTGCAACACAGAACAGAACACAATAGGAAAACAGGGAGGTTGCAATGCTGAGGAAGTCTTAAAAATTGATCAAAACACACAAGAAATCTAGTCCCTCCTTTTCCCTGAGGTGGAAGAAGTATATCTAGACCATTCCCAATTATGTCTAATTTTTTCTTAAAAGCCTCCCTCCCTTACTGAAGGTACCACATAGATCCCAGTTTCTCAGTTTCCAGACCTAGATTATTTTCCAAATGTATATATATGTGTGTGTGCATATATATACTTTACAACAGAGAATTCATGTGTGTGTGAGAAACACACACATGAATTCTCTGTTGTAAAGTAGGCCAATTGCCAATTTCTCTTCCTGTGCCTTTAATGGTTCCTTTGTTACCACTCCAGTGTGATAATTAGGTTTATCATAGAGTTCTTTCTAACTCAGCTATCCCTGTTATATCCCATTTTCTAGACATCTTACTGTTCCCGCTGCTCTTCTCTTCAGTCTCTTCAATTTCTCTGCATCTTTCACAAAGTCTGACACTGAGAGCTGACACAGAAGTGCTGCTGTGCTTGCTAGCAATGAGGAGAGTGAGACAATTTCTTCCTGTGCCTTACATGGGATGTTCTGGTTAACACATGTCAGAATGAGATCTTTGTGTGTAACAGCTTTACACCATTGGCTGGGAGTTAGTTACTTTGCCGTCTTCCATGACACCAGGCCCTTGTCTATGCCACTAGCTAGTCACTAATTAAGCACAACTGTATTGGTGCCTTTGATTTTTTCTCTACAGATCCAGTACTTTCTACCTGTCTGTATTAGATTTTGTCTTCTTGACTTAGAAGCCATGTTCATACAGCTAGGCAAGGATCTCAAGTTGTACCAGAGTGAGCAGTGTTGGTATTTCAGAGATACAATGTGTTACCAGCTAACCAGCTGGGAGTAGCACCTTTTCCTGATGGTAGACGTGACTCCTTAGTGTGACAACAGGTCATGCCAAGGACTGAAGCCCTTCTCTGTGCTTTGCTGGGTTTTTCCATGAATTATCTGGGCACATGACAGCTATGACACCAGACACAGGGCTGTCTCAGGAACTAGAGTGATTGTGAAAGCTAGTGTTTAGCATGTGTCATGACAGATAGTCATGAACCAGTCAGAGCTAAAGATCAGAACAGACCCCAGTACCTGTTACTTTGCATGAAAAAAGGAGCAAATCCTGGGGCTTTCTTCCAAAGTACCCGGGAGCATTGCAATCCCAGATAAAAGCGGAAATGTTCCACTGTTTAGTCACATTTAGTCTAGGTTTCCATAAATCCCTCCCTGATCATGGGTATCTTTACAAATTGTACTGTATGAAGAACTAAGCTGTTCTTGAATATTAATCAACTCAGACTAGCCAGATCAATTCTGTATTGAGGTCATGTTACTCTCTACCTGCCAGGTGATGTCAGGACAGTTCCAGCAGTCTTTAAATCTCCACATAATTTAAGGCCATGAACGCTAATTAAAACTTTTGGTTGCATTAATGCACATGTTCAGGAATCACTTGGAGTTGTGTAAAATGCTGGGCTTTTGTTTGTAACAGAAATATCAGTGGAAACTCGTAGGTGCCAAAGGCTTTGCATGTTCTGCCCCCAGCTTTGGAGCGTGGTGCCAGCTGAGACTCAGAATGTTAATTCCATAAATGCCTCCAAGTCAAGACTACAGGCATGTTTGTTTAATCTGGCTTTTCCTGAACAATAGCTCTGTCTCTGGGTGCATTCTCTGAAGTGCTCTGAGATTTTTTTCATGTTTTTTTTTGAACATGAAGAGCACCACATACGTAAATGTATAAAATGTGCGATGTATTTTTAATGTGCAGTGATACATTTGTCTTCATCACCCTATGCAAAAAAACCAAACTTGCATTCATTTGATTTCAAGAACTCAGAAGGATTTTTTTATAGCAACAATGAAGTTAAAAAAAAATAAAAATCAACCCTTTCTAAACTTGTATATTACATAAATAATGAACATTAATGCAGCTTCAAAAATGGTAGCAATCATTTCTCAAATGTATTGTTATTTTAATACCCACAAGAGATTACTTTGATTTTCTGAATAATATCTAGGTTTACAGCGGGAACTGCAAGCCTATGTGAGTAATATGAGACCTAATTATGTTATACTCTGAAATCAATAAGCATGTACATTTAAAAGTGAGTTATCGGTGCCACTTGAACGAAATCACCTTACCTAGACTCTTGGTGCAAACTTGGACATACCAAGCTTGTTTGGAATCAAAAAAAGAACCCTTCCAAGTAAATCTTACATTTTGTTGTTGTTTATCTCACTTTCACCTTCACCTTCAACCCTACCCCTCCTCTCCTGCTCTCCTGCTTGCCTTCACCTGGCATCCTTTGCTCATTTGCAAATCTCAATTGAACACTTTTTTTTTTTACTTTTTTTTTTTTTTAATTTTAATTTACAAGAAGAAATGCAAATTGCTAAAATGTAAATGTTGGTAGTGACAAGAAGCTATATTCGAAAATATGATATAGAACTTTGATATAGAACCAATTGTGTCTGTGGGAATGACAAATGATACTCATATAGTTAAAATTCTGTATTTATTTCACCATGACTCTCCATGTGGACACTCTTACTCAGAAATAAACATTTTTTTCCAGTTTAGGTAAACTGCTTTCAAAGCAACAGGAAATAAAATGGATAAAAACTCTCATTTTACTCATACACACACACATTCACGTCCTTACAGAGGGAAAAAGGGGGTTATCTTTTTCAACTGCAGTGGTTTAAATTCCCACATTACTATATATTGTTATAATTTCTGATATAGTCAAGCTCTTACACTCCATATGGCTTCCATATGCACAAACTCTTGGTTACTGAAGATGGATGAAAGCCATATTGTTTTTTAATGCATGTGTTGAGGAAAAAGAGCTATCACTAACCTGTGAACTGATTATACCTGGTATACTTAAGCTGATGTTGTTAAAGCATAACTACAGTTGTATAAAGCTGTGCCTATAGCAGAACCTTTTGCTAGGATGCAAGTGGTAATTACAAGCATGGTATCTTTTTAAAAAGTAATTTATATTACTGCAAAATATAGATTATAAAGATACTTATTCTGGGAAGGAAATGCTTTTGCCTATTTTATGGAAGGAGATGGTAAAAGCCATACTAGAACCGTCTTTTTACTGGTACAGCAGCAGCCACAGTAGGATGGTTTGCTGATAGAGCTCCACTAGTGCAGACCAGACCTCAGGGTCCATTTCAAAAGGTATTATGTAAATTGTGTGTTAAAACCATCGTGACAGCAGAGAAACAAAGCCCCTTCCTTGAGGGGGAAGGAATATGCAAAACTGGCTGGGGATGGTCCAAGAGTTTGGGGCCTGTTGTCATCCTCTGCAAGGATCTGGATGAAAGAACAAGCAAACAAAATCAGTCTCAGTAGGATGCAGCAGGGCCACAAACCCGTCTGAGCTGAAGTGGTGGATAAAGTCCAGGGGCATCTGGGAGATCTGGCAGCATGGCTGGCTCATGTCACTGAGTTCAAGCCCTGTTTTGGACCCCTGGTTGTTTTCCTGCGATTTTGGCGTGAAGTGGAAAGGCTGAACCTAGCATCAGAGGTAGCTTTCACAAAGCCCCCAAACATTTCATGGTCCATTTCTCATGGTTCTGGATCTGCCACCCTGGAGAAGTCATAGGCAAAAATCTGCAGAGAAGCAGCTTATCTTCAGTCATTCGTATGTTTACAGATCTATGGTCAAAATATTGAAGCAATTTCCCAAAATGAAGAACCAAGCTGTAGGTGATCATTGGTAGAGCAGTCAAGAGCCTTCGCTGTTCTTCTGCCTCCCAGCCCCACACACCCCTAGACACTGGCTAGATCCTGCATTAAAGGCTGTGCTGGGTGTCATGGTGTCAGCACGCAGTACAGCCTGAATCCAACAGAAGTGCTCTTGATCTATCACCAACATGAAAGAAATATTACACTCCAGTGGCAGCAAGCAGGGGAAAAAACAAATAAAACACTATTATAATATTTCCTGTGAAGGAAGTTGTGATAATATTATGGCTGGTAGCTGACCAGCTGCTTTCATTTAATATTTTTCTAATTTTAGTCAGTGTTGGTCAAACAAACACAGCTTTTAGTAGATTTCCTTCAGTGTTAGCAGACTGTCATGTAGTTAGTCGAACAGAAGCTTTGCAGTGTGAGGTATGATCAAGAAATGTGGCCTTTTCAAAAGTAGTGCCTTGTTGGTAAAACTAGCTGTTCTTGAGGGGGCCAAATTTTCAAAACCTGGGGTCTGGATTATGCTTATCATTGGCTCTGCACTGCTGCAATTGCACACCTCTGAGAAGCTGGATTTGGACAGGGCAGGCCTGCTGCTAGTGGTGCAAATCAGCAAAGAAAATGGAGAAACTGAGTATTACGGCTGTGCTGAAGCCAGGGTGCTGGCCTGGGTAGCTCAGCCCTTGGAAACGGTGGCTGTAGCTGGAGGTGTGAATGTGCTGCCTTGCACCTGCAAAGAGGAAGTCTGGGACTTAGCCCTTCTAAAATTATTCCTGGGCACAGAATGGACTATTGTAGTGGAGTTTTGAAAGAACTCTTTTTTAGAGCAAAAAATAAAATTTGCTGGCTGGCTGATAGCAGAGAGTCATAGACAGTCTGCCACTGTGTACTCAGTGCCCAATGTGCTGCTTATTCTAAGTTGAGCTGCTAAATTGCTTGGTGTTAATAATTTGTTGTTTGTTGCAGTGGTGGGGCTGCTTGCCTGTTTGTGTTGCCATGGCTTGTTAACTCTTCTCTTCCTGAGGGGTGCTGCGCCCCATCCTCACCTTGAGGCTCCTTTTGCTGCCAAGTTCCAAGACTTTGGCCCTTTGCTTTGCAAATTTTTCAGGACACACTGAACTCTTGCATGAATCAGAGAGCTGGCTTCAGCTCGAAATTCCCAAAATCCATAACATTGGAATTCAGAACCGCACGCTGCTCTAACATTCATAATCAAAATGTCATGGCAATGTGACTCCTGCATTCAGCAGCATTATGGTTTGCTACAGATGTTTATGAGTGTATGGGCGCAGTTAGGAAGTTTGCTGCCCAGTCTCCATTCTGCACTGAGGGATTTGAAGAAAAACCCAGGCACCAGACCCATTTTAGAATCTGTAAAAGCTGTTTGGGGGTATTCAGGACTCCTGACTAAATTCACCCTAATGTTAACAAATTGTGTAATGCCATCAACGTTATGTGTTAAAGGGAGAGGGAACAGCTAGAAACATATGCCAACTTGTCTGTTTTATACAGTGCTATTACGATCAGAAAAGCAACTCTATGTCATCTTAGTTTTCCGATATTTATGCTCCATCAGTATGTTCATAACACACTGGTTCAGCTGAGAATTTAAGTGATATTTTCATTTTGCTTAATAGTTGGTAATGGAAACACAGTCTGGTGTCTCAAAATCAAACTGTAAAAGCCCTTAGTCTTTGCTGAAGACTTCTGTGGTGAAACTGCTGCTCTCTGAAACCTCTGAGACAATGGGTGTGCTTGAAAATAGTGCAAAGGAAGAGAAGGAAGACAGACTGGTGAACTGCCAGAAGCAAGCATCAGGAAGAATAGTTTTCTATTTACAAATCTCCATGCTAAAATGACAGAGTTCATACATCCAAAGGAGGCCAGAAGAGATAATCTTAATGAAGACGTTTTGAGGCTGGAAATGTCCTTCTTATTCCCAACACTTTTGCTAAGTCAAAGAGTTTCTAGAAACTGTCACTGCGGTCAGAATTTGGTCCTGTTGAACTGCATTTAATACCTAACAGTTTTATAAGTCTATTCTTCAGCAAAACAACCAAGTGACATGAGAATGAGTATTTGAAAGTTAAGGCAAAACATGGTCTCCGGTCTTCAGGATATGTTCCCAAATTTTTGCTGTTCCTTTATCTATTTGCTAGTATTGCAATCAAAGCCTCCCTGTAACTACCTGTGGAGGCAAAGTTAGTGACTAGTGTGAAGAGAACATGAAGGAGGACACATGTCATGGGGGCATTAGCCATTATCCCAAACAAGAAGAGCATAAATTCTTTCTGGTAGTCAAAACCAGGATTATGGTCACAGCATCACCAGTACAGGCCACAGTATTTTTTCAGAGATGTAGTCCTCACAGCACTTGTTGTTCAGTCTCTGAGCACTAATCCCTGCCCTGATGCCACCTAAGTGTGCAGGGTGTGTCACGCTTTTCTTGCACACCCTTAGAAAATGGCAGGATTCACCAGTAAATGGCTTATTCTTAATTTTTCATCCTCAATTAAAGGAACCACACACTTGCCATCTTAAAGTTTAAAATTGTGTTTATTGAGACATATGGGTATTTACTATGTGCAAATGTTGTGTTTACTTTGAGATATTTTCATATGTGCATATTTGTGTTAGTGATAAAATTATTATGGTAATTTCTACATAAATGTGTATAGTATGTTTTTTGAGTGTTTCTGGATATAATTATTAATTGTCTTGTTGCTAATCACCTTGGGAATGTAAAATATTGAATTGTGTACTTGGTGGTTCATGTGCTTCTCATTTTACACACCTTTTTTAGTGAAATTTGGAGCAATTTTAAGTCCAGCTTGAGCTAGGCAGAGTTGTCTGTTTCCTGCCCTGACAAGTCTCTTTTACTTCAGTTTATTTGAAACATCTATTAAAAGACATCTGAGGAGAATTCTCAGACTCTTGGAGGAAAGTATTTTTTAGACAGGTAGGAAGGAACATTGCAGTTTGTAGAAGAGAGGACGAAGTCTGACATACAAGTATATGGAGACAATTGAAAAAAAACCAAAACAAACAAAACAACAAGCCTACTTGGATGCCTTGTATTCACAGCTGCTTTTATTCATAGCGTGCCATTCAGTTAAGCATTCTCTGAGAAGGTGCTGCAATGTGTTCTCATTTTTTGTCATTAAAAAGCCCGTTCCTTGAAATGTTCCTATGGAAATCTTTGACCACAAAAATAATCCACTTACTACTGCTTATGACCTCAGTCTTACTAGCTCTGAAGTATCAGTTAGAGGAAGACCAAGTACTGTCTCCTGAAGCAAATGAGAGCTTTCATTCTCACTTCAGCAAGGCTCTGATTTCGCCATTTTTCATGTAACCACTAGAATACCACCGGGGCCCAACCCCCCCCTCCCTAAAATTACCTGAAACGGGGTCAGACTCTTCTCAGTGGTGTCCAGTGACAGAACAAGGGATAATGGTCACAAACTGATACACAGGAGGTCTAACCTAAATATAAGAAAATACTTCTTTACTCTGAGGGTAACAGAGCACTAGAACAAGCTGCCCACAGAGGCTGTGGAGTCTCCATCCCCCCGAGACATTCAAAACCCACCTGGATATGTTCCTATGTAATCTGCTCTAGGGGAATCTGCTCCAACTCCCTTCCAACTCCTACCATTCTGTGATTCTGTGATTCCTTGAAGTATCTGTAGGGCACACGAGCATTGTAGTTCAGATGAAAACTGTTTTTTTTAATGGCAAAAAACCATGATCCTTATCATCCCTGCTTGTCTATCAAGGAATCTCTATGATGTACAGGACCATGGTTACCTGGCCTGCTCATAGATATGGAATCATGGTCCAGAAGGAAGAAATGTGCCCCATCTCCTACCTGCGAAGGCCCTTTTACTAGAAACAGCTCCTTTACATAATTTGAGTGGGCCTTGTCACTCCCTTGAGTTGGCTTTCAGAACTGTGCTATCACAAGTCAAATTATCAGAAAACTACAAAGAGAAAGAGATATTTAGACTTCACACCATCTTATATAGGCTGATACCCAGGCTCTTTCCCAAAGTCTGCAATACTGTTATAAGCTGGGCAATGATTTGTATATATACAGTTCTTAGCATCAACTATGATTTCAATGGAGGGGAAAGGGGTTGGAAAAAAAAAAAAGGATAGTCACATTAATTACTAGTGTCACTCTTGTTATGCTAGCTGAGTTTCTTTAGGATTAATTTGGCTCACTGTTGAGAACGAAATTCTGTAAGGTATTTGTGTACTTGTCAGAGTAGTAGAATACACTCAAATGCTGTTTTGCAATGACCCACTTCATCAGAGCATTTTCATCACAATAGCAGCTGGTAGGATTAATGTAAAATGATTTATAAGGCAAGTACCCTACTTTAATGATAGCGATTATCGTGATTTATCAGATACTTTTTAGCATCCTGACAAAGAAAAAAACTTTTTGAAAATTAGGGGCATATAACCTGAAACACAGGACAAATTATTTGTCATCTTGAATATCACTCAGGTCTCAGTCAGGTAGGAAACACTGAAATCTTTGAAAAAAAAAAAAAAAAAATTCAATGTAAAAATCACATGAGAAAGGAAGATAATGAAAATCTATTTATTACATACAAATTCTTTTTGTTTTGAACACGATATGAATCTTGTAATGGCAAGTCTTATATTTCTGTGAATTTAGCAGATGGAAGCAGGATGTATGAAGAACTCCAAGTCAACTGAGAGAATAATTTACATGAAATCTTCACCTCTGAAAACACAAGGTTTCCCAGACAATAACTCAAGCACATTTAAAAAACCTCCCCTGCATGGAATGAAGTTGAATTATTTGCAGTTATCAGGGAGAAGGATTTTCTCAGTATGTTATCCTTGCTTCCAAGAAGAGGGTACAGTAAGTCTGGGATTAAACTCATTTTTATAATGAGTACTGAGTCTTCTAAGTGGGTGAGTCCTTCTAAGCACTCCAGGCTGTTTCACAGCAGCGTGGGGCTATAAAGACAGGCCTGTAACTCCAAATGTTTCAAACTGTTCTAAAATTTATTAGGGCTGAATGCTCCTGAGAATCTCATATTTTTGTACTTTCATTCTTGCTTAGGTGTTTAGTGGCTGCCTAGAGACAGATAACCTCTGTGGTTATCTGGTTAGCTATTAACACCTAATTATCACTTCACCACAGACTTTGGGCTGGATAATTGAGAATCAGGGTGTTTAAAAGACTCCAAACAAAGGATTTTTGTTGTTGTGGGTTTGTTTGATTTTGTTTTGGTTTTTTTTAATCAATTAAATTAATTATTCCCCTAATAAGAATCTCCTCAGTAGATATGGGAGGAAAAACTAAGGAGTGGCCCAGCACTTCATGGGAAAAGGCTGGTAAATTGGGCAAGGGATGAAAAAAACTGCATTGATTTTTCCTAACTTTACCTTTAGTCAACTAATGCAAAGGAATAGTATGGACTAAGTAAGAAGAATCATCCTTGGCAACAACCAGTGCTAGTTAAAGTCCTAAGCAAGACATGTTATTTTATAGCACTTCAAAGGTATGGATACTATAAATATACCTTATTTTCAGGGTAGGAAGTGGCATTCCT
>NW_009952263.1:7691132-7727806 GCF_000747805.2 Chaetura pelagica | reverse complement strand
CATTCCTGTTCTCTAATTTCTGCTCATGTGTCTTTACTTTTGGCTCTCTAGCGAGTAGATACAAGAAAACTAACCTGCTCCTGGGAAGGAGCTCCTTTAGGGAAGACTGACAAATACCTTCTTCTTAAACCTGGTCTTGCATCCTCTTCTCCCTGTCCCCACAACCTGCCATCTCTCAGCCCATTTCAAAAGTCTTTGAAAAACTTGTAGTGAACACAAAATAGATTGTTGGTTTAGTTTGATTTGCAGCTCCTGACTGCTTACAGCATTCACATACTGCCTGGTGTGGTTCTGAAACTGTTGCGAGTGCTGAAGATGAAGGAGAAGAGAAAGGAAAAGTGTAGGAAGTAGGAGAATCATTGAAGGAGGAGCCCTGATTAAACCTGGTGACTGATGAGCAAGGGCACAGTTTTCAGAAGTCACATGCTGCTGATAATATGGTGACACTTGGCTCTTATAAAAACAGGATTTATTTTTATTTTTTTTGTCCTTTGCCTTCTTCTTTTGTGTGATAAATGTAGCCTTCCACATCTTCTAGTTATTGTCACTACTTTGTTCAAAATGCAGAAGCCCAGAAAGAGGTGCTAAGAAACAAACTAGTCAACATGAGACAAACATAAGTAAGTATTCTATGTAATTACTATACCCTTTTATCTTGTTCATTCACTTGCTCAATCACTCCCTCTTTCCATTTATCAACTGGCACATCATCCAGCCTCCTGGTTTCCCTGACGACTTCCAGTCTCAATGCCACATTTTCCTGAACACCTTACTGATCCTCCATGTGGCTAAATCTATAAACTCTCTAAGGAATGTTTTTATTCATGTATATGCACTCAGCTGGTGAGGGGGAACACTTGTATACAATTGTGTATGCACACACTGCCATGGAAAAGTAAACAAAGCTACTAATTTCTACAACTATGTGGGGAACGTCAAGGGCACAAGCGTCAGCATGTTTCATGAAATTCATGTAGGGACAGGCATTCTGAATCAGATAGCACTGTTTCCTCTAGTGCCTTATCTGTTTCTTGTGGGTGAAAGAAATTCTTTGCTAAGTATCTATAGAATAATCAGCTCAAATGAAAACATGTTTTCCTGCTGTCAATTTTTAGAAGTTGTTTTTTGTAATTCCTAGAAATTAAAGTATAGAAGTGAAATGTCTTCTTACTTTATGAAATGTTATTCTTTTTACAATCTACATCAAGTTTTCACTAAAATACCTTGTGACAATTAGTTGCACAGAGTGACAGGGCATTTTGCACTTCTCTGTTGCACTAAACGAAAGTCCACTAGCATGAAAACTCAAAAAATTACAAAAATGTTAATACAGAGGTTTGTTGAATGTACTAATGCTTGACTCTGATGTGCCCAAGAATAAAATTTATTTGTTTATATTTGGCATTTTTTGCCTATGAGAGAAGGAAAGACAGGCCTCATACCCTTAGGCTTCTTCCGGATAAGTGTCTTCATGGTACTGATATGTAGCCCCACTCAGAACTTCACTTCCATCCTGATTTAATTTTGGATGTAAGTCAGAACAGGAGAAATCAAGTTGAAATGTATCACAGTGGTTTCTAATTGTAATCACCATAATGCTAATGGCACCTCCTAGTCCAAGAATATGATGGTTTTCCATGGACCCAAGTAATCTGGACAACAAGAGCAGGTGACTAGAGACTGCAGGACCTGAAGCTCAGCGTTGCATTCAGTGAAATTATGAAGATGACTAGAGAAGAAAGAAAGTAGGTGTCTGGGCTTAGGTTGAGAATATGCCAAGACCCTTACGAAATAAGGAAGTGGTACCAGGGAAAAGGGAGGAAGACTTTGATTCTAACTTGGAGGAGGAAGTGTACAACCTGTGTGCAAAGGCCTACAGTGAGATCTGGTATAGGAATGTTATCAACATACAGCTTAAAAGGAAATATTAACATTGTAATTAAATCTGTTTGAGGTTTCCCACTGCAACTGATTATTTATTTTGCAAGGAAATGATATTTTTTAAAGGCAACCTCCTTCAGTGTTACTGTTTTTCCCACAAGTATTTTCTAAGAGGTGGTCCTTAGAGAGGATGTATGGATTTGATGGCTCTCAACAGCAGTCTTTTATTGTCTAGTGTCAGAAATGTAATATTAAAAGATGGGAACAAAACTTGCTCACATCATATTGTTGCACTAGTTAGAAGCATGTGCTGATTGATATAAGCTACCCATCTGCATCAAAAGGGAAAAGGCTCCACTTGGGAAGTCATATGCTTCTCAATGCCTGCTCGAACTCAGCAGCTGAATTGAGAGACAGTGTCACACTTCACATCTTATTCATGAAGACTGCTCCTGAAATGCCGAGTATAGTAAAATGTGCTGAACTCTCAGGAAAGGACTACAGGAGTAGAATTTAAAGTGAAGCTCAAAACTTATGTGGCAGAAACATCCCAAGAGGCTAAAACTGCTGTGCCTATGCCAGTTATTCAAAACAATTAATGCAAAGAACACATGCTAAGTTGGAGGCAGACTACACTGAGCCACAGTATAGTGGGCAAACCGTAGTAAACTTTGTTCTGAGAACATTGTGATAATCTAATTCTTACTGTGGTAAAGTAGAAAGTATTGAGGAACTGGAAATGTCTTCACCTCACAGTGGTGTATTTAAAGCTGCTGAACAGCTGATATTCTTCCATGTATTTATTAGTATTCCCAGAAAGTTAAGTGAGCAAATAACAAAAGCTAACTGTATTCTGAACTTGGCAGGGGTCTGGATTTCTGTCTTTTACTGTGACAATGAAATGACAGAAGATTTGGTGGAAGAAAAAAAACAAAAACAAACTTACCTGCTGTTGCATTTACTTTAGTAAACAGAAGAACTGAAAAGAACATCTAATTTACTCTTTATTTCAACTATTAAAGCATAGCTAATTATTTATAAGTTCAGAAATAAGCGCATGGAGCTTCGTGAACTCTCAAATGTCCTAAGGGGCTGCAATAATAGACAAGAGGTTATTTTACCCAATGTTTTTTTTTCTATTTGTCAAAGTAAACTCTGTAAAGCCTCAGCAGACTTGTTTTTTAAAGACGCTATTGTTCTGACAGTCTCTTCATTTTCCCTTTATTCTTTTTCTTTCAGTAGACCTATGCAGCAGAAAGTGAAATGCAATGAGAGTTTTGTCAAATCTACATCAAAATAAAAATCCAAAGAAGTATTTAACAGGAAATGGAAAGAAAGCAATCTACTTTGCCACACTAGCTTGATGCTTAGTTGTCATATTTCTCGCATTTGTGACTTCTCCCTTTGATCACTCTAGTAACTGTTCCTTAGACTATTAAAACTGGAAGCCAGAAACATGTTAGTGGAAAATTCTACTTTTCATCATTTATGCTGTCTGTTTAGTTTGTGTTATTTGCTCACTTTGGACCCTGAGAAGAGGCCAGTCTCACCACTCTCTTACCCTGGTGTTATGCCACTGCCAACCTGTTGAGACCCATTTGTGAAGAGGATAGTGAAGTGTGATTGATAGGTTTGACAAAACCTTTTTTTTTGGGTTGAGTACCTTTGTTTAGGTGGGGTGGGTGTAGATAGTAGGACTTTATTGCTACTTGCAGCAGAGGGAAAAGGTAGGGAGCAGGTAAGACTGGTGCAACACTGATGTATTGTGTTGAGCCTTTGCTTTATATTTGGTTCTGCTTTCCAGTTCACTTTGAGAAGAAGAACCTTCTTGTGTGTGAGGTTTCCCTAAAGGGATGTGCTTAAATTAGTTTTCAATTTGACCTGGAAATAGAGTGCTGGGTCCTTTTGATTTTTGCTCTGTCTAGCACGGAATCACAGAATGACAGAATTGCTGGAGTTGGAAGGGACTTCTAGAGATCATCTAGTCCAACTCTCCCACTGAAGTAGGATAACCTAGAGCACTTTACACAGGACTGTATCCAGGTAGGTTTTGAATATCTCCAGAGATGGAGACTCCACAACCTTCCTGGGCAGTCTGTTCCAGTGCTCCGTCACCCTCACTGTAAAGAAGTTTTTCCTCATATTTAAATGGAACTCCCTATGTTCCAACTTGTACTTGTTCACATCAGAACACCTCAGAGCACTTCCAGATGATCAGATAATCGCTGTTGTTTGTATTCCTCTTCTAAGCATAACCAATGTTAAATGCTGAAGCAAGACAACAACAGTGAGAATATTACTAGACTAGAGTCTAAATTATCTGATCAGTGTCAGAAATGTAACAAGGATCATTAAAATTACTTGTAAATGTTTCTGTTTCTACCCTTCTATCAACACCCTTGGAGTTATTTACATTGGGTACTGTACAAGGTGCTCTTTTTTGGTTGCTGTTTGACATAATTTACAAAGCAATCAGTGTTTTAACTGGGAGAACACGAAAGTATCTTAAATAGTTAAAGAGTTGCTAATACCTTTAAATCAAGCTCCACTCAGTTTCTTTGTTTGCTTTTTATGGAATCAATGGGCTGAAGTTTAGTGCTTGTAAAGATGGGGGACTGGCAATGGTAGCTAAAGCCAGCTACTCTGTGAGCCATTAGCAAATAAGCTCTTCTGTGCAGCATTGCCAATGCAATACAGCCTGACTGGCAGCTCCTTTGCTATTTGTTCCTAGACTGTTCCTCAGCAGAGGATGCCAATGTGCTTGTTTTTATGACATGGGCAAGTGGAAAGCTAGATGAGGCCACCATGGTTATGTCCATTTGGAATGCAAGGCCACCCAGGTACTCAGGGTGAAATATTAGTGCAGTGACCTGCTCAGGAAGGGAAGCTGTTGTAGAAGAACTTTTCTGCACTAGTATTTTTTTTCCATTTTGTTTAAGTCTACCATTTCAGAATCATTGATTCTAGGTCCTGAGGGCATGCTTTGGCTACTGTAGCTGACTAGATGAAGTATGTTTCCCTTATTAACTTGTCAAAGTACGATGCAGCTGCATCATTTGCTCACCCATTTGCTTAACTTATATAAAGGTTGGTGGTTAGGCTTCTGTTGCATTGTGATCTCCTGCTAATTATCAGTGTATTTGTTTTAGAGACAATTAGCCACCTGGTTCATTCTCCCATTGAAGTCAGGTCATCATGAGTTACATCTGCTTTCAGGACTCTTCAAGTCCAAGACATAATAAAAAGATGATGGCTATGATTATAAAAAGCACACAGGATTGGTCGTAAGTTGTACAGCATATTGAATTCCCAAGGAGGACTGGGTTACAAAGCTCTTGCAGGGGCTTCTGTCTGCATGTCACAGGAGATGGATGTGAATAGAAAACAATTTTGTGATGCCAGAAGTCCTTTAGCCCATGAATGGTAAAGAGTGTTTGCAAAGGTAGATTGATAAAGGCTAGGCAAAGAGAGACATGATACTTCCCTTTGGCACTCTGGTGATACAACAAAAAAGTGACAAGTAAGCACGTCTCTGCATACTGCATTTGCATAAAAATAAAAGTTGTTCAGACCTGTGGGTGTTTCCTTTTTAAAAATGTGCTATATAATGTGGCATAAGATTATGTGTGGTACACATTTACTTTTATAATCCCATATGTTCCGGTAAAACTCTCTATTTTGAAGTAAGGTTTTATTACAGTAGAACCTCATTAATTCTCACTAATGACTGGGAGACCCTTTGCAAATTACTGAATTTTGTATACAATTGAATGCCATTAAATGCATTGTGTTTCTAGATGTTCTTCTACATCCTGGGGAGGACAAGCTGCAGAGAACCCTGCCGTTCGTGCCTCAGGTATATTCAGTCTGGAGAGGGGGGTACAAGCCATTGCAATGGGTTTGGCTCCAGGTGTTTGCTGAAGATGTTCACGTGGGGCCAGCTCTGAAGAGGATGTAGCCCTGTATGAAAGGAAAAAACAGATGGGGACCTGACAGTGGGTAGATTAGCATAATTTACTGTTTTATCCTTTCTGGCTTGAGGTCATGGAGAGACAACAATCCTGAGTTTTCTGCATAGCATAGGTATCACTAGTCTCATCTAATGGCTCCTGACTTAAATAGAGGCAAGAGCTAATCTTTCAGTAAAAAGCATGCCCCAGTTCTTCCTGAGAAGCTGCATCAACACCTGCAAACACTGACAATAGAATTCAGATTTGCTCAGGTATACTCACAGAAGTGTGTGTTCAGTGTAGATGAGACACAGAGTGGTTAAAGAAACTTTCTGCATGCATAAATGTACTCCTGGAGATATCAAGTGGATGAGTGCTTATCAGTTGGTATGAAATGATAGGATACCTGCTGCATCTCACCTGCCATGTTATGAAGTAACACTACCAACTCAACAATTACAGTGATAGATTTTAGTTTTTGTTACAAACTTGTTTTTCAGCCTTATTTGATTAACTATACCACAAAGAAATCAGTCCTACTAAATCACAGAGATTTTTTCCAGACATATTGTAATTAAAAGCAACACCACTTAATTCTGTTTACAATGGTGGCATGAAGAGGCTAAAAGGAGGGAACTAGGGAAAAAGAGGGCTCAGATATGCGTGTACAGAGGGAGGCAAACATGGGTCTATAAACGGGGAAAAGGGTAAAATTGGTGGGAATGCCTAGGAAAAAGAACCAATTGTTTAGAAGATCTGGTGAACCCCTGAGCAAGAAATACAGAGGTCATGGGAGGGTTGGAAGTCACTCATGGAGATACAGAGAAAACTGAAGCCAGGAGAAAATTGGGCAGCAATATCACAGTGCACCCACCCATGGGGAGAATATATGTGAAAGGGGAAGACAGACATGGTTGTGGGCTTCATGGTTGTGGGCTTATGTGAGAGGGGTGCATGATGTGGCCAGGTTATGGGAGAGGAATGAAGAGCGTTGGTGTAAGCAGGAGAGAAATAGAAGTGAGAGGAGAAGGAAAATGATATGGCAATGGAGAACTGGAGCATTCTCCTAACTGTTCATTCACAGGGCTTTCGGCATTTGTCATGTTTTGAAGATATCTATTTTATAGGCAAAGTATAATTCATAATAGGGTAGAGAAGACTGTTATCTGGTTTCCATTTAAACTACTTTCAGCTTAACTCCCTCTAGCCAATTTGGTTAACAGTGCTCAGTGTCCTCAGTGTCCTCCTGTGCAGGTGTATTACACCTGTAATGATCCAGGCGTTTAGAACTGTGAGAATTGCAAAGAAATGAAAATTCCATTGTTGTCTGACACCTGAATTTTCTGTCCCAGCAGAAGAAGAGACACTGGCTACAGCTGATCCCTGACATTTACAAAGGCTAAAAGCCCCTACAATCATGTATAGTTGGACCTGATAGCCCATAATTTCGCTAATTCGTTTTCCTCATCATGCCTGTTTTTTTTTACCCACTTAAACAGGACTTGCATGAGAATTCACTTTCTGGTTCTCAGTCGCTGTATATATACAGTCACATAGCTTCTTTTTTGAGCCTAAAATGCCTTTTTCAAGCCACAGAGAAATTACTTTCTATGTGATGGCTCCCATACAAGTCAGTAGGAGAAGAGTGAATGGGAGACCCTGTGGGAGCAGGATGGCAGTGTGGAGGAGCTAGATGAAAGGCACTGGATTGCCCTAATTTCCTGGCATGTAAGAAGGTAATTCACTTTGATAGCACATCACCACTGGTGGCTTTCCAACAGACAGAAAAGACTTGCTAGTTGAGGAAGTAAGTAATGTCGCATGAAACATACATAATTTGCACAGAGAGAAAATGTAAGACCACTAAGGTTATTGTTTTGCTAACAATGATTCATGACAATGACACTTGGGAGAGTGCGGGTCTGGGATAGAACCTACAAATAAAATGCATTTCTGCTGCAGGGATCTGCTCTTGTATCTGCTCTCTTGCAGACTTTTAGGAAGCTGTTGCAAACTTAATCCTGTTTAGCAATTATGATTTACTTAAATTGGTTCCACTCTTCATACTGTTTAAACTTAGATTTAAGGAATAATATCCACCTTGTTGCTTAACATAAACCCCGTTAAACTAACACACATTTAAAACGGCATTCTTGGCATTATGGAACAATCAAAGGGGAAGACAAAAATTTACTATACCAGTTATATATATGTATATTTATTTATTTTTTTAAATATTTTTTTTTCCCAAGGAAAAAAACCGAAACAAGTGAGATGTTTTAATGAAAACATCAAAGAATACATCTTTATTCACTGAAAAGAAGAATGTCTCCTGACAAAAGCCAATTAAGAAGTGAATACATTTTGTTTATTTAGACTTGAAAATGTACTTTCTTGTAAAATGGAAAAAATCCCCACCCAACCACCCAACCCGGTGTTCTTTGAAGGCTATGAAGTACCTAAGAAAACATAAAAAATATGACACACAGAACCTTGATACTGCATGAAAGAAACATAAAGACTGTGATTTTGCTGTTACCTAAGGCATAATATTGAAATATGTGTTCTGGGAGGACTTTTTCTCAGCTTGCCTAGAGATTCTGAAACAAATTTTGCTCCTGTTTACACCTCTGTAAATCTGGATTTTCTAAATGACAGGTGGTAGCATCATTCCAAGTGTGTGTACTTCTAAGTGCAAGTGGAACTTTGCCCTACATTAAGAGCAAACTAATAGTAGCTCTCCCATGAGATCCCCTTGTTTTGGGCATTCCTCATCCTGTACTTAAGGCTGTCAACATACATGCTATCAACTCCATTTTTAAAAAATCAGAGTGAAAAGTCTTTCAGTCTGGGACAGCAAATAGCCTCTGTTGGAGGCCCTGGAGGGCCATACTCCTCTGATGCTTTTCCTCTTCTAAGGCAGGATATGAGCATATTTGGACTTTCTTCTCTGGTGGTTGTATAGTAGATCAATTTTAGTGATGGAGGGGGGCCTGAGACAGGCTCCGAAGCAATTCCTCCTGCCCCTGATCTGCTGTCTTAGGGCTGGCTAGGGTTACTGAGTCAGGTGAGTTTCCCTGTGCTAAGCTGAGACTCCTTGCCTGTGTTTTGAATAAATATAACCAAGTATGTTGAAGAAGTTAGAAAACATCAGATATATTTTTAAAATGTTTGCCTGTCTACTGCACCGAACAGCTAGGCGGTTAAAAGCAATAGTCAGAAGACATGAAAGTGCATCCACAAAACAGAATTGTAAAATATGTGGAATAAATGCATAAAATGAATGTTGAAGGCTTAGTATGATGGTGGAAACACCCATGGGAATACAAAATATTTTGACCTGCATAGGATTTCAGCCAAATGGAACAGCAGAACTTGTACTGTCAAACTTGATTGTTCTTCAAGTCCTGCATCTTCCACCCTTTCCTGTGCAATCAGATTCCCCTGAGGAGAAAGGAACATAGGGCTCTTCCCACACAGAGTCCTTAATAAATGCTCCTACCACCTGCTTCAGATTATGTGTTTAGGACAGTGTTTGTTGTCAACACTTATTCTTGAAGTATTTGGTGTATCAGTTGAATTATTTAGGTCACACTGTTATTGTGAGTAAATATTTGCACAATCAGGACCATAGATTCTAGTTTCCTTGAAGCAATGACAATCTTGTCTTATAGCCAGCATATGGGGAGTTTTACCTTTGATGATAGAACAGTAAGTGTCAAAAGAAGATAGTAAAAGTTGGCTAAAATGTATAAGGAATCAGAGGAGTTCTGCTATATGACAAACCACTACTTCTAATGGTGCAAAGAAGAAGCAGATGAAGATTTTAGAAAGAACTAGAAAACAAAACATAAACCACATTGTGCAAAACATATTTGAGGAAAAATCTTATTATGTTGGAATCTTACGTGTAAGGCAGTTGTGATTGCAAGGCCTGCTTGGTAATAGTACAAATAGCACCTATAAGAAGTTAATTTGGGAGAGTGTAACTGATGCAGGAAGTTTTATACCATGGAATGGTAACTGTCTTTAAATTGTATATTATATAACTGCATTTTTTTCTCTAATGGCACCGTATTCTTTCTCTTGTCCCTTATTTTCTGCTTTCCAGGCTTTAAGTAAAGTCTTAAACTTTTTAGAGTACATTTCAGCTTGGTGTTCTGATGAAAGCAATGGATTATATTGCAACAGGCTTTTACTTTATAACACGACAATGATAAATAGGTTGTGTCAACATAAGACTATTCTTTCCTGTGACAAGATGAAACTGTGGCTCATCAGACTGATGTGGGATATTGATCCCACAATTAGATTTATGATTAATTTATTCAGAAAGGCTAGATTCAGGATTGGAACCCAGGATATTTATTACACTCTAACTTGAAAATATTTGGTACCCCTTGTATTAGGCAGAAAAGAGTAATCAGGACTTACGAAAAAAACCACATTAATTTGTCTGAGTTCTTAAAGGAAATGGGGGTGTTTAGGGAAAACCTGAGGTCCCATCGTGAGGAAATCTCAAAGTAAATAGAGCTTTATTGTGTACCACAAAGGGGGAAGCTGAAGACTGTTTCCTTTTATCATTCAGAGTCATACTGGAAAATGGATGGTAAAAACTTCAAAGTCAAGTGCTTATTGATGTTTTTGCTTATAAAAATAGTACAGGCACTTAACAGCCTTTGTATTATGTACATTCTCTAGCACGAGTGGGTAGCTGTGTTAGTCAGCAGGACAAACTAAATAATAAAGTTACTGATACATTTTTATAGACAAATCAAAACAAATACCTGGGCTTTCAGAATCACTCAGGATGCCTCCTTACAATAGAAGCAGCCACAGAAGCCTGAGTGGTTCCAAATGTTGTATCTGCAGAATATTACTTATAACAGCAGTGTAGCCAAAGTCCTATTGTGCAACAGTAGATGAAATTGAAACACCTCTCAATTAATTGAGCATTTATTAAACATTATGATTTACAAGAAAAAATGTAGTTCATAGGGAGGTTCATACCTGAGCTTTTATACTTTGGCAAGAGTCTGCCAGCATTTCAGTATGGCACATAATTTAAAAACAGAAAATAAATGTACAGGCCTGAGAAAAGCATGTCTTCATGGGTATGCTGCTTTTTTTTTTTCTGATTTGAGGGCCTGTTCTAACAAGGAGAACACTGTGTCTCTTTGTGCGTCTGTTTATGGGAGGCATTTAGGTGATCACTGAAGGGTGATTCAGGGATCCTGAATAATGTCCTAAAGAAGCATCTGGAGCGAGCCAAAAAGAAACACAGGCATGGAGATGCTGCTGGACTTTAATCTGAGGATTACTGTTCTCAGCTCTATGTTTGACAGGTATGCTCCTGCCTCCAGGCAGCTTGAGTACTCCTTCATTACCACTTACAGTCTGAAAAAGGAGAGTCAAGACTATACTCCTCTTTGCCCAGCCTACTGGACAAGCTGCATTTTCAACCTTACAGATGGGGAAAAAAAAATACTTTGCTTATGGAGATTGATCCTGAATTGCCTACAGTTGCATTCTGGGGAGAAGAAGAAGGGATGCAGTCCCTAGAAACCAAGAAGAATCGGTTTATGCCACAATGACACAAAAGGACTGACGTGTCTGAAACGTTATAGGCTTTATTTAGTGTTTTTGAATGCATCGTAGTTAAGTCCAATTTAATAAATTCTAATAGGAATTGTATTTCAGATCAGAGTCTTGAGGGCAGCCATCATTACGCCTCTTTAATTCTCCTAACCTATATGTTTTTACTGCATGGATAAATATGCTTTGAAACTAATGCACTGTCACATACATCTGTAGTGGAACCAATCCATGCATACTCAAGTCACTAAATTTTTATGGAAATGAAGAGATTTCCTTTGAAGGCACAATATTTTCACTTATATCAGTAGCTTGTCATTGAAACCAATGCTTTGTTTTCCAAAACCTGTATGTTTCATATAAATCATGTCGGAGTATTATTTTTTCCTTTCTCATAATTAAACCTATTGAACTAAACACAGTATTGGATGCTTGATGAAACCAACACATTTTCATAGGGACTACTTAGAGAGAGTTTAAGCCAATGAATACACGTGGTTCTCAGAGTAATTTTATAAAATGAACACTGTGAAATGGAACACACTTTTACAGACAATCTGCCTCAGGACTATGCCCACATATTTTCCTATAACTTGAATTTCGGGCCTTAAGGTTTTCTGCTCCTTTGAAGGATTTTGCTCATCTGTGGTAGCCAGACAGGCTACAAGGAGGATAAGGAGAGGCCGGGGCGAATAGGTGAGTGGTGGGTGAATGCACACTTTGTTATCAGAGCATCCTCAGAGGAAAAGAGAGTAGTCAGATGACCAATATGCTGAAGTGATACTTGACCTGTTTAGCAGCCTCCTGGGACTCTGCTAGCTGACACAGTTTAGGAAAGACTGTGGCTATCACTGTGGTCCCCCCAACATTCATCTATTATTGCTTTGCAGAGATGCACCCAAAACCTTGGAGGGTTCAGATGGTGGCTGTGACCACTTCCAACACACATCAGGGGGACAAGGGTATTATGGTGCAAATCCAGAATAATTCAACTTTCATAGATTTATTCTAGAATTAAGCAGTGTAACTGATCCATTTGATGCAGGAAGTTGCCACACACTGTAAAGAAATGTACTGTAAAGTGACAGTAATTTGTTTAATACCATAAAAAACCAGAGAGTTGCCTCAAAATTGGGTAGAAAATAGCCACCATTTTGTTGTAGGTGTTTCAGTGTTTTGGAAAAGTTCAGATGTAATTTTTATAGCTCTCAATGGTGTTAGTAGGTTTCTTGGAAAGGAAAGCATAGGAAAGGAAGGAGAAGGCTGTATACAGAACTGTGTGCTCTTTAGAAGACAAATTGTAGAAGGTGTTGTGGAAATGAGGCCTCTAAGTTTCTAAGAAGCAAAAACTTTGGCATTTTGTGAACAATAGAGGTGTTCACAGCAGTTTCTTCCAAACTGTATGGCACTTTTCAGCTAGGATTGTGTGCAGTTTATGTCAAAACATTTCAGTGAAGAAATACAAATACAGACTAATGTTTGACTTCTTTTGTTGTGTTGAACTGGAGCCAGAGAAAGTATTTATATATAAATCCACCTGTGAAATGCATAACCCTCTCAATGTGACTTATATGTCTGAGGCTTACAGAGAATTCAAGCTGATTGACAGAAAATACTGCTCTTACGGTGTCAGAATGTATTATTGTGCTTATATAGAAACACAAAAATTCCCTTTTTTCACCAATGTATGTATTCATTGTCCTTATGTTCTGGTATACTGAAGATGTTCAGGTACTGAAATACCCAATTTGCTAGGACCTAAAGCTACCATGAAAATATATTAGGAAAACAGATGGATAATTCAGCTTGTTGTTTAAAAAAGTGTGCATTAAACATTCAGTATTTGAAGCCTGATCTAAAAAAATTATTCTGTGGGGTCAAAACTGCCATTCAGTGCAGGAAAGAAAAATAAGAACAGAGACAATTAAAGAAAGCTTTCCACATTTGTGCTACAGTTAGTTAGTTACTCTTCCTTTTTTTTTTTTCTTTCTTCCTCCACTAAGCCCGTGCACATCAAGGAACTGACAGTTAGTACAGTCTGCAAATAGATCATGAGCAGATTACATACATCGCTATGTATCTGGCACACAGGTGCTATAGTTTAGATTAAAGCAAATTAATTTTGTGTAATGTGTCCTATATGTAAATGCCCTGTGGAGCCTCGGTTTCTCCCATCACATCCTTTCTTTTCACCTACCTCAGGGTTGCTTTTCAGACCACTTGCAGTAGCCATATTTTCCCTTAGATCTTGTGCCACTCTCTTATTCCCCTCTCTTCTGCTTAGATATGGCACTGTTTGCTATTTCTTGTTTGTTAAGCACCATTAGGATCTTGCATGTTAGAGGACTGTTAAGTGAATGAAGAGGAGGAAGAGACAGTTGGCCCTTGGTAATTTTAGTATTGTGACCATTTTAATCAAGTGGATGGTCTGCAGTGACACTCAAAAATGTTCTCCCTATGACAGGGTGAAAAAGCGTGTCAGTTCCAGTGAATGGGCAGCACCCTAAAGAGTAGATGGAGACAACTATCACTTCAGAGGAGAAGGAATTACAGAAAAATGCTGCTTGGAGAAGCAAGCTTGAAGTTGCATTGCACGTGCAGCTACACACAAGGGTATGGCACAGGAGATAAAGGACAAGAGCACCTATGTCCCCATTGCTGACCCAGTGGCCATGGCAAGCAAGCAAGAGACCTGGCAGGAAGAAAGCTGTAAAGGTTTCTGTGGGGAGCTATAGGATGGGTCAGCTTGACATGGCAGTCTTAGAAAGATTTAAATATATTGTGGCTGAAGCTACAATTACCATGGTAGAGGATTTTTGTGTTCTTAACTGCATAAAATGATACCTTAAAACTGAGTTGCTTAGCTGCCATGGATAGCTACATCTGTAGATAACATCCCCCTTTTTTCCCCAGCCAAAGCTAGCTCTTAGAATTTCCCTGAGACTTGTGTTTCACACAATGTAGAACTGCTTTTATACCTCCACATCTCTTGTGCATCACTATGTGTATTAATTAAATTTCTAAAACAAAGCATCATCAGTTTAATATAGTTTTGTTATCACTTATTCTGACACTGTGGAGCAGAGTTTGGGGATGACTGCTATGAAGCAGCAGTGGATCAGCTACTTTAATTCTTTTCACTGTAACACTTTTGTTAGTAAGTCAAAGGAGTAATGAATACCAGAGGAGTTATTTCATTCCACTCAGTGTTTTTATAGTGATGCTGTGGTTGCAGGTATTTATGAGTGAGTCCCTATCACACAGATAAGGCTCCCAGTGACATGACAGGACCAACTTTGAACAGGAAAACCCAAAATCCTAAGTTTTACATCTTACTAGGAATTAATACTGATATGTGCTTATGCTTATAGAAAAGCAGTAATGAAAGTTGTCTGTGGAGTTCACGTAGAATAGAGAGTACTTTGCATAATAGGTATGCCATTTCTGTGGTGTCCCTTGTGAATCACATTTAAAGAACAAGTGTGTCCCTCTCACCTGTGAGGCATTGGCTTGAGGAATGTAACATATAGGAAGCTCTGGGAGTTTACACAAAGCATATGGAGGAAGTTAAGCTGGAGACACTGGCTCAATCTTGTTCTTACATCCTGTCCGTCAGATGCTGCTGTTACACCAGTCTTTGTCTCCTGAAACTAAAAAATCAGAGAAGGAATTATGTATTTTGCCAGAAAGTTTCTTACTTTGCTGCTGGGATGG
The DNA here is from genome assembly GCF_000747805.2 of Chaetura pelagica. NCBI lineage: Eukaryota > Metazoa > Chordata > Aves > Apodiformes > Apodidae > Chaetura > Chaetura pelagica. Next base: position 7,712,666 of record NW_009952263.1, on the reverse strand, counting down.
TGAGGTTACATGAGGTCGTAGTCACCATACCAGCTAGAAAGCTGCACTCTAATGCTTGAGGATTTCAGCCAAGAACTAAAAGGGAAAAATGATGAGAAAGTACCTGTTATGCTGAAATTCAAAATATGCCAGCTCTGAATCCTGCTCAGGGAGGTGGAGAGATTTATTTTTTTTCTTCTTCTGAAATGTATAGATTTCATATTCAGGTCTCAGTCATGTTTCCATTGGGTGACTAATTTCCTGCATACGCAACTAGGGGAAGAAGGGGTGAAGAGGGTTTCCAGATTTAAATGAAAGAAGATTACAAAGGAAGCTAATTTACAAGCCAGAAAGCTTTATGAGAAGTAGGATAACTAACAGTTCTCACAATAGAATGAGAAGTGGAAGGACAATAATGACTATTCACTGACAGTTTGAGAAATGATAAGAGCTACTAGCAGCAGTATGTACCCTTTCATTCTCAGTCAAAAGAAGTGTTATCTAAAATGAAGTAGAGCAACTATAACTGATAATAAAGATTTTTATCATATCCATGACCGCATGAACCTAGTCAATGGGATAAGAGCAGGACCAGTGGAAGATGAAGCATATAAATAACATGTGTAAAAGCAGGATGATAAGCAGCACTTCAGAGAACACTATCTTCCCTCAGTTGTGTTCAAAGGTCATTTTAGAAAGCAGCTTTTTATATGGGTGGGTTCAAAAGCTACATTTGAAACCACCTATTGAGCAGGGACAAGAGGACAGCAGAAAGGCTGAACTGGACAGATTAACCTTTATCTCATCTGGAGCCCACTTTCTGGGCCAAGTAGAGCTAAGAAGTAGAAGAGAAAATTAGAAAAAAAAATGTTGTATCTAATGATGCTTTAATGTGAGGGAGAGAAAATATCTTTAGCTTTCAAGCACTGACCTCCTCTGACCATTATGCAGACACTCTAGTACCTCCAGAGCAGTCTCATCTGCTTCTGATGGAGCAGTACCATGCAAAATTGTGCCTAGAGGTCTCACAGAGCACTCCAGATGAGAACAGGATGAGTGAGATGCGACACTAAGCACAGATATGTCTACAGAGAGGGTATGACAGAACCAAGAGGAGGGGACCTGAGCTCAAGGGCAGAAGTGGCTGCACTGAAGGCCCTCACAATCTTTGTGTACATGGAGGGAAGGACATAGTACTCAACCTCAGTGAAGGGCCGTGTGGCTTCATACATCATGTGAAGTGCACAGGCGCTCATGTGTCTCTCACAGATTTGGGCTTGCAGAGCAATGAAATGAAACAAAGCAGCTGTCAAACAACAAAACAACTGCCAAAAAAACATTAAGCCTCAAAAGTGAGTCCGAAGTACTAGAAGCAACAAAGCAAAGTGGAAATTCTTTATTTGGCATTGCTAGAATCCGTACTTCCATAGTATTTACGTAACTATACTCTATTGGATCAACTCAAATGTAGTCACTTTTGGTATGTCAAAATCTGTTTGTGCCTTACCAGAGAGTAGATTAACTTTGCAGATGCTAATAGCTATGGAATGGCAGGATTTAGACTAGGGAAACTGTTTAATCCTTAACCATAGAGACACAAATTAGTTACTTCATGTCCCAGGGGAATATGATACAAAACTATAAACAGATTAAACACAGGGAAAACTATTTGGACACATGATGCAGCCACTGTGAGCATAATTACTAGATTTCTTGCAGGTTTTTTTGCCTTCATGTCGCTTCCCTGCCAAAACTGTACGTTGCATCCTGCCGTGTTGTGTGGTTCTGTTTTACATGCAGGTGGCACTTTGATGGGGACACACATGTTCTCACCCCTCTGAGAAATTACTGACAACCCTTTGATTGTTCAATGCTGTAATATCACTGACACAGTATAAATCAAGCACAGTATAACCACTCGTGTGAGTGCTCTTCCACAAGAGAAGTGGGACATTCCTCTGGGAAGGGGAGAGTGGAAGTGAAACATACGCTTGTGAAGGCTCGAGCTGGACCTTAAATTTAAAAACCCCCTCTATTTCCACCATGGCTATTTAAAACCCCCTTCCTCCATTTATATATTTTAAAGTGCATACACATGTAAATACATCTGATCATACAGCAAATGTCATCCTGTGTGAAGGAAATATATGATGGCTTCACTGCAGGGAAGAACCAGCTTCTCCACTGTGGCCAGGCCATTCATGGGCTGTCAGGTAATGTCCTGCTGTTAAGGGCTGATGTCCTGTTACACCAAAGTCAACATACTCACTATGAAAAGTGTAGTCAACTTATGCACACTGGTGTACCTTCATTTGGGAGGAAGTAAAATGAAATTCCCATACTTTCTGAATGATTTGCCATGTGCCAAATTATACTTATGGTGGAAGGCAACTTCAGGCTACAAGGAATTTTTTGGTTACTAATCTTAATTCACCCATCCAGTACAAGGTACACAAGAAGAGATAGCTACATGTACAGTGTTTTCTAAAACAGTTTCATCAGAGAAAATGTAAACAAAGTGAATTAGCAGAATATATTTTTTTCTAAAGAGTAATTTTCTAATTTTTCCGTTGTGCAGCAGCTGCTGTTGCCATGCTGTCATTGCTGTTGCTATGTATTTTTGAGTGTGCCAAGATGTAATTGGCTACTTCGGCATATATAAACTATTGGTAGAGATGTTTCTATGGAAAATCACATCTTTTTTTTGATTGGTTCATGTTGAAAGTAGATGTGCTTAGCTATCATCTGAATTTAAATTGAGACCAACAGGTTTCAAGTCTCATAATGCAATGAAGCCACATGCTATTCATCATGGTGGTAGTGAATTTAGGCAAGAACTTTTATGTTGACATCATGGTGGAATATGAGTGAGATTGCATCTGCATAGTCTCCAAATGCTTCTTTATTCTTTGGCAAACTTTTTGATCCACTGTGAATCATATTTGCTGTGAAAATATGGCTATTTCCTTCTTTTGTCCCACATAACTTGCAAGCTCCCAAACCAAAACTTATTTATGACTAGTTACATATTTTGCTTGAAGAATTAAGAATGATTTACTCATGCAGGGTGCTTATGTATCTAAAAATTCTTGGAAAAGTTTCACTTATACCTATATAAATTAGGCCAAACTCACCAGGTTAGAGGTTAGTAAACTTATACAATTTTGAGTAGAGACTTTTGGGAGAATGAGAGACTCACCATTTCACCTAGGGAAGAGATTTAGCCCTGGACACGCTTGCCATATGACCTTGATCTAAAAAGTAGAGATGGACATTTGGGCTATGAAATATTGTGATCAGTGAAAGTGAGAGACGCTATGTAGTTAAGTATTACTTTCAGCTTCATACCACTAAGTTTTCCTCCAGTCAGAAAGATAGAATCTGCCTCAAAACATTATTCATATTTATGCTAATAATTGTTTTATAACTAAAGTTTACTTAGGTTACATGAAAACCTGCTACAGCCCAAATATAGATGCAACATAAGGTGAGACCTAATGCAAGGTACGTAAATACATGACTGCTAACACTATGGCATTAATTTTTTTCAGAACAAATGACATGTTTTGCAACCTCAGTTTCATAATTCTGTCTTACTTAAATGCTTTCTCATTTTAGAAGTTAAAATAAAATTTGGGGGTTTTTGGACAGTCTGAGGTTACAGAAATATATTTTCAGAGGGAAATCTGCAAGTCCTCCCTTGTAGGAGGTGGCTGAAGTGTTATTTAGATTTAAATGAAATGAGACTTGATTGAAGGGTTGTTAAGAAGGGACTAAACAGTGTTGGGTTACATCACAGAGAAGATGAATTATCATCTGCTTGGCTCATAAAATCTCTTCAGCTATTACCTATGTGAGGTGTTCTTTTTCATGTCTTGTGTACCTCAGGATCTCCTCATTTATTAGCAAGTCAGACCATTTCCTCTTTTCTTATTCCTAAATCTCCTTGTCTTTGGCTATTGATCTTGTTCTATTACATCAAAGATTATTATTTTTACTGGAAATTCTTTTTTTTTTCCTTTTTTTTTTTCTTTGTCTTTGTCAGATCAATTACCCAACTCAACATTGGCAAGCACAAGCTAAAACCTTTGGAGATAAATTTGTCTTTCTTTTTTTTCTTACTAAGTCATGGGAAGATCATACTAGTTGCCTGAGAATAATTTTATTTCCCTCATTTATAAGCTGTACAATTGGAAATAAACTGCCTAAAGAAATTATGAGTAGTTGATGTTATTTAGTATTGACTAAATATTGAAATTTACTAATGATAATGTATGTCAGCTTCCAAAAATACAAGCTTTTTAAATAGAATTATGCATTTAGGTCACCAACCTGCCATTTCAAGTATTTGCTCTTCGCTAAAAAGCTTATTCAGGAGTAATAACAATGTTATCAATAGTGTAAATTTTAAACAATCAGTAAGATTTTGTGGTGTTGTGTACTGTAAATGGTCTTTCAGAACACTACATTTAAATTTAAGTTTTTCTTTTACAAGATGTTATGCTGGCATTGTGAGGCGCCCATGGAACACAATCTTTGGAAAGGCTGTGCATGTGCATATCCTCCCCCTTTGTTGCAGGACAGATATGCTTTACCTTCTGGGGCATCCTAGCACCTTAGGCATCGTCTTAGAAGTTATTGCAGATCCCTGTGGGCTCTGTGGATGAGTGCCACAATGACATAATGCCACGAGTACGTGTGCAATGCCCCTGCAAAGCATTAATTTACCTGCTGCATTCTCCTGCAATCACTTCCAGCTGAAAGCTGGTGAGTGCCATTACTGCTACTGCTTGCAAGCAGGCAACAACTTAATGGAGATGATTCCCTTTAAGAGGTCTCTGCTGAGTTTTTGGTTGTCAGGGAAGATGATAGTCTCATCCCTCCGGTTAGATAAAATTAAGACTCCTTCTGAATATCTCATTATTGATCAAGTGGCACTTGGAGTCAACTGGTTATATTCCTTTTCTGAGAGGCTAGCCACTGCCCTGAGGGGCTTCTAAAGCTATGGAGAAGATCTGGCCTGTAACAGGTTTTCCTGAAGTCCTTTCCTTTGGGTAAATCTTAGCTTTTAATACAAGTTAAAGACTGACTCTAACTGCTGTGAATAAAAAAATTGCTGGCATCTTGAAACAGTAGAAATTAAAAGTGTTGTGAACTGCTTGGGTCAAATCAGCAAAGCATGGACCAAATCTGGATGACAGTGTAGCAGTAAGTGAAACCAGAATTTGGCCTTCAGGCTTAGCCATATTTCCTTGACATCCATGAAGTGGGCAGACAGATTAATGGGAGAGAACAGAGGTACAGGTATGCCATTTCGTCACCCTGCTTGGTCCAAAAGGATGTGGGGAGGGCCTCTGTTCAGGCCTTGGTACAGTTTATATACTGATCTCAGTTTAGCGTGGCCCGGAAATGCTATTTTTCTAGGGATTACAGGCTGAGTGCTTCATGGTGTCTATACTTTATCTTGCCTAATTGTTTCTCACAGAACAGGTCATTTCCAATTACTATAATTTTCTTAAACTTCTCCCTTTTGAACAGAAACTGTGCTTACTGTCAGTCACAGACCAGTTGTTTTTTCTACTGCAAGTTTAGTAAGATATGGTAGCACCATTTGCAGATAAAAGAAGTGAAAAATACAGTTTTCTTTGCTAAGGAAATACCATTAGAGGCTAAGGACACTGTGCTGACCCTTGGAGTTAAGCATGCGCATTCCTAATTCAACAGTGTGAATGCTGCTTGGGTACAGAAGTGTCTATTTTGCTCTAATCTTGGTCTGTGCATTTTTTTAAAGCTGGTACTTTATGATTTGGAGCTAGTCCATTTGTCTAAGTCCTTGTATTCCTTTCCAGAATACCTGTGTGGGAAAATAAGCCTTTCTTTTTCTTCAGTGCAATGGCTTTTTTGTTTGTTTGTTTCTAGATCGTATCCAAATGAATTAATTCTGACTACTCGATCTTGTTAATTGAACTTCTAATTCATAAGTATTGTTTTGAAGTAAAATTGTGCTCTTAATAAGGAGGTATATGGAGTTATACAGGGAGAGCACAGGGAAGTATCCTGAAAGAGAAAGGCCAAGGTCAGTGCGTTCCCAGTGACTCCCTGTGGATTCCCCTTCTACAGCAGAAACTTTACTTGCTGATAGTGATCACATGGGTTGATATCTGAGTCTACCTGCTTCCAAGCAAAAAAAAAAAGTCCCTCTAAACTGCATCTTGAAACAGAAATAATATTTGTCCAGGGATTTAGATTGAACAGACCACATAATGAGGTCTGCAGGATTAAAATGAACATTACAAACACTATTATTTTACAGGTATTCACTGTTATCTCATTTATAGAGTATTCATAGTTACACTGTCCCTCTGTTTGCTGTCCCTTCTATATACCTCTCTGGCTTGTGTGAGACACAGCAGTCCACCAGCTTAGATGGGACTACGCTGGTAACAGATGAACATCTGCACTGCTGTGTTGATTGGTATTAAAGAGTTTCATACACTTGCAAAGACAGGAGAGGTTAGCAGTTGGACTGGGATTCAGTGAGACTTCTGACACGTGGGATAAGATGCAAAAAAATAAATAAGGTTTTGGAGCAGTCACTATGGGGTTCACTATGGCAGGAGGACTGTTTGTTCCAAGGGTACCTTGAGATACCTTGGGCATTTTAAAGTCCCAGTATCTTCCTTCAACATTGCTTGTTGGGCATCAGGGAATTGTCTCTCTTGAGATTAAATATCTGTGATGAAGATATTCAGGGGTGTGGTGAAGAACAACAATCACTTTTTAGACCTACTTGATATACTCATTCTAGATGAAAAAGAATAATAAGTAAACACTTAGTAGTATTTACTTTGAGTGGACTTAGCTGTATCTCTTCTGAGGACAGAGGAAGGACAAGGGACTTACACTTAATGAGATGGATCTGACTTTATATGTTCCAGTTTTTTTCCTCAGTCACTGCAGTGACTGCTGAGACATGCAGAGCTATACCCAGCCTGTTCCAGGCATTAGGGACCTACTACATTTGGATTCTGCAAGACACTTTCAGAGGTCTGCAGTATTGTAAACTGTACTGAAACAGAAAAATTTCTGTTGGCCACTTTCTGAAATTACTATTTTTGCTTTAAGCTTCTATAATCTGCTCACAAACCACCCTGCTTATATGTACAGGTAGCCCTCTGGGAGCTAAGAAATGAGCAGTGGTGCCTGTTCACTAGACGCCTGTTGGATTAGCTGCTTGGGAGACTCATATGTCCTCAAGAGTGAGATTTGTTTCACAGGACTGCAAGTCTGTGTATGCCATATTTAGTAGATGCGTTATCACTTCTATAGGTGCCAGGGCTAGAATTTTGTTTCCTAGTTTGTTTATAAATTGAATGTCAGATCATGGGATCTGATCCTGTTGAATTTATTGTCTTTTGCCAATTTAGACAATCCCTTATATGATCATTACATAGTATTATATTAGTTACACAACAGTCCAGGAAGGCTGACACTTTGATGAGCCCGCCTCAGAAAGTCATGATAAAAGCAAGCACAGCAGCTGCTTCTTAAGTGGAAGATAACCATTTGTTCAGGCCTGTTGCTTAAGGTTGTATTCCTCTTCCAGTCTTGTTAAGGGTGTGTATCATTGCAGACCTAACAAGCAACTCTTATTTTTCTTGCTTTTCAACTTATTATCTTTCCCATCATTGCATTAAATAACGTGTCTCCAAAGATTAGTGCCATGTGCATGACTGTAGTTGTTGTACTGAGCAGTCCTTGCGTGTGGGCATCTTAGCAACAAAACTTTCCTTAAAAGTGAGAAATTGGAATCCAGTGTAGCTTCAAGAAAACATATACCGACAGCGGTACATAACATGATGCAGACAAGACAGAAATGAAGTATGTATGTTGGTTTCTTGTTATGGGCTATGTGTGTTTTCAGTCTCCCTTGTTACCTATACAGAGATCGCTGATACAGCAATGTTTGCGCATTGTTGTGTGCCAGTGAGGTTTGCTGCAAATGTCATCCCAGAAGATCAGAGGCAGTCACCACCACTCTGGAGAAAAAGTGAGACAACTGGTTGTTAACTTTAATGTGATTTGAGTGGGGTAGCGGAGCTGTTTTTAATAACAGGATTTCTCTGCCCACTCACCGGGGTTGAGGGAAACCCACCACTGGAAGAGCTGCACTGGGTGATGAAACACTTCCTCAGTTGAAGTTCTCTGAGTTCAAGTGACATTCAGGAGTGATTGCAGTTCTCTTTCTGCATCTCTGTTTCAGATACTGCTTCTGTGACATTATGAGATAATTCAATTAATACAAAAAGATAAGAGTATATTAGAGTCCTGTGAGGAAGAAGTTCCTAGATTGAGTCCCTAATGCATACAAAGATAATGGTAAGATAAAGCCCTAGTTAATTATACTGAAGAGGCAGGAAGAAACTCACAACTAATTGTGCTGTAGTTAAAAGTATCTCTTTTTTTTTTTTTTTTTTTTCTTTCCCTAAATGAACTCTTAGTACTGATTGTGTTCCTGTTATTGTGTCAGAGAATGAGGATTACAAGGTCTAGACATACACTGATATGTAGATACTGTCCTCAAACAAACACCATTTGGAGAACTGCAGGTGTTTTTTTTGTGCTATGGATGTTAATGGTAGTAGTGAAGTCTTGGTTTTCTGTATTGCTTTGTAAGACATTGTGATGTTAGAGGTACCAGAACTCAGAAGTACTGGACAACTGCTTGACTTGATTAATGCATACATGTACATGTGCTGCTTCTCTTATTCTTTTACATCCTGTCACATGTCACCTCTGGACAAAACCTTTGCTGAACACATACATCATAGCTGGCTTATGATGGGCAAAACTTCCATCCTGAGAGAGGGGGGAAGAGATGCTTATTCATTCACTCTCAGAGAAAGCAAACAAACCCATCTATCTGCAGGAGAAGTTGAAAATCCACTGCACTTGCCCACAAGCAGCCATCACCACACAGATATGCATGCAAAAACATGCCATGTACTTTGTGGTAGCGCAGAGAATTTCTGCAGATGGGGTTTCACCTCATGAAGGGATGGAGTAGAAGGGCAATTTTGTCATATAATGGGGCTTCTACAGAAATGCCATCTGTGTAGGTTGCCCTTGGAGATGTGCTGAACCAGTGTCTTCTTCCATCAACTTGCTTTATTCCTTCATGTCCCAGTAATCAGGGCTACTGATAAAACCTGTGAAAATGAATTAATTTTCCTGTTAAACTCATCCAATTATACTAAAAGCAAATAATGAGAATATGAGGGAAATACAGCTATCTTAGCCTACGGATCACCCAACATCCTCAGTGCAGAAGCATCTAAAAGCTGCCTGCTAAGTTGGTTGATATGCCTTTTATTTAGCTTGATGTTAATTTGCTAAACACTGTTTTGGTGTATGTGATTGTAGAACATAAAAATGCAGTAGGTGGTTTATAGGAGATGAGAGCAAAAGAATACTCCGTGCTATGAGCTTTACATACGATGCATATTCTCCAAAGGGATGAAATTTCCCTGGAGCTAATGGGTAAACTGCAAAGTGAGGTACACCAGCAGCTTTACTGTTTGCTTTAACCTGCTCCTCCTACCCGTGCTTTGTGGTGGGTGTACAACTGTTGCAAGTAGGTGGCACAGCTGTCTGCGTTGACTGGCTCAGTACCTTTGGGATACAGACAACACAGTTAACGTTGCAAGATGAAAATGGCATCTATACTTTAATAAACTCATTCTATTTCTTTGTGAGAGAAAAGGGGGAGATGGAGGGAGGCAGGGGGGGAGAAGTTGCCAGCTTGACTACATCTGTATTAGTGGCACTGCTCAAATCACACGGTGGTGGCTAATGCTTGCAAAATCCTGACTAGCATTTGAAAGGGTAACATCAGTTTATTATTGCTGCAGTAGCTGTTAACTTTATGAAGATTTCCTTTGCACCTGCCCGCCACCACATCTTTAACATATATGCATATTTATACAACTTAGGCAACATATGTTTGATGATTTTTGTCATTTATATTTACTACAGTATGGATAGCAATTAAAAAATAACCATGTTCACTGTGATGAATTGGTGAAATTCCTGGAGAACTAGGAACTGCACAAAGAATCTGAAGATAGAGAACAGGGTAAAAAACATGCAAAAATCTAGTTAATCAGTTGGAATATAAAAAAACACAGGCATGTGCACTAGTGTCTATGTATGTATATAAAAAATGTAAAAATGACAGGGAAGAATACATGATTTCCTGTAGTGGTAGCACAAGAGGATAGATAGTCTGAAATGGGAAACACAAATGGAAAATAGATAGTTCATGAAATGGGAAAATATCCCACTCATCCACCCTTTACAGGTAAATGGTTGAGTTGTGTTGTAGGGGTGATGAAGGAGGATGACATTTTCTGCAGAGCTCATGTTGTTCTGTTCCTCTGATTTGTGTGTTTTGAGTGTAAAATGGATGTATTTAATTGCAGATCTATGTGCTAAAGCAAATGGTGTGCTAGGACCTAGCTGATGATGCAGTCCCGTGTTTGACTCAACCTGGCAGCAGATCGAGCAGGTCTCCTGAGCACCAACTCAGGTACTGAGACCAGGGAAGGGTTACGGAGAGGAATTTAGGGAGTGACCTTTAGAAGTAGCCAGTTTAGGGGAAAGCTGAGGCTCAAATCTGTATTTGGTGGGTCTGATTTAAAAATAGAGGAAGATCCTAGGGAGAGGGTAAGCTTTGGATATTAGCCCACTGAATCTGTGTAGGCACATGCATACCAGTACCCACACTGTGTATGAAAGCGAGATAAGCACATGTGATTTGTACTTAGAATGTAGGTGCCAACTTTTTTAGAGAGAATTTCTTACCATGTGGCATATTATCATATTCGAGACCTGCTCATCTCTGTAAAAAGACAGAGGATAGTGGGCTGTGCAGAAATGGAGTGAGACAGTGGAAACTCATGTAGCGGAGCTGTGAAAACTGACATGGGATTGGAAGGCAACTTAGAAAATTGAAGTAAAAGAGAAAAATGGAAAAAGACTAACAAAGCTAGATCATGTCCTGGAAGTAGTATTTTACATGTCAAGCATAGTGATTTGCCTAGAAAAATGTATTCAACTTCTTAGAAAGACACTCTAAATCAAAGTGAGCTGCTGCTGTAGCTTCTCACAGAGGGTAGAGCAGCCCCACGTCCACCCCTATTTACTCTGCCTATGCCCAGAAATGCCCTGACTGTCGTGACTCTGTGCTCTGAGCAACACAGCATTACCCCCAGCAGAGCAATTCAAAGTAGACCAAACTGCACAGCGAACAGTTTACCCACTTCAACAAACAGGAACATGTGTTTGTATGTTTCCTTGCTGTTGTTTACCCCTCTCCCAGCAGTTGGTACAGCTGAGGCAGCGCCTGTGCCACTGGAGCGTTCCTTTATGCAGGACACTCCTAAAGCAGAGAGCTCTGCTGGCCTTCCCACCATTTTATAATAGCAGGGTGGCTCAAGCTGGCCTCAGCACACCACAGGACATGCCACAACACTTTTGGAACTACATCACTGGATGGTTTATCTGCCTGTTTGTTAAGTCAGGTGACAGCATCTTCACACATGGTTTTTAATTTGTATTGCATAGGAAACCTGGAGGTTGAGATTTTGTATCAGCTGCTTATTGAAATCCATGCTACTTCAACAGTTTTCTCCTCCCTCAGTATTTTAGCTGTTCTATTAAAGAAAAAAAGCCCTGAACAGAAACAGTTTGGGGCTTAAAAAAATTGCCCGTGTGCCTTAGGCCTGACAACTCCTAGGCCACTGTTTAGCCCAATGCAATGCAAACCTGCTGATGTATTAAACCCCAAACCAGCATTTATAATAGAAATACAGTAAGCCTTTAACTATAATGACACTAGCAGGTGTCACCACAATAAAGATAACAGCCTCCCCATGAACAAATATTAGATTAAAGAGATCAATCAATCTGTATCTTAAACTCTACGCCCAGCGTGATCTCTACCAGTAAAAAAAAAATAATAAAATAACTTCTACTTTGTCTGTGCATTGTAACAGGTGAAAGACCTCTTGATTGTTCAATTATTTTTGCAATAACCAGAGAAAATAGGCATCTTTCTTTTTGCTTCTGTTTCAAACTCTCTATGTAAATGCTACAGAAGGAGTTTGTGACCTAAAGACACAAGCACTTACTGATTTTAAACCTTGCAGCAGGCTGTGGCAGTTTTCATGGTGGGTAGGAGGTATGAGCCAGGGCTCACCATGCCGTCTCCTCCAGGAGTGCCAAAAAACCCTTCTCAAAGCCTGGGGTAACATCAAATATTCTGTGCTCCTGGGGCTGTGATCAAATTACCTGTGGAAACAGTGCATTCTGCCCTTGATTTTTTTCCTCTCTCCTCTTGCTGCTAGCCTGTCCTGCTATCAATAAAACACCTTTTCCTCAAAAACTGTTGAAAGTTACTACTTTCATTCTCCATGGCTTAATGTGCTGTGAGTTCATTTAAACATGTGACATGAGGACACATTCCCATCGAGTCAGAAGGATCCAACCCAGCCTGACTGCAGGCTGCAGAGCCATCATTTGTCATGGTAAGTGCCAGAGGTGAGGGACATTCAGTCCCCCATGGATGACTAAATGCCCCTTCTAGTCATCCCTTCCTTTCTCTCTTTTGATCATCTGTGAGCATCCATCTTCTGTCAAACACAATGCCCAAAAAAAGTAAGTCCATGCTTTGATGATCTGCACTGTAGGACCAAGCCATGATCTTTACATGTTCTCCCAGGGACAGAGACTGCGCATGGTCCCTGGAGCGTGTTCCCTGACCTTGATGTAGAACAACAATAACACTGGCTTTTACCCACTGTTTCTCCTGAGTTACTGTCTCTGTCACTATTGTCACTTGTCCTGCAAATCAGGCTTGGTTCATAGTGGCTGCATTCTGAGTTTTTATGCAGGAGCCGCACTAACATTTTGATCTCTGTTTGTGATAACAGCTTTGAGTCTTAGTTGTCGTATCTGATTCTCCTCTCAAATGCACTTGACCTCTTCCTTAGAAAACATGGTGTGTGAGAAGTATAAGAGATACTGAAGAGATATTGAATCCATTGAGAGTCTTTCATGATGGAACAGACCAAGTTTTAAGGAAGACATCTTATCTGCAAGGTCCTTGGTAGGTGCTCTTATCCCAATGCAGAACACCTGCTGATGACTTAAATTTGGTCTGTTTTGAATGTATTCTAGACTGCATAGGACAGCTTCTGTGTAGAAAAGTGTGCACATCAGTTAAATACAGAATAACAGTTGACCAAGTACTACATATCCTCTGCTCTATTTTTCAGTAGAGCACACATATGGACAAGATAGAATTTTTCAGTGTCTTGATGAGAACACAGTGCTGTGTCTCAAAATCTCAAACTTTAATTACGAATGTCCATAAAATCTCCCTTAATTTAAAGCTCAGTCCTGTGTGTCCAGGTATTACAGCACTTTCTATCTTTGCTGAAGAGCATAATGTCAAGGCTGCTCAAATATCAGGAGAGTGACCTGGGCCAGTTGCACTATATTTTCAGAACCATTCAGGTGCAAAAGAACGCAGATGGTTGCTTAAACTCCACTTAAGATTTGGCCAACCGAAGCTGAATGAAATATATAGCAGCAGCTTGTGCTCTGGTGGTAGGGCATTGTGAGTACTAGGTGATAATGTATGTATTGAGGTCGTCTTATTTTTGAATGGAAAAGTCCAGACTTAATTCTGTCATGCAGGTCTAGTCCCTCCACTGTTCTAAACTGAGGTGCCTTCAATGATTTCAGAATAATTTTATTAGCAATACTATTTTCATATTTATTTCTTTTTTTCAAATACTTACCTAACTGCTTTACAGTTTTTAAAGCTGCTGCGAAGTGTCATATTTAATGTACATACCCTGTGTATTTGTTCTGTGTTTTGAAGCAATCCCACTCCAGGAACAACATTGTAAATCTAGTGAGTTGGTGGCATTGGCTTCTATAGGGATTTTAACAGAGTTTAATCATATCGCTTTTAATAGCCTGCTTCTCACTGGCTTTGTTTTTCATCTTTACGGTCTTTTCTGTTAGGTAATGGATTTATCCATTCTGCTTTGCTTTAGTCTGTATTTATTTTGTCTCTTTTCCTTACTGAAGAGCATGGAGCAACTGTTTCAAGAGTTTTAAGTAAGTCTTTGAGTCCTCATTATATTGGCCATTTTCAGCTGTACATTATCTGTTTCTGTAATACCCTTTTCAGTGCTGTCCCCTTTATTTCAAATATGACCTTCTAATCAACTGCTTTTGATCCATTTGCACAGGTAATCATTTGGTTTCCTTCTTCAACTACTGATTTAATGCTTTATCTACCTTTCAGATAATTTTTCTGGGTGCTGGAAGGGTGGGTGGAGGTCTTTTTGGAACACTTTAATCTGAGAACCTCCTCTCTTGTCTTTGTGTTGGAAAAAACGTTTCCAAAACGATGACATTTTTCACTATTCCTGCTTGCCTGGAAATGAATAGCAGAACTCTGGTTGCCTTCAAATAATAGAACAAATGGGTGGCAACAGTCAAGCCACTGAGTCACAAAGAATGAAGGTGCATTTGTTAGCGAGTGGAATTGTCCCTCTTTTGGTAAGACTTAAAATTCTCTCTGTTGCTCTCTTTACTGAAAAACCAATGCCATTGTAGCTCCCAAGAAGAGCAGCCAGCACAGAACAGTCTGGTGGCTCTGTGTACGCTTTCATTCACCTCATTCCAGAAAGAGTCTATCTTTTGTTGTAGGCATTAAACATTAATAACATGCTCTTGCAAGTGGGAGAGGTGAATTGACTTTTTCACACACAGAATACTGTCCTAAAAGTCTGCATGGTGTCAGTTCTGCTTCCGCTTTCCTAGTTTCATATTATTTTTTTTTGTTTCATGTTTTCTTCTATGCTTTTGTTTTTATTGGTGTTGCTTTCTAGTGCAAGAAAAAAATTATTTTATTTTATTTTTATAGATAAATGTTTTTAGTGCCTAAAAAATGCTGTGAGACTAATGGTTATGAGATAAAAAATCTCCTGTCCCTGTAGTAAAGACAACAAAGCTCTCAGCAGTTCAAGCTCCTCATTGCTCAAGCTCCTCAAGTTCTTCATATTCCCTCTAGGTATATCGAGGTGTCTTAAAAATAATTTGTAGGATGCTACTGGAAGACAGCAAAGCCTCTGTGTGGTTTTGTTGGTCTTGCAGCTATTCATCACCCTACAAAACCTTAAACAAGTCTATCAGTTAGTATTTTTAATGTTTTAGTTTTAGGGAGGGGCATTTTGATTAAATGAAACTCATTTGAATTTACAGAACTCCCTTAATTTAGGTACCCTGATACAGCAGTAGCTGAGGATCTGGGTTGGACTGGAAGCACTGGGAAACAAAATCTGGAGAAAGTTTTTTTCTGTACACTACTTTCTTGGTTTACTGATATTCAGTAGGCTTATTTTTTTTTCCCCCTCTTGCTTTTCACATTGAATATGAAAGTTTTCTTACCATGTGTATTCCCCTCACTTTTTGTAGTACACAACAACAGAAATAGAAAATGAGTGTATATTTGAAATGGTGGATTGCAGAAGGAAAAGATAATAATCTGTTTTGTAAATCTCAGCAATTTGTCTCCTTCCTGGCTTCCAAATATCAAATTGTTAGAAATGGTATTTAATAATATTTTTTTCCAGATGTAAATACTGAGTAGGAACAAAACATTTTCTAATGGACAGCATTTTACTAATACAGTTTATGATTTTAATTTAGATGTGGATCTGTGAACTCCTATAAACTCTGAGAGCTTCTGGGCCAAGGAATCATGGTGAGCAAGTCAGCAACCTGCTGTTGCTTCTGGCCCAACTCAGGCCCTAGCTCTGACTGCCCTGGTGCTGTGTTGATTTACAGTAGATGGAGATTTGGTTGCTGTTCCCGCTCCAAGTCAGCGTGGTCCCTTGAGGCTTGCCTTGCCATGCCAGAAAGCTCCCTCAACTGCCACTGACTTCTTGGAAAGCTGAAGTCAGTCAGTATTTCATAAAATCCAGTCTCTGGTCCTTGTCCTCTCTATGTCTCACTTGCTTTCTGTGTCTTATTCTGCTTTTTAATTAGGCTTTCTTTCACTAACATTTAAGCATTTCTGTCGTACTTGCCAAAGCAATCTGTAGTAGCACCAAACACTCTTTTTGAGAACATGTTTTGTAAATTTTTGGATTCCAGTGTATGTACAGTTTAGCATCATTATTTTCTATTTTGTTTTTGTTTAGATACATCCATTATATATCTATATCTACTTAAAATTCAATAAAATTTATTCCGAGAAGGAGAGAGCCAGATGCTAAGTTAAACAAAAAAAATAAATCAAATAAAGATTTAATTAGCAGAGGAAAAAATTCAGGGAAAATAACCTTCTGGAAAATAGCAAAATCAGTAGAAGTGTAACAGCATTCTAATATGTTAGTATGCTACAATCTTATATTTATATTTCCTATATACTTTTATAGCCAGCAACACAAAGCTTGTGTGCTGCAATTAGCATCTTGTCTGTAGTGAATTGTCATGTTCTAGCACTGCTAATGAACATGGAGAAGGTGTACCTGCTGTAAACTGTTGCTGAGGAAAAAAAAAAAAGCCCCTTAGAATTACTACTAGAACATTTTTTTCCTTTTCTTATTTCTTATTTCCTCTTCTTATTTCTCCCCCCACTCCTCCTTCCTTAATTGCTTTCCTTTTTTTTTTTTTCCCCCCTTTCTTTGGGAAAAGCCTTTATTACTACCTGCAGTAGGCTCTGAACACTAACATGCTATTTTGTTGATTGCACTGCCCTCAGACACTGCACATTTGAATCCCATTTGTAGCAGCGTTGCGAGTACTGGGATTCAAAGTCAGAGCCTCTTAGGGTTACAGCCCTGCTGCTGCTTCTGTGTGAGTGCAAGCATCTAATACCACTGGCATCAGAGAGTAGGGCTGATAAAGAGACAAGGTGATCTAAAGAGAGCACACATGGAATTTTCCCCCCCTTTTCGTTTTTCTTACCAGAAAGATAAAGGAGATGAGAGTAGGTTGATATTTGACGAATTGGTTTTATTCAGAGGAGTGCTATCATTTTTATGTCCTTTTTGAAAATGCACCCACAGTGTCTGAATTCCCATTAATGCAAAGTTCAGATAAAGCTGATGAAAAGCAGCTGCCATCTTGATAGTTGCCATGGCAGATGGCATCAGCCTTTATGCTTTTATCAGTATTAGTATCAGAACACACTCTATGTTCCAAGCTGAGATAAAAATCATTGAAGCTGTACCTGGAATAGGCAGATCAACACTGCAGGTCCCACACAGTTTTGAATCTTTTCAGAACAGTCTGCATAAAAGCTAGAGACAACATATTCTTGTTATTCATTAGTTCAGCAATACTGATCGTATTTTGTAAACTTCACAGATGAAGCAGCCTTTCTAAAGAGCTGCTGCCTCCCTTCCTCCTTCCCTCCCACCCCCAGGAATGCTCAGGCTTTGAAAAACCACACAGGCACACACACATGCACAGAGAGACACAAGAAACACTTTACAGTAAGTGGACAATGGACACAAGAGTGACATGCCTTCTTGATTAACCTCCTGCATTTTGCACTAAGCTGCTGTGAATTAGTGGCATTAAGAATAGATGCATAGCAAGGGAAATAACATCACTGCCATGTTGAGAAGATGTGGTGGGAAAGGGGCTTCTGTGGGTTTGTTACACTGGTGTTGTGAATCGTGCCCGAGAAGTCTCCTCCGTTTTCCCTGCGGCTGGTTCGCGGTGACACGTGTGGTGTCAGGGCTGTGGAGCCCCACCTGGACCTGGCCAGTCCTGGCACATCTCCAAGCAGTGGGAGCTGTGCATTCAGGGGCCTGCGTTGCCCCTCTGCTGCTGCCTCCACCTCAGGATAAGCACCCCGTCAGAAAAAGTGACTTATACACTGTTAAAACTTTGACACTAGCTCTTCATTGCAGGCTTCAAATTGTATTGACAAAGCTCCCCATCCTTTTTCCCCCTCTCCCTCTCCCCAGCTCCCCTTATAGCTATGCATATAGTTATTTTTGGTAACATTGTTGCTTGATAAATAGAGGGGTTGTGAGATCTCAAGTTATTATGCAAGTGTTAGCGACACAGGCTGGTAAACCATTTGGCTGTTGCATCGGTGCTGAAATGAATAATAGCAAATGGGAGGAGGGCATGGGAGTTATTTTAAATGACACATATATATTTAAATATAGCCTTAAAGTAATGTTAAAGGTTTAGAGCCATTGCAGGCTCTTGTGCCAACTTGCAAACTCTTCCAGAATTGATTTAAAATTTGCTATTCTTTCTATGATGGTTCACAGGGAGATAAGGAGGAACTTTCTGGGTTACCTCTGCCTGGAAGAGTGAGGTGGTGGAAGTGGGTCCTCTGTGTGTCTTTCCAGAGGACTCCAGTTATCCCACTGACAGCTGAAATACACATTTCCTTCAAACAATTTGATGCAGAAATATGGAGCCAGTGTTGTAACTTACAGAGAAATTTCTCTGGGACTGCACAGTTCTACACCTCTGAGGTGGCTTAGTGTGGTCCTTGCCAGGAACAGGCTCATTCTGCCCCAGGTTTGAGAAGCTTTTGTGTTTTCAGTTTGGAATAGGTCTTGAAAAATATTTCAGTCCAGTAGTGGCTTTGGATTTCAAATGCCCATAGGATGGGGCTGTTTTAATTCCAGGTTACTTGAATTGGTTTTGTGAACGATTGCATTGCAGCTTGGGCTGAGTGAGCAGCCACGGGACGATATTGAAGCTGAACCTCTAAACCTCACCAATTTACTTTTTGGTTAAGAATCACATAATACAATGTCAAGTAACTGGGAATGAAAATTGAAATTACCTTTAATTCTTCAGACTTCCGTTTTTCTTGTTCTGCTTTAGGTAGCTAAAATCACAAGCACTATAGGCTTATAGCTTTGGCTCAAGAGGTCAAGGCTGAAAACTATTGTAGGCGTGAGTTCAGCTACTACAGATCTGGAAACCATAGCACTGCCTACACATAAGTTTAAGAAGTATCTTTCCAAGGAGATGGTACAGAAAAGCTATATGCTGTCTTTAGACAGACTCACATCAGCTCTGCCTTTATAAACTCTCATTACACGGGTTTTTCCTGTGCAGTACTGAAGAGATTTGTGTTTGAGGGGGGAGAGGAGCAGTTTGTGGAGCTGTGCAGCAAGGTGTCCGTACTCAGAGCTTCTACAGGCTTCCTAAGAAGTCCCCAACAGGTCACCAAACATAAAATTATGAATCTTTGAAATGAGGATAAGATACACTTTTCATCCTTCTCTTACAGACATTGAGAAACCAAATTAACTAATGTTTCAAAATGCTTCAAGTGCCTCAGTGTGATGAAAGGGCAAAACATTGTCAGGGAAAGTTTGGATATTGGTCCTATATTTTTATGCTTTCTATTCTTTTATTTTTTATAATTGTATTTAAAACAAGCAAACAAACAAATTAAACAAATATATTCTCTTCAAAGGAAAATCAGAAATACATCTGTTATTCTGAAATGCCACACTGTGTTAATGATATGCCGATGGGATTCACCATACTTGAAGTATTTGTATTTTCTACTGTATAAATACCAGTAGAAAACAACAAAACAACCTGAATACCTAAAATGGCTGCCACATACCAGTGAGGGACATTTTACATCAGCTGTGATTATTTAAATTCAGCTTCAAGTTTAAGATAATACTTTTAAAAATTATACCCTGTACTTAGGAAGATTCCTCTATGGCTGTCATGGTTGAGGATGTATATAAACTGTTCACTGTTACTTTGTTATGAAGCTGATTTTCAAGCAGTGCAAAAATAATTTGGAAAAGCTTTTTTGCTATTCAGTTATCATATACATTTATTTCACTAATTCAAACACTAAAAATCACCATTGGATTTTCAGTGAGGTATTACAAATATTATCTCACAACAGACATGATCTGTGTTATGTTTTAAAAATGAGACTCTAAATAAGGATAATTTTAAAGTCCTAATTTCACTTGGTATCAAATGAGGCAGCTGTCAAAATCTGTTTATTTTAATAAGTAGCAATATTAACAGTATTCTCTTTAAAGTCATAAACTTAGGAGGACTTTATCTTAAATATATATATATTTTAAAATTTTTTCCCAGAGTAAGAGTTTGCTTGTCACCTTTTGTTCTGCTAGGTATTGTTGTGGCCAAGTCATAATCCTGCTTAAGTAAGGGGTTTATTCTAACAAACACACCAACACAACCTGAGCTCAAACAGCTCTAGTGGGCACTGCTATAATTTAGGATCATAGCTCAAAAGAAAATGGAAATTCTTTCTTACATTTAAGGGTTCAGTTTACCACTGAAATTGCTTTTCATTTAATTCAAGCAGCAACTGATAGCACAGAACACTTAAACAAAATTAAACAGAAATCTTTCACGTTATGAGAGGCACTTATGTGTGCTTTGTGCCTTTTTTTTTTTTTTTTTTTGTTAAATACAGTTTCCCCGAGGAAGAATGGCAGCCCAGATATCGAGCAATTTCTTTGGTTCCCAATAATGTTACTGCTCACTGCTATTCTAGAGGGCTTTTTTTCCAAGCAACTTCCTCACCTATTGTATGACTGCATCTTATTCCAACTTTATTTCATACCTTTTGTTCAGAGTCTGCACCCCCCCCCGGAAAATTAAAAAATGCAAAATAAAAAATAAATTAACAGCTTCAGGTTCAGCTATCTCACAACAATGATATTTTGTGGGCTTTTTAAAAAAGAATTACTTCTCTGCAGTAAAATATTAGCCATAAAACAAGGAAACGTTCTGTGAAAACTAAAGAGGCAAATAAACATTTTGAAGCAAGCAATAATTGTTTTAATTTTTCTAAATAGTACAGTTGGCTAAAATAAGCTGACCAGATTTGCGGTCTTAGCATCCTGGAAGATTTTTGTGGGTAGGGCAGCGGGGTTGTTGGGGCAGAGCCAAGAAATGAAACAGGTTTTGTGGCCACTGGGCTACCTGCCCACCTTTCCGGTGTCTGATGGTGCAGATGTCAGACACAAAGGAAGTGAACTGGGGCTGGAGCGTTGGCTGTCTGGGAGGAAGGGACGGGGGCTGTGAAAACTGGAACGGCTCAGCACCCGGACAATTTGTAACAGACAACAGGAAGGTCCATTAAAAAAAATGGGACTGGCCTGATGAATCTGGGGCATCTGGTTGCCTTAGGCTAAAAGTACTTTCAGTATTTTTTACTGCCACTATAAAGTAAACAATTGTTTAATTAGTAAAAATAAAAAAGCTACTTACAGGACAAATGAATGAGGGACTTATTTTCTGCTTAAGTAATATTGAATTTAAAATGGTCTCTTGCATTTAGTTAACTTGTAGAAACAAAAAATCATAGTTTCCGTAGAGTGGTTTTATTTATTTATTTTTTTTCTTTTTTTCTTAAGTACAGAACTGTCAAGCCTCTATTGAATTAATGGAATAAGGACTGGGTGAGCTCCAGCAAGTTGGGGG
>NW_009952263.1:7681132-7686132 GCF_000747805.2 Chaetura pelagica | reverse complement strand
TGCCGGCCCCATGCAGTGCAATGACTGCCGGAGAAGAGATTGATTCTAGTGACAATGTCGGTGGCCACAGACATCTTTTGTTCATATCACATACTCCTTATTCACATTTCTTCTATCTCTTTATGAATCATAAATAACAGTGATTAAAGGCAATGCTCACTTTTCCAGGTTTTGAAGATACGTAAACATATGGTGCTGCTTCATTATGCAATAGGCT
Organism: Chaetura pelagica; assembly: GCF_000747805.2. Taxonomy (NCBI): domain Eukaryota; kingdom Metazoa; phylum Chordata; class Aves; order Apodiformes; family Apodidae; genus Chaetura; species Chaetura pelagica. The sequence continues at coordinate 7,685,915 of NW_009952263.1, read as the reverse complement.
ATGGCTTCCAGAACCCAGAGAGAGCAACTGGGAGATCCAGTCAGCTCAAACTTCTCCATGCAGAGCTCTTGGGATGGACAGCTACGGGGTGTCTGTGCTCCATTGGCAATTTGAAGATTAGTGGTCCTGCAGCTGGTCCAGGGGATCCTAAGGGACTGGGAGCCAGAGTCTGGATTTGTGCTGCTTGCAAAATGAGCCTTAGTCTCCTAGTCTTTGCTAGGGAGTGGGTCTTTGTCAAAACTGGAGTGATCATATTAAATCAGTGAAAAAACAATTCCCTTAAAATAGGTAATTGTCAATTATAAAGTAACTTTTAGTTACATTGTGAGTATTTTTAAAAGACCATAAAACACCAGACTTCCAGTTTTTAACTGATTGATCATTATCTGCTTGTGCCAACATTTTCAAATGTGACCAGTACTTTCAGCACCAACTAGAAAGTTGCTACTTTTTGGAAACTTTTTTAAGAGTAGCTACTGAAAATCAAGATTCCCATCATTCAAAGCAGGTAACTGGAAGGAAAGATGTCTGAAATCACTGGTTGCTTTTAAACATTGTGGCTTTGGAGAAGGGAACACTGCTCAAAACAGTTAAGATCATACCAAATGGATATATACTTTTTAAAATTATGTAAGAGATACTTGGTAGCAGAAAGGAGGAATTCAACTTTCAGTCAATGAGCTGATATCAACAGCAAGTCTCCTTTTAGGCAGAACTTTTTTCTCTGGTACTCTGACTTGAGGCACAGTCTGCTCACTGAGGTGACTTCAAGGAGCAATTTGATTGTTGTGCTCACAACATAACACACTTGAGGAGCAGGTTTTCCTCTTCTGCACCCCAGCGTCTCTTTTTCAATGAGAAAATACTTTTTCTCATTGCCTTATTAAAATTGTGGACAGCCAAGGCAAAGACTACCTAAGAAGAAGAGCAGAGTGAGGGACGTGGAAGAAGATTTGGGATGTGGCAGCTGTTCCCACGTGTGATGCCTTCTGGCCTTGCGGATGGGCAGCCTGCACTCAGTAGAAGTGTGAACAGCCACCTCCGCAGGGCTTCACACGTAGAATCTGGGGTGCCACACATGCCTGTGTGAAGCTCTTACTTTTGTGAGAGGTCATGTGCTGTCTTCCTTTGTGCCATGATGAGCTAAGCCTCTCTCTTACGTGTTCCTCTATCTGTTCTTTTGCACACACAGGAAGAGCAAAAAAAGGCTTTGAAAAGCACCAGCACCAAATCGGTATAGGTTGTACTTTTGGTGAGGAATGCAAGAAATCTTCCTTCATCAGTAAACCATAGACCAGAACTTACCAGCTGTTTAGGATGATGGAAAGTTGCTATCAAACATATGCACAGAGATAGATTCAGATTAAGGGAAGCATTTGTGGAAATACCCCAGAGAAGAGGGGAAAGGCTCTGTGTGTGCGAACATGTGCATCTGAGTTTACACCAAAATGCCCCACCCCCACCAGATCTGAACTAGAGAGAAGACTTGACTCTGAGATTCTCCCTGAGCTTTCCTGCATATCAGCATATAAACTCCTGCTAGCATAAAGCTGTAAGCACGGCTCCTGCATGCTTGTTCTGATGCAGCTTCCATTCAGGGTGCTCTGAACTTTTTGTTGTGAGAACAGTCTGTTCTACTCTTTGCCCAGGTTTTTCTATGCAAACTGAATACTCATGCAGAGGTGATTCCAATTTGGGGTCCTATTCAGCAGCCAGCACAGTGCTGGAAATTATCACTGCAATGCAAACACCTGGCAAAGTGAGCTGAAGTGCACCTCTAGTGTTGTGAAAACTCATTTTCAGGATATCGACGATCCTTGCAATCAAGGAATATTTTTGTAAATGGGCCGTTATTATATTGCTCTCTGTGATGCATTTGGGGAATTGGGGTAGGGGGACTTCACATAACTTTTGATTGGACACCTGAAAAAGGAAATAATTTACTATTACAAAATATCCATGCAATTTAGTACAAGAAAATGATGCAGGAAACCTTGGGGATTTCAACACATTTTGCTTGGCCTCAGAGACATTTCCTGTTTACCTTTCCTATTCCATGGACATTTGTACAATTTAATTTTGCTCTCTCAAATGTTGGAGAGAATTAAGCTTTCATCTGAAGGTTGGCAGATAGAGAGGTTTTTCTATCCACCGTTTTAATATGGGTGTAAGAAAATTGACTATGATTTAAATTCAAGTAAAATAAGTAGTAATATTTACAAATACCTTGAAGAAGATGTCTCCTAGTGCCAGTACAAGTCTTGAACAATAAGAGGCAACAGACATATGGTTCGATGATGTAAAAATTCTCCTCTGCTCTTCTGGAAAGGCTCTCCTTTTGAAGTGAGGAGACAGAGAGTAGTTTTCACAGATGTGTGCACTTTACATAAACATGTTCCTTCTCATGCAATCAGTGCTGCTACTGATACTGCTATTGCTTCTAGACAAGTAGTAGTCATGTGTTTCATGTTGCTCATCTCCAGAACATATTCTGCATGTTCCTTAATCAGCCTCCACACCTGCAGTAAAAGCAGAGCGGATTTGAATATTTTCTTCATTTTACAACCTGGAAAAATGAAAAATCTGTAAGCCATACGCCTAGAAAAATCCAAATGAGAAGCAGAAAGAAATTAGTAGCATATTTATTAAATCCAAGAGTAATTAAAAAAAATATATAATTTAATAGTATGATATAGGTGGCCTGCAAAGATTCTAAGACATGGTGGGTTGATAGAGGAGCATCCAGGAGTAAATGGGGATGGGTTCAGAAGTGAGTCTGGCTATGACAAGCATGGGAAAGGTTCTTCCCTTTGCACTGTGGAAAAGGAAGCCTGGAAGATGTGAAGGTGGGAAAGGAGAATGAGAGTGTACAGCAGAGGTATGTAAGTGTGTGTAGAATTTAGAAGAGTTGAACATGATGGAGCAGCAGGATTAATGGTAAAATGTTCTGTTTGTGAAGCATATTGTTGCTTTGCCTTATCATAATTTGATTGTTTATAACAGTAATTCTTAATGGTATCCGTCAGGCTGCAGATTACCATTAATATATTCTTTATACAGGCGTCTATTTCTTCACCTGGGAAGAAGAACCACATATAGTGGCTCATCAAAGGCTTGGAATCACAGTGATTTGGTTAGTATTTGCCTCTTGTTCTACATCTTATCCCAGAAAGGTGAAGAAAATTGCCTGAAATGATCAAGAGGTACCTGCAGTTTGACCCAATACACCACATTGGTGTATGGTGCATGTGACAATGCTGCCACTCTACATGATAGCATTGCCATCTCCTGTACTGACAGGAAGAAGGAAACCATGAGCAAATAATGGTATTGAAGAGGTTCATGCAATGAGAAGGTCATAGGGGAACTTTGCTGCCTTCCCTTGAATCCTTACTGTTAGGGATACTCCAGCTGGTGCCAGCAATGGTTTAACTCACTCTTCTTCATTCCCTGGGAAGTTTTAATGATTTATTGTTACAGTAGTATCTAAAATGCCTCACACTTTTGTTTACTAGCCTAGAAAGTCACTGTATAGTAAGGGAAGGCATGGATTTTCAGCTGACTGGCTATGCTGCACTGGTTCTACACGTGAGTTAGTCAACTCAGCTCTGAAACTGGAGGAGGCTACCAACTCATGCTTAATGCAGAAAGTCATGCCACTGCACTCAAGGCATCTGGCTGAGGGATCTCAGGAGCTTTGCAGCTGATAAACGTCTCTCTGGGTCCCAGGCTGCTGGCTCAGCTCCACAATAACCTTTCTCCCGTGACAGTGGCCTTGAAGGCTCAGATTTGTCCAACTTTAGGGTAATGTAATAGTTCAATAAACACTTTGTATCTTCCTGAGGAGAAGTTAAGGTTTAAATGCTGACCATATCTTCTTAATCTATGAGGTTTTTCATAATGTTAGGAATGCTGTTTTGTAAATAATGTGGTGGTCATTGGAAGCTTTACTGAATAATGAAATAAGAGGCCAATGCAGCTGTGTGAGATAGGGGAATAGATGAGGTGAACCAATTATTCTCCTACCAGCCACAAAAAGTCTGTTTATATATGAGTTATGTAACCCAAGCTGACACTTCACCAGGCAATACTTCAGCTAGAAATTATGAACACCTTTCCCACCTCACCACACATGCTATTTATCAAGTCCAGGAATACAAAAATACAACTTTGAGGATAAGCATAAAGAGTTTTTAAGAGCCAGGTTGAGAATCTGTGTTGATACTGAACTCACGGGTAGTTTAAAGACATCTCTGCCTGGCCTGAACAAATGTGAGGATGATGTGTCAGGATGCAAAATTAAGAGTAAAAAAGGTTTTTTTGCAGATGTGTTGGTTAACTGGACCTAAATAGACTTAATGTTGCAAGCCACTGGATGCTTTATCAGCTACTTAAATCAAAACACTCAATTTGGGAGAATTTGCCCTAAATGCAGCACCAGGCACCCAGCTCTAAAGGTTTGTGCTTTGCAGAGGAAGAAAATAAGGTCAGGAAGGAACAAGTCTGTTCCCCCATTACTTACCACCACCACGTGAAAGGAAAAGTTAGGGAGAAGTGCCAGGGCCCTTCAAGGGCTGGCAGGCTGAGGTGCCGGGCCAGGACGGGCCAACTATCAGCCCACAGAAGGAGCCAGGCTTGGTGGGCTCCATGGCCTGGCAGAGCCTGGAATGTGCAGAAATGGGGCCCCCAGGTGCATTGGGCTGGTCAGGGCCAGTGAGACCTATAGGGACCCTCAGGCCCTGACACTTTGTGGGCGTTCGAAGGGTCTTTGTTCTCACAACAC
>NW_009952263.1:7679509-7680540 GCF_000747805.2 Chaetura pelagica | reverse complement strand
TTCATTTCCCTCTAGGAACCAGCAATTCAAAATGTGCTCCTCTGATACACTTGCAGCCAGGCTTACGACTTTGTCAGCTCCCTTTATGGGCTGCAAAGCAGGAGACGCTCTTAAGCTACTGCTCTGTCTCTTCTCTCACATCCGCACCTTCAGCCACAGAGTATCTTCTAAAATTAAAGGAATGATATACGAATATGCTGTTGAGGTGCAAATGGCAAGATGATTTTAATATTATTTTCAGGCTTTGGCTTTATCATCATTGGTTATTAATGATAAGTGTCAAGTAACTATATATATACTTATAATATTTTTTATTATTACCATCATTTGCCAGGTGGGAGTGTCTCCTCTGGAGCCAACCCACTACAACGACCAAAGCTGTAGCTTTCCCATCTAATTACATCAAACCTCACGTGTTTCAGACTTCACTGTTTTCTCCATACATGCTGTAAAATGAAGTTACATTTACATCTCTGACTTTATTTTTAAAACACTTTGATGAGTTTCAGTATTGTTCCTTGCCTGTCATAAGAATAATCTGGAAAACCTGTGCCTAGTGCTGCTTGATGTTACTGCTGGAGCAGGCTGTGAGTACAGGTAGGAAGGATGTTTTTCTTTCCTTTAGATGAGAAGAGTCTAGGGATTAACAGAACAGCAAATAAATCTGTTCTGTGGACAGATTATACTCTAATTAGAGGTTTATGAAGTTATGGCTCCAATTTAGAACCTTTGAATTTTCAGGGAGTTCTAGTTTTGAGCAAATGCAGAAGTTCAGTGTGAAACTTGACTCTCTAAACTGCCAATAGTTTTCACACAATGTCAGCGGTTGACACAGATCAGCTGACAAAACAGCACATGGTTTTAAATTCAGGGAAAGTGCACATATCTGTCCATTGTGCCGAGGTTCTGAATTATAATTGCAGATTTGCAGCGTTCTACTTTTATTGTCCTTAAACAGTTGTCTATATAGGCTAACTTGTGTGTGATTCTGTGTTCAGTGTAAAAAAAAAAAAAAAAAAAAAAAAAGATAT
>NW_009952263.1:7671008-7679279 GCF_000747805.2 Chaetura pelagica | reverse complement strand
TGGTTTCAAATTGAAATTTCTTGAATTTTTGCTTTGCAGGAAATGTGACTTTTAATTCCCCCCAAGACCAAAAAAAAAAAAAAAAAGATATAAAAAAACCCCATGTGGTTTTACATCAGATAGTAGGGTAATATCTGCCCTTCTACAGAAGCCTCTGTCTTCCTATGTCAAACTTGTGAGATAGTCTAAATAATTTTTTTTTTCCATTTTGTTTATGTTTTCCAATCTTTACATCCCTACCCACACAGCTAAGCTGTCAGAAGCCTTTAGTTCAAGCATAAATTAAACATACAGAATGTATATGATTTCGGGTCAAGACATAAGTTTATTGTAGGGTCACAAATAAAACCCCTACTGACATCTGTGCTTGTGTTTTGGTGTTGACGATACCATGGGACTGGGCTGGGGGGAAGTTGAAGCCTCCCAGGCTCCACAGGAGGGACCACACCCCACTGTAACTGTGAGCTATACAGACACCTCCTCTGCATGGGAAATGAAATCTTCATTGACAAAAACTGTTGAGAAAATAAAATATTGATCTTGCTTGTGAGACTTTTATGTTAGTCAATTAAATTAGTACAATACCTTTCCTACTAGTAAAATAAGAGTGCCATTACTATATGGAAATATAATGTTCCATAATATTTTTATTGTGAGACAGGGGATACCTCTTACAGCACTCAGAAGTACAGTTTATACATGACTATAAAGTTAGTTGTGATCCATAAACAGCAGATATAGATCTCAGATATAGCTTTGAAAATCAGTTTAAAGGAAAGTGCCTTATTCTCTTTGCAATATCATATCAAAGTAGCATAATTTAAAAAAAAATGCCATAATATGTTCTAATTTTTTATACTGAAAGACAATGAAACATCATTCTAATATTTAAATTGCAATATGAGTCTGACAATATTTTTGCTACTGCATCTCCTAAAATTAAAAACCCTCTCAAAACTAATAATTATCCAGAATCCATGTCTACTGCAGCTAGACAGATCAATGTACAAATATGGGCATGCACAAATGGCTAGTGAAACATAAGGGACCTAATGCAACTGAGATTTGGGTTGTGACATCATGACTATTTCTCTACCAAACAATGAGATGTAAATATGACTTGGCAGGTGCAAATGGCAGCTGTGGCCTTCTTTCTTTACCAGGCTAGTTCCTTCTTTACCCAAAATCTGTACTTTCTTGAAAGCACCTCTAGTCTCTGGTGTGCTCATGAATGTGTAAATAAGCAAGCTAGGCATCCAGCTGTAGATACTTGCTCACAGATACTTCTCCCACCCACTTTTTCTTTGAAAAACAAGATTTTACTGAGGAAATCTTTTGCATAATATAGACAGGAAGCTACTCCATCTTGTATGAGTTGCTTGTAATATGGAACATATCTACAAAATAATAAAGAATTTTAGTTTTAAAGTATTTTGTAACATATTGTTTAAAATGTGGAGTCCTGGCACATCTTCTCACTGCAGTTTCTCCTCCCCCCTGCCAAAACTGTCCCAGACGTGCCTTCATAGGGAAAACAGAGCATATTAGTCTACTGGGAGACAAATAGCAGCTGCTATTATGATCAGAGAGTTCATAATATAGTTTAATAAAACAACTGTTCAGTTGTTTCACTGATGCATACGAGAGTACATCCTATACAGCTACCTTCCATGGATCTGACCACCCCAGTGTTCACTCTCCTTCTTTCCCCTCTCTCAAAATATCATTAGTAGTACTTTCCTATTAGGTTGGCCTTTTAATCTGAAGATTATGTTTTTATAGCCCTTCTCTTTGGACTAGCTTGACTCTAGTCCCAAACTTTGACTTTGACCATTCTGTCACCAGGAATGAACCCTGTACCATGGAGCAGTGTTAGAGGTTCTTCACTTCAGAGATGTCTTGCTTAAAAGAGCTTAAGTGGCAGGGCATAGGACTGAGGTCTTTTTCAACAGTGGGACAGTCTTTTGTAGCTGATAGTTAAGCTGCCAATTTGGAAGCACTCCTCAAGTTAGTTTTAAAAACAGATTGCATGTTTGTAGAGTGAAACCAACAAACCCTTGTTTCAAAAAGTGTAAGCTGGGCTGCAGAAGTATACTCTTTTTAAAATTGATCATGCCCTCAATCTTTCGCAGTGTGTATCATCTCTTAAAAAACCCCCACATTTAATTCTTCCCATGTTTTGTTATTTGCAAGAAAAACCTATTTATATCAGGGGCAAAGGTTTTATTATGAAAATTGGTGCAATTTTATAATACATTAGAGAAGAAGTAAACATTTGTAATGATAGCAGTTAAAGCACTGAGTGCAAAGCAGACAAAGATTTAGCAAGTTGGAGACATATCTGTCTAGTAATAGCTTGTATACATAGCCCACAAACATATGTAGTCCATGTGATGGTCTGATGTGTGTAGATTTTGTGTGCTCAGAGAGTTTATTTAACCCATGGTCACTCTCCTCCCCAGCAATCTATAAGCTGTAGGCTTATTTTTCTTGACGAGATAATCTCACAGAACTGCCCACCTCTCTGAAATTGTAATTTTCTCCAAATCTTTAAACAAATAATAGATAGAAGTGATTTTTGAGTATAGATTGCTTTGACTGACATGTTGATGAACAGGTTTCAATAATTTCTCAACTTCTAACTCATCCAGTGGTTTCTTTTACCAGCTTTGGACACAATAGTTACATGAAGACTTTGGTAACATAAAAAAATGCACACATGCATGTAGACATATTTAAAGGGCTGTTAATTTAATTATCAGTAAATTAGAAAGTTTTGATTTGTATTAAGAAAAAGTACAGAAGTAGTAAGATATTACAAGTTTTATATTTATCTTACATCATTCTTCACATCATCTGTGAACTTGACCCGTGACCATTATCTCAGACAACTAGGTTATGATATTATTGAAGTATTTATCCACAGTCGAAACACTAAATAATGCAAGACTTTGTCCCAAATACTGCAGTGTAACAGCATCAAGGATGGATCCAGAAATATTTACAGTTTCTGTGCAACTGGAATTTTCCATAAAATAAGAACCCAAAGCAAGAGTTATCTATTTACAAATTATTTGGGTACATGCTGCTGCAGTAACTGGCACAACATAGAAGCAGACAGCTTCCTATCAGTTGTAATATCTTACTGGCTTTGCATAGTCAGAAGTAGTTTGTGTTCTCTGCTTTGATTAAATCCTTTTATTTAGTACTGTGGCAATTAAATCTCTTTCATTTGTAAAGCTCAAGCTGTTTGGCTTTCTTGCTTTGCAACTCGTGTGTTTTAGTGACATCTTTCATTTCTTACTCACAGTCTAGAAGTGTGAGCCGCAGTAAGATCTAGTTTGGTTAACTTAAATATAACAATAATCACCTAAGTGTAAGAGGAGCAGAATTTAATTTTCTGTGGTTTTGTTCCTTTCCCATTGAAAAGCAAGACATTCTTCCCTTTCTTTTGAGCTATGACTCACTTCTCCAGATTTTGTTTTGATCTCAGTAATTAGCGTCTTTTTGTCTTTTATTCTTTATTTTTAGCAGCCACAGTCTATCTCCCACGTAGTTGCTGACATAAAAATATTAGTAAAAAGATGTTGCCTCGAAGGATAATGAGAAACCATTCATAAAAATCTCAGTGAGGATTAAGTGGGATTCATCCAGGAAAGATCAAGGGTTGAAAAACATTGTTATTAAACATGTTTATAGAGTACTTAGAGAATATGGCATATTCGCTGTTCCAGTAAGCTCACAGCTTAGTGTTGGGGGGCAGAGATGAGATGACTGGTGAGGAGAAAAAGGAAGGAAGGTTTCTCACAGGAGGAGGTTGAAGGAGGAGTGAGAAGTTATTCGGGTTATAGGAAATGTGTGATGGTGCCTCACACAGGAGGGGACACAATGTCAGGAATGAGAGGAGGTGACTAAAGAGCTGAGGGAGCCTTTAACAGACCTCATCACAGTGTTGACCTGTTCCTTTGCAAGTGAGACGAGGCGTGGAGGAGGCTCGAGACGTACTTCTAGCTCTCTGTCTCCTTAGGGGCTGTGAAATCATATGAAAACTCATTTCCTTTTGAATTTCTTGTGTAAAAATCCCAAAGAAAAGCAATATTTAGGGGGATATTGGTAGAAAAGATGGAATGCCTCAATTTTAATGGCAAAGACATTAACTACATGGCTAGACCTAATATTAATGAAATTTCATAGACACTACCCATTGGGATGAAATACAGGATTTTATGAATTTGTCAGTAGACAGGGATCACTCTCTGCTCAGCTCTTAACAGTGGGAAAACCAAAGCTGAGTTAACCCAGTGCAAAAGTCCTTTCATTAGGATAGGATGCACAAAGCTAATGAGGAGGAAATCCCACCTCCATTCAGTGAACCAGTAAGGTCCCACTGAGGTCCCAGTTCTGCTGTTTGCAGGCCTGTTGGGCTCAAAACTTGAGGCCTGGGTTGCTTCACAGAGGCCATTAGGGCAATTAGGGGCACAAACCCACTGTGTTTTCATGTGGCATTAGAAGCTCTTATTAGCCAGAAGCTAAAAGTAAGGCAGGTATTTTTCCTTGTTCACATGTTCTCATCATCTCTTCCCTAGTGTTTCAGATTTCCTTGAATGAACAGTGAAGCTCCCCAGCCATCCATGCATTGGCAGATTGGCCCAGGGCCTTTAAGAGGGCTGGGGACCCCATTCTTTCTGATTTGGAGCTCTTCTGGATGTCAAGGGTGGTAGAACTGCTGTCTCACTCACTACTACCCCCTCCATTTTGTGATTGTGTCCAGAGCAGCCACAAAAATACAAAACTACATCCATACTTACAGAGAAGCTGAAAACAGGATCCCCTAGCACAGAGTCTACAGCTTTCATATGTAAATGTCTGGAATAATTACCCTATATTCTTTAAGAATGACAAGCAAATATGACTTTTTTATTTATATGTGACCATTGTGTCTAAAAACACAGGCACTCTGGACTTATTAAGTCAGTATCTAATTAAGGACATCACCAAACTACACTTATTTCTCAGACTTAATATCTTCCCACTGGGAATATTCACTAATCTCTCACTGATTAATTACTGTAAAGACTTATGGTTCTGGATAATTATAAGATGTGTGATAATGGATCAGACCCCTAATCCATTAAATCTGGTATCTTGCTTCTGAGACTGACCAATAGCTCCAGTCTGACCAATGCATCTCTGAAAGGTGAATAACTCCATGCTGCAAATTCTCTGTTGTGGAGTGTGGAAGAAGCCCTTCCTCACCTCATTGGGTAATTGCTTTGAAGTATGAGATATAATTACCATTATCTTAGTCCATGCAACTCTATGTCACAAAATGATGAATACTGAGTGTGTGACAGACTGAAAATAGAAGGATCTGAAATAAACCCTGTTGGGTATTAGACCTGGGGTATGTCTAAGAAAGTGTGGTTAGCCATACCAAAACTTTGGAATCTTTACTCAGAATCAAATCTCAAGATTGCATCTAACACTTAGCTTTTAATGTCAGAAAAAATATACTTCTGAGAAAGCCACATCATGCTTTAAGAATTTAAGATACTTCACAATGATTTTCTGGTTTCTTACCTATAGTGTGGTTGGATGTTTGTTGCAGTGAGTCATCTCAAGGAAGGCTTGCAGGGAGTGCACAAGACAGATAAATGCAAAACAATCTCTGCCCACACTATTAGCACCCCTAAAATGGGAACTGAATGTTGGATCCTGATGCCTCATCACAGTCCTTTGATTTCAACAAGGATTTTTTTCCTGGAAAGAACTGATGAAAATCAGGATTTAGACCAATGCTTTTCTTCCAAACTAAATTTTGGGTAGAGACCTGGGTTCTGATTTCACATAGGTTTCATGAGATGGTAATTCAGTTGAATTCATTGCACTTACTCCTAGTTTACACAGACATAACTGTGAGCAGAATCAGGTCTTATATATTAACACATATGGGTGACTGTATTACTAACTGGCATACAGTAGGCACCATTAAAATCTTGACATTTACTGCTCATACTTGTTAAATTTACTGTGCTATTTGCAGTATTCCAAAGTCTAAGAGTAGGAAATCCTTTAAATACTGCAGTAAAAGTAAATCCCATAGTGTGATAAATGTCAGGATTTAAAGGAACATAATTTTGTTGTTATTTTCTTCTTTTTTATTGTTATGTTCAAACTTTTAATGTGGGTTTTTGTTGTTTTGGGGTTATTTTATTTTATTGTGGTGTTTGTTTTTTTGTTGTTGTTGGTTGTTGGGTTTTTTTAAGCAGAATCTCTCCTGCTTTGACATTGGCTGAAGACTACCTTGATGGGATATTTACTTAAGTATTCTCCTTCTAGAGAGATCATTTTCCCAAAGTGTGTGTCTCACATAAAGGGCACTTAAGTTTGCTTTGAGACACCTGTGAGCATCCCTGCTGGATCCACCTGCTTTCTTCTTGGCTACACTTTTCAGTGGGAAGTGGAGGGGCTCTGAGACCTGTTCCACTGATCCTTCACCACTCAGAACTTCCACTGGAGAGAGAACTTAATGGGGAGTGGGTGACATTGGCTTTCCAGTGCCTTTGTTGGAAGAACCTAGCCCACCATTTGGACACTATTTTCACAGATTCATAGAGCAGCATGTTTCCCCCCTGAAATGACAGAAATTATGAAGAGTCTTAGATAATATTTTAAGCAAAATAGGCACTTTTGCAATGATACTAGACCAGATTTAATAAAATACTTAGATTCCTGGAGGCAGGAGATTTTTAAAATCTGTGTGATTCATACAAACTTTGACTCAATCTACATTTAGATGGTTTTCTAAATCCTACCAAATAGTTAGTTGCATCTTTAGATAGCAAAAAATCTCCTATAAATGCAACCCATGAGTTAGTTTATGAGCAAATGTGGGTCTTTCTCATGAAAGCATAGGTTGATTTTTGGGTTGAGGTAGTATTCATATAAAATACAACTATCATTTTGAACAGTAATCAGAAGTTTCGTTCACCTTTCCTCCCCTTCCACCTGTTTTGTTCTCTCTCACCACCAACTTAAAAGGAGATGTTTTTGTATTAGGAGACCTGGAAAAACGGTATTTGCAAAGTTTGAAGCTGCAGGATCACCTCTGCCCACTTGTCCCTTCCAAAACAATCTCCACTTTTATTATGACAAGGAAGGTAAGAGAAACAAAGAGTGAGAATGAAAGGATGTGGCAAAATGAGAATTATTGCCCTGGCTTAAATCTAGAGTCTATTTTTGGAGAAGGGGTAATAGTGTACTGCCAGTAGACTGGTTCCTCTCCATGCACAACAACTGTTGGGGATGTCCTCACATATCTGGCTACTGCCTGGTTAGCTGGCATGTGAAACAAAGCAGGAAATATGAGTGTGCCAGGCATATATAACTGTATGTGTGCCACTCCTGGTCCATCTGCAGCGTAATACTGCACCTGCCAGTTGCTTTAGCTGGCTAGGGGGAGGAGGGAAGGAAGAGAAAGTATTATTAGACAGGGAAAGCCCACTGTCTTCTCATTTTCCTTTCATTGCTGTGCTCTTGTTACCTTTCTTTTTACAACAGAGTTGAACAGACACCACAGTACATTTCCAAAAACCTCTTCAGAACTGGGTACTTTTGGGCTGCTGTTCATACAGTAAAAACACCTTGTATTTTTTATTTTGATTGAACAAATCTGTCAGTGTATGCAGGTTTGTACACCTCTGGGTATCATATAACTTGACTTTGAACCCCATTTCTACATGTAGAGGATTAAATTAATAATTCCAAACCTTTTCCACAAAAAGTCTAAATTGCCTATAAAGCAATACATTTCCTTACTGCTCATCAATCATTTTTCTTCTGCAAAAATTCCCAGCACCCATTAAGAGCCTTAAATCATAAAACCTAACTGCTCCTGAATAAATAAAATTTGGAACTTGATATGGATGACCTACTATTTTATCCTTTAAGTGACAAAGGGCTCAGCTTAAGGATGGAATAAACTAGCATCAGCTGACATAAAAGATGCTCCATCCTCAGGATAGATAGCAAAATATTCTTAAACTCATTTTTTTCCTTTCCAGAACACATGCTGCCCTTCAATGTGAGAAGAAAGTTTGCATGTTTTCTTGATCCGGATTAAAAAAGGTTTTATTGTCTTGGGGCCTCTCCAGTGACTCTTAGAATAAGAAAGTGTTGTGTTTTCTCCATTTCCACTTTTTTTCCACTGCAATCTCAGTATCTCATCATTTCCCTAGGGAAAAAAAAAAAAAAAAAAAAAAAAAAAAAAAA
>NW_009952263.1:7669416-7670905 GCF_000747805.2 Chaetura pelagica | reverse complement strand
AAAAAAAAAAAAAAAAAAAAAAAGTGAAATCCAGGTTTCTGTAGAGTCCATCAGTGGTTTTCTGGAAATAGCAACCAGAGATAAATTTCTGCATCCTTGGTAAGTGCTTGGTTTAGCTCTTGCTAGTAAAAACCAGATCTAGTGTACAGAAGCCACAGGCCTCCTTTATCTACTGTATTTGTATGTATTTGAATGTTGAGATCATGTACAGGAAATAAGTGTGATGGATGAATATTAAATGTCAATGTACATACATTCATGGTGATCCCCTTGTTGTTTCCCCCTTCTCTATCATCACAGACATGATGTACATGCACACCAAGCCAGACTGCACAGAACATCAGTCAGGCATATGATATCCAGGTTGGTGGTGGTAATGGTGAAATAGTGACAAGTCAGGCTTACCTTGCTTGGATTGCCAGTGAGTCAGGTTGTGGTGATTCAGGAGACAGCTGTTAGAGGGTGATCACATTAATAATGTGAGCTGTGAAAACAATGTGTGGTGATGGTAAAAGGTTAATCTCAAATGATGTGGTGATGGCAGAGCTTTTGGGGTATTACATGTTTTGATAAATGACACCACAAGCCTAAATAATACAGATAATTTCTACATATTTTATTATTGGTGTGAAATAAATGTAATTGTAACAGGTTTTTAAAGTGTGAGATGCCTGGTGTTGTCTGTTTATCTGGTATTTTATTGCTGCTCCATCTCACGCTCATCTTAGATATATTTAGTCAACACCTCTGACTTCAAACAGGCAAACTCTTTTATCTGACTTCACAGCATATTCTTCTCACAGTGGTGGATGTCATAATAATTTTCTCTTGACATTGTTTTCACCACCTTTTCTTACTCTCCCATGTTTCTGTTCCCTTCAATGTCTCCTGCAGGCATGTTTTGTGTGACTAGGAGTAGAATCATACTGCATATAGCAAAAAAGAAAAGTAGCCATGTGGCTCCACTGCTGTCACCCAGTCCATGCTCAGCCTATTCCTTCTGATACACCTCCAGCACTGTACATTAGATTCAAAATATGAGTCCCTTGGGGCATAGAGTACATTTTTGCAGTTTTCTTGGAGGCATCAAAGTATTTTGGGAGACAGTAGATGTGTGTCCACAGACATGAGTAAGTACCCAGATCTGGTTTAGAACAAGAAAGTAACTGCTTAGCAACCACAGCAGTGCTTCCTCAACAACTAGGAAGTCCACTTAGCCATGTTAAGTAGTATATTTTTGCCAGGACACCACGAGAAATTAGGCACTCTGTAGCAGAAGTAAAGATGGTAGAATCTGGCCTGAAATAGTTGAAACATGGAGTCTCAAAATGACAGTAGTCTGGTTCAGCCAAAGGTCAACTCATCTGTAAGTTAGAAGGAATTAATTTTCTAGGCACCAGCAAAGCAATGAGGCTTATCAAACAATGTTATTTTACCATCAAGAAAAAAACATCATGGCAGCCTCTGTTTTCTACTTTCATAATTTTCA
>NW_009952263.1:7635659-7669157 GCF_000747805.2 Chaetura pelagica | reverse complement strand
AAAAAAAAAAAAAAAAAAAAGAAAGCAGAACAGTAAACAAATACATTCAATTCTATGATGCTGACTCCTTTTCTGCTTATCCCTTTGCAGGAAGTTTTTTTAAAATACTGAAAAGAAAGCCAAAGAGGAGAAATTCTAGAGAAATTCTAGCTCCACTGTGGCCACTGCCATCTTCACTTTTGGTGAAGCCCAATACACCTGTTATTTCTCCCCGTAATCTTCAGGTGTCATCTGCAGCAAGGTGTGGTTCCACATTACTGTCCAGCTAGTTACTATTACACCTAAACCGGTGTGGGGAGAGTTGCAGTGCCAAAACCAACATGCATTGAACACCACCTCATGAGATCTGCTGATCTTTCACTAGCCACCTCCTTTCCTCTCTTCCTCCTCCCGTCCCCTCTCCATCACTAATATATTACACTTTCCTGCTGTTATTAAGGGGTGCTGGTGTTAGCTGCCTTCCTTGTACACTGTGTTATAGATGTATCTATATGCCAAACAATATACACATAGAATCTGGGGAGTGCTGGCAACCTAGCACTTTACTGACCACTGTGACAATGAGAATGGCCCAGCTGTTCTCAGAGATCTAGCTCATGACAGATTTCTTTAAATCAGACAAGAGCTTAAGTGCCTGTCATAAGTCAGTCAGTCATCCTTCAAGCGCTCCCATTTCCTCTGTGTGAGCTCTTAAAAAATGTATCCATCTGCATTTATATATAGGACTGTGGTGAAAAACTAGTGTAAGAACTAGGTCTACAAGAAGATACGTGGGTTAGGTGTCCTGTCCCTAGAGCAGAAACGTCACCTGTGCTATATAAAACACCATTTCACAAGGATACACCCTACTAATCCCATAATCACTGGGACCCTGTCATATCCCAAAGAGAGTTTGACAGAATAAGGTGTAAACTGAACTTTTAGCTAAGCAGAAGCACAACTTTCAGAAGTTTGTTTTTCCATTGCTTCTTTCTGTTTGTTTAGATGCTGCAGAACTTCATCACCATAGCAGTGGAATTGGGGGGTTTCTTAACCTGAGCAAACACAAGCAGTGACTTGTCTTCTCATGTTTGTTAGCTCTTGCACCCATCCTTTGTTTTCTCAGGTGAAGTCATTATCGCTTGCTCAAGGAGGTCCAGGAGCTGGCCATTTCTGAAGGGCTGTGTGCTGTATCAAGCATGTACATTCAAGTCACATAAAAAGTAAATAATGGAATTTTGACTCAGTAGCTGAGTTGAAAAACCAGGAGTAAAAACATATTTCTGGTGGACCAGAAACAGAGTTTCCCATTCCTTTCTTTCAGTATGATTTGGGAAAAAAAGGCCTGATTTTAATTAATGGTAATATTTTTTATTTATTTTGTGTATTTTTTAATCCACTAAAAATCTCAGTAGCTTTATTTCAAAACAAAAATGTTCTAAAAAGAGAATGTCATAAAATTGCTTTTTAAAACAGTGTGTCTTAAGAGCTTTAACTTCACAATCTGCTTTTGAGTCTTTTTATGGCTGAAACGATTTGTTGAATTTTAACTAAATATGTGGGTAGTTGTGGTCAACCTCGAACTGCATATTTGGTAGCTAAACTATTTTCAGTGGGAAAATGCCCCACCCTAATCATAATACCTGATTTTTTCTTTACCATCGCCTTTTGACAGAAGTAGAGAAATACTGGGATTTTGATTCTGTTTATTCCTATTGGTGCAACAGGGCATATCTAGCATTTCTCTCCTTTTCCTTTAAGAAATAAGTATTTCCCTCTAACCAGTGTGTCCTTAAACTAGTGGTTTGGATTTAACCTTCTCATTTAATGAGTGGTCTGTCTTGCTGTGTATTTATTTTTCCCCACCCTGATAACCTCCACAGAAATCTGGCTTTGCTCTGCATATCAGGAATGTATAGGAATGTTTCCTCAACTTCCTTTCTCTGGCTTGCTGCAAGCTGTAATGCTCAGGTTTCTCTCCTTGCATTTTCTTATTTTCCTTTGTAGACTGCTCTTGTTAGTTTTAATTACAGCAGTGGAGGACAGTATGCTAAAGAGCTCCCCAAGGAGGTGGCACTAATGGTCACATGTCCCCCCTGAGTGACAGCATCCGTTCTGGTTGCAGTACTACAAAGACATGGGGGCAATTCTTGTATGGCTTGGTAAACGGACTTTATGTGAGAAGATAAATTAGCAGGCATCTGCGTTTCCCATTTGAATAGGCTATGTGTGACTCAGTAAGCCTTTTGTTCAGTGGGCTAAAAAATGGCATGCAACTCCTCATCAGTATTGAAATTTTAAAGCATATTAAATTACTATGGCATATTTTTGAGGAGTGTAAAGAAAAAAATGTGGATTTAGCACTGTGCCTTTCAAACCGTCAACCCCAACACTGCAACAAAACACTAAGAAAATAATAGCAGAAAAAACCCAAATGGTTTGTATACAGAAAGAAGCTAAGACACATGTGAAATACTATTTTCAATAGGGTTTTATTACAGTGTCAGTGCACACTATGTGTGCATACATACGCTACAGATTCCCGTTGCTGTTTTTGTGACTTGTACAAGGCATACTGAGATTTACATCACAGGATGTAACTTTTGGAGGTGTTTTTACGCCAGCCTTTGCCAAAATTCAGCACGTGATTTTTAGTTTGCACCCACTGCTGCATTTGCCAGCATTTTTGCAAAGTAAGAACACTAGGCTACACATACTGTGCACTGTTAACATACGTTAGCTGTGCCTTGTGGCAGTATTCAATCAGATGAATAAATGGAACAGTATGTCAATGCACAGCATGATTGCAATTCAAAATCATAAGGAAAAGTTGGTATTGCAACATCTGCATAGTCACTGTCATAATGTCAAGGAAAAAAGTAATAATCTTGTTTCGTTGGATCAAATGCAAACAAAACAACCATGTTCTAATATGGGAGGCATTTGGAAAAATATTTTTAATGCTTTTTGAAAAATAATTACCATTAACAACATGAAGATAATTGAAATTCGAATGCGATATTTACATAGTGCATGCTAAGTCTTTGAGTGAGACTTAGTCTTTATTTACGTAGTCTACAAGAAGTAGATTACAGCATTCACCTCTGTGATGAAACCATTAGAATGCTTTTTGGGCACTATCAAATACTGCTGCTATCAAATACTGCTGCTCCTGTTACTGTTGTTAATAGCGATTATTATTGGAGAAGGAATAATGGCATATTTATGATTCCAGGTAATGCTAGAGGATGAGGTTTTTTTCTTATGAGGGTTTCTAAAGCACCAAGTTCTACACCTAAGGAGAGAAAACAGCATCTATATCAAGATCCACTAAGAATAAAGATTGGAATTTTCCATGTTGTCCAATGCTGTGATACTCTTGCTTTCCTACAATGCCAGCCAAGAGCAGGGAGGGAGGTGGGTGGGAGAGGAACAATAGATCAACAGTTCTCCCTATGTTTAAAAATTCACAGCACCTCTGCTACACCAGAATATTATGTGACAATAATGTTAGGCCTCTGATTTATACCAACAGATGCAGGGAAATTCCAAATTAAGGCTGTCATTCTCCCCTCGCTGCAGATCCTCTGTTGGTACAACTTTATGTAGCACCTCTGAGTTCAGTGGAGAGATGCCAGCTTACATCAGCTGAGGATCTGGTCCACTGCGGTGCGGAGGCCTTAGCTCTGTTTAAATCAGATCCATGGTTACTGGTAACACAGTTGCTCCATACTTAATACATATTTACAACACGCAGGTGTAAAACACGCACAGGAAGGTCATAAATTTGGGAGCTCACTATTCAAAACCTCCCGGTTATGAATGGATGTTTAAAATGTTCCCTTTGTTTTATCTTCAAAAGGTGCAGACCGGTGGAAAAATATGCAAACACTATGCCTTTAAAACACCAAATGCAAGAGAGTTTTAATAACCTATCAGGATCTTAGTCCATCATAACATTTAATCTGCATTACATCTCACTTCCTAATCGCTACTTTCATTCCAATTGTGAGCAGAGAGGGTGGGGGAGAGATGAGAATTTCAGATAAGTGCCAGTAAAACAAGTTTGCTCTACAGCTGGCAAGCGCTGTGCACACGTTAACGGTGCCTTATGGCAGTATTCAATCAAATGATTCTATAAACTAAAAATAATCACCCTAATACTAATACCTATTATTCTTCATTGTTACTGGTCGCTATGGTGCTGCATCTGACTATGAAGAATTCACCGCCATTATTACCCTCAGTGTCTCTCTCTCTCTGAAATGTGATCTAATTGCAGAATCCACACCTGTTCGACAGTTCAATAGAAGCCTGCTTTTGATGGAAGCAGACTTTCAAGCACACACACACGCACACACAGGCTCACACACAGGCACACACTCGCACACAAACGCGTGCACGCGCAGACACACACACCAATTCACGGAGGACTTCAGCTGGAGGAAAAATAGAGTGTGAGTTGATCAGAAAATAATATTGCTAGGAGTGAAAAGAGAAAAAAAAAAAAAAAAAGCTTGTGTTTTGTGGTCATTGGAAGATTGCTGATGGGTGCATAAATAAAGCATGCTGGAACATCTGTTCTTTGTTGTGCATTCAGCTTTTTAATGTCTTCAAAGAGCAGCACTGACGCATCACTGACTACCACTCCCCATTCAAGCAACATTTTACCAGAAAATAATAAACCTTCCTGGTGGGGTGCAAGGAGCCAAGGCATTTGGGCAATGCCATTAATTTGGAAATATCTCTTTTTCTGGGATTTTTAAATATCTCTCCCTTTGAACGTTGTTCAAATTTTGGGATCCAGCCTGGAGTCCCTATCAGCCTGAGCAGTAAATCAGCCTGAATATTCCACTCCAGCCTTTTCTTTCTGTACCAAAAAAAAAAAAAAAAGGAAAAAAAAAAAGGGGGAAAAAAAAGGAAAAAAGGGAGGGAGAAGGCTGTCAAAGTTTATACACATTTCCCCTCTCCTCTTAATTCTATTAATCTTAAAAATTCTACCTGAGGGATTCTTTTCTCCTTAAGTTACAGTA
This sequence comes from Chaetura pelagica, assembly GCF_000747805.2. Lineage (NCBI taxonomy): Eukaryota > Metazoa > Chordata > Aves > Apodiformes > Apodidae > Chaetura > Chaetura pelagica. The sequence goes on along the minus strand of NW_009952263.1, from coordinate 7,664,145 downwards.
TTTATTTATACTGGTAAAATTCAGCAGCAGTGAAGACCCCTGACAGTTTAACAATATTGGCTGGTTATTTTGATACACTGTGCTAGGCAGCAAAAGATTAAAACCAGAGCATCCTAGACTGAGAGAAACCAGCTTGAATTCTAAAATAAAATTTTAGCAGCATGGACTTCTCTTGCCATAGGCTATGAGGCTACTATGAATTTCAGATGCATCTCCAGAGCTGTCAATGAGGTGGAAAGATGGGATTGGCATTAGAAAGATTTGTTGCAATGTGATTCAATGTAATTGCAATCGAAGGTATAGCAACATCAAATCGCAGCTGAAAAAGAGCTGTTTATGCACGTTCAGTATAGGAACAGGCATTTGCCCCAGCACTCTAGCATCATGACAATATTTATTTTTTTTGTACTACTGTCTTCTGCTCTGCTCTTTCTTTCTAGGTCACAGCTCAGAGATATTAGAATACCAATTAGATGCTGGTGAGTTACATTTATAATGAGCCTGACCATGGTCTTGTGACAGAATGCTTCAAAAAATGCAAACACCTTTTAGGGCAGTTTGGTAACTAGACACTGTAATGTCTCTTCTCCATGCTAAAAGGTTTTTGGCCTCTTGATTGTTCTTCATTTTGTCTGCTCTGACAACTAGCCATGGTTGCATAATTTAGCACAAGGAGTGGTGGTTCAGGCATAGCACTGACATCAGTGGGTACAATTCCTGTTGCTTCAGTAGCAACATCATCAATCTCCAAGAAGCTTCTCAGCAAAGTTTTGCTTTCTTAGACCAACTGAAACCTGATCTTGGAGCTGAGACTGATGGTTCACACCTGTTTTTCCTGAGGAAAACCATGTTATTTTTTGACTGGAAAAAGCATGAGACATATACCTTCTTCCTCTGCATATTATGAAGCCGGTGACATGAGTGTGTTACAACTAACATCAACGGGCGTGTTGCTGTTGGTTTTCATAAGAGCAGGAACAGTGTCACCAAGATCACTGAAGTTCTCACAGTGCTCTGAGATCCTCAAATGCAATCAGACAAGAACAGAAGCACTGTATTTATCAAAAACACTGAAAAGCTCAAATGAAGCTAACTGAGGTGAAAGAAGAATCATCCTATGTATGGGATTCTTGTTCCTGCAGCTCCTCAGCGCTTGACATTAAGAAATGGATTTCACTCTCATATCATCCCTGACAAAAAGTAGGTAAACTGGCTAGCTTCTCCTCAGAGACAGCTCAACCAGCATACTCTTATCTGGCCACTATAGTGGTGAAGAGGGGGATGTAGCCCTTTTCACTTGTCTTTGGTTTCTGTGGTTTTGTTATGATTCTGCTCTTTAACCTAAGAGTTGTTTAAAAGAGGCACAGAAAGGAAAAAGCAACAACAACAACAACGAAACAAACAAACCGCACGTGCAGGAAAATCAACTGACAACAGAAGCAGGACAGGTTGACTCTAATAACACAATATTTAAATGTGTTTGTTCCTCTGCTTAGAGATTCTTTTGCATGGTTCCATTATGCTGTGCTTACATAGTAATTGCTCATTGACCATTTAATTACACAAGGCCGTCACCTTTACTCAGTACATGGCTTCCAAATAGTCACTTTGGTATCAAGGAGGTGGGGGCCAGTTCACCTGGTAGCAGTAGTCAATATGAATAGGGGGAGAAAAACCTGGCCTGCAATAATTACCATGTAGTGACATAGTGTTTACATAGTAATTACCTTATTATTTTTATGGAAAAATACATGATTATTTTTGTCCTCCAGCCTAGAGTGCAGGCCACACAGTAATTACTTTTGGGCAGAAGTATAATTGTACAAACACACTTTTTATCTCTGCCTGTCTTCAGCATGCACACAGTTACGTGGTTATTTATCACTGTATCTTATTTAAGTCCTGAATCAAAGAATTGCTTCCTGGTACATTGGCCTTATAAATTAAAAGGTCACAATGAAGTAAATGTTTGGTTTGTTGTGGTTTGTTTTTTGTTTTGTTTTGTTTTGTTTGTTGCTTTCCAGAAAGCAATCTCAATGTCTTCCTTGGTTTACTTTTCTTACCTCTTGATTCTTCATCAGTGTGTGCCTTTATCTGAGGCCTGTTGGAGCAATGGGTCAAATCCTTTTGCCTCTGGGAGTGTCTGTTAGAAAGATATTTTGAAACTAGAACACTCTGTGTATCCTTGACAGATGGGGCCAGACACTTGCTATAGTCTGAAAAGAATATATTGACTCATTAGCTCATCTTCTTTTAATAGTGAGAAGTACTCCATTGATGACATTTCATAATGTTTAAGATGTGGGTAGCATTGCCTGAAAAGACAGAGCTGGAGGGAGGGGAGAGAAAGAGATAATGTTAGAGAATCAACATACCAATGTACAACGAAGGCCAGTCTCAATCCTGAACTGACACTGTAGGTGGATTTTACAACACTTGTGACTGTTACTAATTGGGATCATATCTGAATGTTCTGCAACATGACTCAAAAATAGCTTTAAAATCAGACATGAGGAGTTATTTTCTTATACTTCTTGGCCACCAGTTTCTACACATGCCGTGATCAGCGCAGAAGGTGAAAGAAGAGACCACACCTGAGCTTTGGATGAGAAGAGACCAAAACATCAGTTAGCATGAATTTATTTAATGTCAATAGATTTGTGTCAGTTGGCAATTGAAGATAATCAGACCCAGAATAGACTCATAAGAGTATGATCAGTTGGGATATAATAGGTATCTAGGAAGAAACACATTATTTGAATGGCATTCAGCAAGACTTCAGGTGAGAAGTGCCTCTAATACATGAGAGATGTGAATTCTGTATTTAAAAGATACATTTTTTTTTGCCTGTTCAATCTGCTTTTAATGCCATCCATGAGTATCTTTAAATCTGCTTGTCTTCCCTGTATGCACTGAACATGGAAATTAGAAAAAAAAAAAAAAAGGTAATACAGCACAATATCACCCACCATAATCTAACCCACATTTTTAAAAGGAAATTGTCAAATATCCTATTTGGTACTTGGCTATTTATGTTAATATGTTACCTGAAATGTAAGTAGATTTGGGTGTCTATTGCACTAAAGACATGACAGAGATTTATAAAGCTTCATCACAATGAGTAGAACTCCCTGAGAATATTGACAGTGACTAATGCTGCCTGTGTCTCAATGGCAGCACTCTATACCTTGCCCATTTTCTACAGAGAGCAATCATATTACTACCGATTAGTTCTTTCTATCCATAAATGAAAACTTCCCTTGGTTATTGATTCACTTACTTCAGTCATTTATGATACACTTGAGTAGATATATTCTAGTTAAAATAGGTTGGGATATTTTCTTCTGGTCAGTGATGGGGTTGGAGAATCGAGTTTGCAATCCTGAGACATTTCACATCTCCAATACAACCTGCACACAGTTACGTGGCTTATAGACAGTATTTTTTGCCTTTGGTTTCCACATCACTCAGCACACATAGATCTGGCCAGGAGAAAACCAAAGGAACAAGTACATCTTTTAGCTAACTTCATGTTCTTTGCTAAAAATACATATCTTCTTGTGACAGATCCTTGGTTGTGGACAAACAGATGAGGAGAAGGGAAAAGAAGGCTATAGAAACATGAACACAATAGAAGAAAGGATGGTAAGAGAGAAAATCGACAAGGGAAAGAAGAAACATTATGCATGGTGAGAAAGAAAGGGAAAGGCTTCAGAAAATACTTTTTTAGCCGATAATGGTATATGAAGCCTTCTTTAAAGCATGTGATGTTCCCTCTAAAAATATTAGATATCTCACTGTCTCCATGAGTCACATGAATTAACTTTCTTACCTAGAGATCATTTCTATCACTACCTACACTTATCTGAGAACTACATCAGGATTTTCTAGTCTGTTATAAAACTGTGGTGGGCTGGATCTATTTCCTACAGAGTAACTTCAGAAATCAAATACCTGTAGTGGGGCAGTAGAACAGTTTAGGGCAGGAATCTGGTTTCAGCTTACAGACTGCAAAAAATACTTAGCAGGATATAGCTGACAAGTAATTGCCAAAAGCTATCCTTTTTTCATTCTGACTCAGTATGGACTTCCCCAGTCTTTGAATGGTCTGCAACTAAGATGAGAATGTGTTAAGAGGTCAAAACGACAACAAATGATAGTTTTCAATCATCAGGAGGACTCTATAAACAAGTGAAGTTTGGGGGCCCTTCCACAGCTAGAAGATAACCAGCAGCTATGTTGTGACCTTTCAGATTGTTCCTCTTGGGACATCTGATGGGCCTAACACAGGTCCCACGGGAGTAAACCTCCTCACCAACCTTTGTCTAGCTCCAGTTAAGAGAGAAAGCTGGACTTGAAATGGAGTGTCAGAAGTAAAGGTCAGTGCTTTATTTACATGAGCTTTATATGCTAGACTTCTCCCCTCTGCTTTCTCTTTCCTTCCTCAGAGACCTGTGCTTAAATTATTCCATCTTTTGAACTACTTCTTAGTAGTTTACTATATATCACAGAACAAAGTATATATTTGCTGCTAGAAACCAGAGCAAAATCAGCACTTGGGAGAAAGTACAACTAAGTTCCTTATTCTGCAGAAAAGGATTGCCAATAGTCTTTCCAAGTATTGGGAAATCCCTAGACCTTTATTACAAGAGAACCTACTAGACTCAAAAAACTCACTGGTACATCTGGAACGGCCTCTACTTTGAACTGTACCTGTTGTTTTTTTTCTCTAGTTTGTAGACAGGAAAACTTATTTAACAAAGTTGGGGTTTCATCCAGTTACACCTTATATCAGTGGGGATCTTTCTACTGACTTCAATGGGAGCTGCGTGCAGCTCCTGAATTGCTATCATTTTCTAACTAGTGAAGACACTTGAGCATCTGGTACTGCTCTAGCAAGCTTCTTACACAGCTTTGGTGAGAATTTTGAAGCTGACATAGAAAGAATTTTCCAGGGCTCACAAGCTCTTTGTATCTCCTTTTCTTTTTAGAAACACTCCTGACACGCTTGTGATACTGTTTGAATATGAAAAAAAAATAGAAGAGTAAGCTAAACTGAGCATTGTAAAACATTCTGGGCAAGCGTTTGCTTGAGTTTAAAAAAGGACTTGCTTCTCCGTGCTTATAAAATTTTTTAGCACTTTGGAAGAACTGAGATATGTGATTGCTCTTGGAATGTGGAGTTCAACTCCCCCCACCAGACTCTGCAGGCAATTCAGGTCTGAGTTGTGAAGAAATAGCCAGGCTGAGGCAAAACTGGCTCCTGGGCCTTCTTCCTCATGAGTTTGGGTAGGCAGTTTCTCTGTCTCCCACTGTAAAGACTGATTGCTTTCATGTGGGCTGAGGGACATCAGTGCCAATCTTGCCGTGTACCCAAATGATGTCTTAAGTAAGGTCAGGGTGCCCAGGGAAAACAAAGACATCTAATGTAAGGCTAATCCTATTCATCTCTACATTCCCTTTAGAAACAGAGCTCCCATTTTTTTTTTTCTGTGAAACAAACCTTATTATGTTTTACTGTCGTGGCACCAAGGATCTAGAAACAGGAACACCCTGTGGTCTGTGGGGTCAGTAACAGTGGAGGAACACAACCAAAATTTGCATACCCAGTATCTAATATTCACACTAAATTACCTGTGCTCTCACTATATAGTAAAAACCTACTCAAATTCTGTGGAATGAAGATTGTATTTAGGAAAAAAAAAGCTGGCTGCTCACGTATGTGCTATTAGTAGAAAGATTGGCAAATAAATTATCTACTGTGAACCACACACTAATACAAGCACCTATGAGGTGCATGTCTGTGTGAATTAATTTACACATGTCGAGGTGTATGCATGCATAAAAACATAAGAGTGTCTCCTCTCTTTGCCTTCCTTTCATACATTGGTACAGTAAGTGTAACAACTGCCATGTTGCTTCTCAGATGCCAAGAGTCCCACTTCTCTGTACAGGCCTGGGTGTACTTGTATTTTTAATTTCTTATTAATCATTTCACTGAAGAGGCTCTCTCCTTGATACCCACTTCTAAAACTCCCACTCACTCATTTCAGAACAAATCCAGCCTTGCTTGTACAAGTGCACATGTTGAACAAGCCCTCATAAAATGCCTATCACATCATTATTTTGTTTAAACATTTTTATTTCTCCAGAGAATTTAAAATACACAAACATGTGATTCCATGAGGAAATGATCCAAAAGAGATTATAAATACAGCTATAAATGTCAAAGTTCTCAAAACATTTCACTGGCTCTATCTTCAGAAGAGACTGTTTACAGAGAAAACCCACGTCAGTGTGTTTTATTATTGTTATTGTGTGTTAAATGTTACAAGTGCAATCTGTTTGCCTTACACGTAAACCATAGTCTCCAAATATATTTAAGAATCACCTCTAATACTTGTACTCAGAGACAGCAGTATAATTTAGTAGGATATTAAGCAATCTCTCCACAGCAGGAAAGGTTTTTGGGTTTCATACAATTCTCATCAGAGGCACCTATGTTTAATCTCTCCAGAAATTAGTATTTTGCAGTGGATCATCACTCTGGGCTCCATGTTTGTGGGTGGGATTGGAATACAGAAAGCTCAAAATGTACACCTTTCAGACCTTGAATTCTTCCATCCTTGGGATCAAGCCATTTTAAAGAAGAACTATCAAATACTTTCTTTCCCCCCTCCCATGAAATTTTAAATTTGTTTCTGCACCAATCTTCAAAGTGATGCGTAAGAGACCCCTACTACAAAAAGTTCACGCTTCTTTCCTTCTTTGGTGGAAGAAGCTACCTCCAGAAACGAATGAGTCTGAGTTAGAAAAATGAAGTCAACAAGAACAAAAATCTCTTGTAAAATACAATGTGCCTAAATTTGACAGTGTAAATTTAAAATCCAAAGCATGAATTAGAATGAACTCTAATACAGAGGACTGGAGTAACACTTGTCTGAAAATTGACATGGATATTTAACTTGTTAGGAAAAATTTTAAGTCTGGAAGATCTTTTTCTTTGGTCTACTCCAATGTTGATCACAGCTGTTTGCTGCAATTGAGGAAAACAAAGTAATATTTAAATTTCAAAATTCCTTTTTAAAGGCTGCATAGGAATGTTGGACATAATTTCCCTGTAGTCACAGGAACCTGTGGAAGAAATTTTCTCTGGAAGGTGCTCACGGAACATCCATTCTGTATTTCAGAAACTGCAGAGTCCTTCCCTATATCCTCTATGCTTATCTAAAGGCAAAATCCACGAAGTCGGAATGTGCCACAGGAGGAAATCAGAAGAGGACCAGCGACATCACCAGTGCACTAATGAGTTATGAGCGCATTTGTTAAAAGAAAATACCTCTGGAAGAAGATCTATCTTACTATCTGAGAAAGAAAAATTCCTCCCAATTCTTTAGCAATCTTACATAGGAAAGAAAAACAAACAACCTTTCCTGACAATAGGTCAAATTCAAATTCCAAGTTATGTAAACAGTAAATTATGTAAATACAGGCTTGTGTGTCCCTTGTTTTCTTAATGTTATTGTCCTTCACCTTTCTTTACAACAAGAAGCAGAAAGTGAAGCATACAGTATTTCACCATGCTTCATTTCAGTCTGGAATGAGAGTGTGCTCCTAGACCCTTGAATTTCATCAGTAGCTACAGGGTGAAGTTTTACTCTTATGCATTCATCCTGACTATGCTTTAAACTGTCAGTAGCTTGGAGAAGAATGACCACAATATGGAAACAATCTGACCACAGCCCCCTCCGGATCTGGGGCCTTATGGGAATAGTGAGAAAAAGAGAAAATTTAACAGCTCAGTGGGACCGAATAATTTCCCCTTCATTTTTAGTGGTATAATTTATTTATTTGCTACAGCTCACTGGCCCAATAGTCCAGGATTAGAGGTTTATCTCCTGAAAGTGGAATGTTTGATTCTAGTTTTGATTTTACCCCAAAACAAAGTCTCTGCAATTCTGTTTTTATGATTTATTGGCTGCAGTTTTCCTGAGATGAAAGTAGGAGTTCGGCAATCTGTTCTTGGAAATCCAGCATTTTGCAAGGATTCTCTGTCAGCAAACATGTGATAAGCAAAGACATTTTCTTGAGTTTCAGGCCAGTGGCTTATTCACAAGATATTTTCCTCTTTGAAAGCACGTCTTTGCTCTCACTGTGTTGCTCTATTGATCAATCTGTTTTAAGAGTGAGAGCTCAGGAAAAGGAAGCTTCCTTTTTACTGCATTAAATCCACTGAATTTGCCTGAGCCAGGCCTGATTATTCTCCAAATTGAAAGGGTTTTACCTTAAGTATCTTGTAAGCTTTTCTGGATGCTCCTGCAACACACAGGGAAAGGAATCATCTAAGCTACCAGAGACTAACAACTTTGCAGAACAGCTCCCTATGGCAGAGGGAAAGGAAGCTTGGAAAATGAGTTTTGCCACCAAGCCTGAAGTGAAGCAAGTATGTGAAATAACACAGTCTTCATAGAGATCGCAGAGCTATTGCAGCCTATGCTGTCTGTGTACATGGGCACGTTTCTTCCCACAGCACTCAAAGTGCTTACTTGTCAGTGGAGCAGGATGTGTCACAGAAACTTTTGTCTTTATTCATATTTCCCAAGAAAATAATGTTGTAAGCTATGTTCAAGTCTTCGGGACAATCCATGGAAAACTGATCCACATACAGAAATTCCCCAAAAGCCCATATTTTTTTGTCTACACAGAATTAAAACCCCATTCATTTTTCATCCTGCTTATACCCATTGGCCTCTCTGGGGCCAAGGACAGAGAACTTTGAGTAAATCTTTTCTTTGTTCTGGTTTCACAACTTACTTGATAGCTAGCCTGAGACTGAAAACATAAGACTTTTGGTCTGTGGCCTCTAGCAGAGAATCATAACTGAAATTCTAGTAAAAAACCTCACTCACACTGAGACTGCAAACTAAATCTTGTCATTTCCCACCTTACTTTTCAGCAACTCTCATGTTTACTACTAGCAAAAATTTTGCTAGTAATAGAGAAAAATGAGAAGATTTTTATGCTTAAAGAGGCCAGACGCACAGTACCGAAACCTACTTGATCTTTGAAATAATAATATAAATTTATCAAGAACAGGATGGTTTTAGGAGACTGGCAGGACTTCTTTTTGCCCTCTGGCCTGGAACACTACACCAGTCTTACCACTTTCCACATCAGACAACAACAGAAAGTCCAGAAAGAATGGGTTGGAGGGTGGTGGAAGAAACCCACGCTTTTAATCTTTCTTCTCCATTGCCATTCACAACCCCTGGATTAACTAAAACTAAATTTTCTACATTTAAAATTCTGTGTCCTGTTTTTCCATAACATGTTTTATCAACCAAAGATTTTCAGGATTTTTTTTATTCTCCAGATTCCCAAGACGGAAAAAGTAGGAGAGAATTAAATGCACTTGAGTATGTTTTTTGGCTTCAGCTTGCAAGCCTGAATGGATTATTCTATTTGCTGTGCTCCAACTTTCACTCTTGTGAAAATCAGAAAGAAGAGCTATTTACTGCAATTATTTCCCTACCCTCCATTCAGGTCTAAAACAGTGACAAAAACATAATGGATCACTTTGTTCATTGAATAAACAACCCACAAATGCAACTTTATAAGGTACATTCCCAGGAAACAGATCTATAAACCTGGTAAATACACCAAGACCCCATCAGGGATGTTTGAACTAAATCTTAATTTGTCATTCATGAACACTTCACATGCCCCTCTAAATGAGTTATGTACTGCATCATCAACAGGAAATATAACAGACTGCACATTGGAGATACCAAAAAGGGCTTGTGGGAGTGTTTTATTGAGCATTGCACAGGTGTTAACAATAGAGTGGGTAACACAGATCAAAGGATTGTGCAGAAGCCACTTGATAAGTTATAAACTGTTCCTCACCTGCCTGGTTTGATGCCAAACTGCATGTCCACCCTGGCTCCTCTATTCACCCTGTGAGTGCTACCTCAACAGAATGGAGGTGAACAGCAATGATATTAGTGCTAACTTGACTCCACAGCTTCAATCCCAAATGTTTTTTATGACAACCTAGGGCAATTTTGAGGCTGACCTAAATTGTGATGATGACAAGTCTGGCAAAAAAACACAAGCCTCCTCTAAAACATCTTAGTTTCTTACTCTTCCCAGGTCTTTCATGCTGTAAGGCATGGATGGCATGGTGCTGGCTGGTAGATAGTGCAAACAGACAACGTCTCAGCATCATGTTGAGCCTCTGTACTCAGGTATCTGAAGGACCTCCTCAGCAGTGGAAGCAAGCTCCAACAGAGGAGTAAGGAGGGAGTTGCTCAGTTTAGAAGGATTTCTTTCAGGCCTCCAAAGAATGTCTTGTAGAAAAGCTGGACAGTAGTAAGTTAGTTTTCAGATATCGACTTCTCTTCATTACAGGCACTGATTAATAGAAGGAGGGAGTTTTGAAGTTACTATAAGTGATTGGTATGATGTAGTGGTACCTTAATACCTGTACAATCACTTTCTTTATCTTCCCTCCCTCATTTGTCATCCACACTGGACCTGTATTATCTGTCCTGATTTTCAAATGGGGGTGTGAAACGACTGGGTTCACAGTGCCTGGCTCAGAAAGTTTTGTTGAACTCTAATTTAATCTGCTCTGGTTTTGTTTCAGTTTCCAGGCTCTCTCCCCACTTTTCTGTATGCTTGAGAGCTTTGCTTCAGATCAGTAGTCATGGTGGCAAATGCTGAGCAGTGGACTGAAACAACTTTATCTTGATGTGATAAAATAAAAGTGCCTTACAAATGGCAGTGACAAGGTTTTAGTATTGGCAGTCTTGCTGTAAAAATGATGTGAAAAATGTCTGCTTACTGGGCTCAGAAGTTGTTACTGTACTGACTGTGCTACAGAGGCACTTGTGTTTTTTGAGACCAAAGAAACAGATGGAGACAGAAACACTGATTTCCATGTATACATTCTGTTAACATCTTCTCAGCTTAAAGTTCGCTTCACGTCCTTGAGCCTTCCAAATAGCACAGTAATGAATACAGAGGGAAAGTGCATGTTTTTGACTCAGCATCAACAGGGTACAACTCAGTACTCTGTGAAAAGAAAAATACAGTGAAAGAGCCCTCCTCCTAAAGATTATTATTTTTTGTCCGAAAAACAGAGTCACATAGCAGACAAGGCATATAATTTAGAGTGCTAGGCACTGTGCTGAAAAAATGGGGCAATTCTTACTCTGAAGACCTTACAGAGAGCCTGGGATTGTTTTGCTTGATTTACAAATGAGTAACAGAGGCAAACAATGATGGAGGAATTGCACACTGTTCCAATATACAAACCATGGGAATTGTCCTCTTTCTCACAGTTTCATCATGTAGAAACTACTGGCTCATTGCTGACTCCCAGTATTGGAGCTGGAAAGAGAGATGCCTCATTTGGAAAAGCTCAACCTACTATGTGTAGTTTGGTAGGTAAACAGGGGAAACAAAAGAAAATGGTGTATCCAGGCACTTGCATTCTGAAGTTCTGAAAGATTTTTTTTTATTATTTTTTTTCCTCCAGCTTATTAATTTGTTCTTCCAATCAGTCAGTCCCACAAAGACACAGCTCCCCAGGCACACAGCCTGCTAGTAAACGTGCATCAGCAGAAGGTCCCTCCGTACGCTCTATGCAAACCCTCCTGGAAGCTGGGAATCATTTGACTTATGAGGTTCCTGTCTTCTATACCCAAGTCATTCATCTAATTTACATGTATTCAGCTGCTTGTTTGTTTGCTTAGCATGCTAAGTGTCAGTTTTTAGTGAGATTCACCATCTATATATGCTCTTTACAGGATGTGCTTATGAGTTACACAAAGACTGTTTTGCTGTTTGCCTCCTGCTGACTCCCTGGAGAAGGTGGCAATGAGGTCTTCTGTGCACCACATGAAGACTTATTCCTGTGCTGAATAGTATGTATGACATAGTGTGCTGTTTTGTCCACCCTTGTTTTTGGCTGACCCCTTTGTTCTATGGTCTTCTCTATCTTCTTTTCTTGACAAATGAGATACTGACATTGTTTTGCATTATGTTGACCAAAATAAACAAATTATGGGCAGTGTGCACCACAGCAGGGTGAGTGGGTCATTGAATTGTCTTACGCACTGTTAGAAATCACTAAAAGAGCAGCTTCATAAATCCTTCAAGGGAAAACTGGTCTCCAGCCAGAGCTGTGGCATAACCTTCGGTAACACAGAACTTTAAAACTCCATCTCAGTCAAACAGAAAGCTGCCCTTAGAAAAAACCAAACCAAACCAAACCAAACAAAACCCCACCATCTAGAGGGATTTTTTTTTTTTTTTTAAATTAAAAAATGACAGGCTGCTTCCTCTTTTTTTCTCAAAAAGAATATTTTTCAAATTTTCAAATGTGACGTTTGAAGAACATGTATTTGGGCACCTTGAAAAATGTGGCTAGATTTTCAGACCTGATGACTCAACTTTCCACTGATGATAATGGGGTTTGAATCAGGCCCTCTGTTTGTACATGCCTTGTAGGTAAACAGAAACTTTAACATCTCTTGCTTGTAATCCTCTCGTACATGCAGAGAACAAAATTCACCATGTGAAGCAAGGAAGGAATAAAATAAACATACAGGTTATGCTTGCCAACAAAAGCAAACAGCAGGCCCTCCAAAGCAGCCTAAAAAACCTGCCTGTGAAAGGTTCTGGAGTCTCAGTGCCGTTTTAACATAACAAACCCCTTCTGGGACTACCACAGTAATTGCTGCAAGAAAAATAATTTTCATCTGGTAGCTGACTATGCTGTATTTCAAGCCAGTGTCTAGATTATCCTTAAATACCTTTGACCCCAGGGAAATGTAAATGTAACTTTTTGTAACATCGCATTTACTAGTTCCAAATTACCATCACCATTATTTTAAGTTATATGTTTGATAGGTTATGTGACCTAGTGTAGATAAGATATAATTGAGACTGGTCAAAAGTAAACGATTGTTTCACAAGCTGTTCTGGGAACTGATCAATGTGTTAATGTCATATCTTGCAGAGTTGATTGATCAAGTGAAAAAAAAAAGAAGAACAAGAGAGGTTTCCATCCATCTGCTTTCACAGGGCACCATTTCAGCTTGTACTCCCTATTTACAGCTGCAGATAACTCCTGGGTGACAAGAGACGGGCAAAGTTACTCCACATATTGGACTGTAACACATTCAGGATGAAAAAGGCTTTATTCACTCACACCCCCTTGAGATCCAGAGGGCAGAAATTACCGGTTCATATGGTGTCTCTCTAGCTACTGAGTAGCATCTCCATAAGAATGTTGTCCACAGGGTAAACGTTATTTTTCACAATGCTTTTTGGAAAGCTGTAGTATAAACACCAGAGTAAGTTCAGCAACACTCATATTGAGGGCAGTGAGAATTGGGAGAAACAGACCTACAGCTTACAAAAGCCTGGAGAGAAAGCTAAGAATTGTGTAAAAAAGTGCTAGAATTAGTAAGAATCTATTTGCCCTTCAGCTGTCCTCTCTTTTTTCTATTAAAGCCTTGGGAAAAAAATTACAACAGTTCATCTATTTTATTAACAACTTTTTTTTTCCCAGGACAATTATATGGGTGCAGACAGAAAGGATGGAGAGGATTATTTTAGGCTAGTACCTAGGGTATTAATTATATACCTAGGGTATAATTAGGGTATAGCTGAGGATCCTAGGATAATTATAGGAAATGGAAAACCGAGGCTGAATATTTGAAGAAACTCTTTCTGTCTGTACTGAGCTATAGAATAGTTGCCCAAGAGAAATGTTCATTGTTTTGCATATGTAAAAAAGTGATGGACTATAAATTGGGAGATATAAATGTCTTTGCTTTCAAAACATGATTCTGATTTTACATTCCAGATGATCCACATCTGTTGGTGTCCTCTGGTTTTCATGTCTGCCTTGTTTATATCAGAAATAAGAGAACATGGGATTGAGGTTAAAGAGCTGCTCATATGCTTGAAATCCCAAACAGTTTGCTTTTCCACACATCCCTTCTGCTATTGTTACTGTTCCAATGCTCTTCTCCGACCCAGAGTCTAACCTGTTGCTTAAGGAAAATGGAAGCTGTGCTGGGAACTGCATCACAAGGCCTAAACTTTCCATGGAAAGAAGATGGACAGGATGCAGGAACAAGTCCCTCCAAACTCTAACCTTGTGGATTATCTGAACACAATAGGAAAAATTTAAGAGGAAGAACAGGAAGAGGAAAGGAATGAGTGCCCCTCTTGCCAGCATAATGAGGCCAGCCAGAAGAAAGTCACTACCCATCTGGCTGTGAAAGAGGTTGTATTCTGGCATGCGTTCTATCATCTTGCTCAGCCAGCAGCATGGACATAAGCAGAAATTCTTCCAAGTGCATTAGCTACAAGGAGGGAGGATGTGTAAGAGCAATACCATGGTAGCTTGGGTAAGCGCTTTAATGCCTCCTTTTGCTGAACAGAAACTCCAGAGCCCAGCCTGCCAGTAAACTTTGCAATCCACTGATCTGTCTGAACACCTCTGAGGGCTTCTAAAGGCACCTACAACCATCCCTCAAAGGTGTTCAGGAGCTTGCAGACTCTGATCTGCCCCAGAGTGTGAACAAGGGTATCCAGCTGCAGCCCAGGCAAAAACATTGCTTGATATGTCCTTTTAATGATCGGCTTTGGTCTGTGCCAGAAGTATTGACCAAGACCAGATTATTTGAGCACCTTTTCCTCTAGCAGTCCCTGGTAGTGCACACCACTTTCTTATTCTGGGTTTCTTGAGGGCAAAGGGAAGACTAAAAATTACAACTCCTATTTCGAACTGCAGGAGAGTGTTCTTATTTTTCTCATGTTCTTTGCAGGAAGCTAATTGCTGTCATCTTTCTAAGAGAGAGTGCCCTTACAATTGGATCTCAGGAGTTTTATAACATGTCTTAAAAATGGTTTGTTTATTATTTTGGGTTCTTCTTATTGTTCCTCTCCTTTCTCCACTGATTTGCTTCAGAGAACCTAAGTGTACTGTACATAAACAGCTACAACAAAAAAAACTTTCTGTTTTTTCTCCAGATTTTTACATACGTTTTTAATGACTTTCAATCAGAGACAATCTGTAGTTGTAATAAAGCAATGGAAGTTTATTATTATTGCTATTACATTATTATTATTATACTGTACACTATTATTGAAGTGTAGACTTGAACTCTGTGGTGCATTTTTACAGTTTTCTGATTTGCAAGTGTTTGGGGGGATCATTTATATAAAACAGAACTGATGGAGTTTTCATGCACCCTACAGTGAATTTTACTTTGTAGATTTGTTTTAAAAGAGTAATGTCACTCATTTTTGCTTACCTTAGTAATTTGCTCTACCTCTAGTTGGTCACAATTTTAATTTAAGGAAAGGATTCAATGTCTCAGAGACACTGGCGGATCCTACCAGTGAATCCCACTGCCTGTGGGAAGTGCTGATTGATATTCAGGGCTTTAACACTTCCCATTTTGCTGAAGAAGGAGCTTCATCGCAGACTTTCTAGGTCTTCTGGCCCTGTTTTTCACTTTTTTACATCCCAACCACGTGTCTCGTGCCATGCCACAGCTATACAACACTGAATTCCTCATCAGAGAGCTCTCTGAAAGCAAGATAATACTCCCACAGTCTCAGCAGTTACAATGTCCTCTGGGAGGTAGAATATCAGTTGTGGGGATCCATGAGACCTGTACTCTCCCTCTTTTCCTCTGTTTTCTCTGGTACAACAAAAAAACACTCTTCTTGAAGAGAGGGCATTTGTTTAAGGTTGTACAACCTGCTATGCCCTGAGACAAATACTAGTTAGTGAGTAGACAGATTTCAAAGCCACCTGGACATCTGTACAGGCTACTGCATGGAGGGCAGCAGTAATCCTGCTGTGATTCCAGCTTGTTAATGGTTTTGAAGGGTTTGCAGGAACACTCACATACCAGCAAGTCACAAGGCATGTAGGTATGAACTGGAGATGAGCAAAGGCAAAGGTTATGGCTCTAAACATGAAGCTGACAGTCCTGTTCTTTCAGCTTGGGGTGACACATGATAAATTTTACAGGCATTTGCCTAATGGGAACAATGAAGGGGATGTTTGAATGCCTGGGACAGTTTGACCTGTGATTGTGACACCCCTGTGAGGAAGCCTGTCATTCTCAACTGCTCTTGCTGCTTTATCTACCAGCTCTTTCTCTCTATGTCCTTCTTAGCTGGGGGGAAGTTTATACATTGGAACCGTGTGGTAACCAGCCATTGCTGGTTACACACAATATTGCTGCTGAGCTGAGCAGAAAGCCAGCAGCTTTATGCCCAGAAAGAAATGCATGGCCTCAGCTTCTCCCTCCAGCACCACACAGACATTAGAAATGTCTCCTCCGTGCTCACATTTTCAGCAGCTTCCCCCAGCCAGCTAAGGGCTTAACCTCATGCTTCTTTCTAAAGGTGGCTGACAGAGGCCATGATGATGTGGCACTGGAGCTGCAACGCTTTCTGATAATCTTGGCTTTTTCTTTTTTTCCCTCAAGAAAGAAACGGATTTGTATTTTATCTCCTTCTGGCAAAAGCAAGAACACAAACGGGCAGAACAGCTACCCTGGAAAGAAAGGTGGGGCCTGAGGCCTCCAGGAAGGCAGCAGCTCCTGGCGAAGAGCTTCAGAAAAAGCCCAGAGGCCCCAGGGGTGGGAGAGCTCTTTCAGCATTTCTTGGAGACTTGCAAAGGGAAGGACAATGGATTTAATCTCCAGGCAGGTTGCTTCTATGAAAGCTCACAAGACAGTAAAGGTGGCTCTGTGAACAGCTTGGGCAACTTCACTACCCCACAGTCCCCACAAGGAGATGCCACCACAGCCTGATGCCACACGTGTGCAGCCTTGAGGAGAGGGGAGGCGGAGGCAGCCCTGAAACCGAGCTCCTGGGAGTTAAAGCAGTGAAGTGGAGAATCGCATTCCCCAGGGCAAATGCCTGGTGGAGGACATGCTGGAAGCACAGGGCTCCCTGAGAGCTGTGTGAGAGCAACACGTAGCAAATAAGGTGAGCAGTCTTAGTGGGGTGTGCAGTGGGATCATGGCTGGTGATTTCTTGGCTGAGGCAGTCAAATCTGACACCCAGAACTGCAGTGGCTGTGAAGTGTTGCACCTCCATGAGGGTCAGAGGGCCAGAGGAGGAAAGGAGTGACTTATTACCCATGCTGTCACTCATCCTTGTCGAGGGAAGGCTTGGATTGTAGCCAGCATGCTCTGGAAGCTGGTAGTTACCCATAGGGCATTTATTTTCTTTCTATTTTTTTGTTCCCCTCTTCCTTCTGCAATAGTTGTTCCGACATTTAAGTCCATGTGATTAACTCATTGCATGTGAGGGGGAAAAAAGAGTGCCCCGCATGCACCCAAGCTATGGGTTTTCTTAGATTTCTGGGATTGGAGTTGGTGTCAGGGTTTAAACATTTCAGGAAGAGTTCCCTAGAGGCCCTTCGTGGCTGACAAAAAGCATCCTGGCAGATGGGTTGCAACTCCACGACTTGCTGCAAGCAAGTGGGAGGACATGCCTGCTCAGCATGTCATGGCCCAGATGCCTCCCTCTATTCAGGCTGCTCTCCAGCAGTAGCCATGCTGCTGGGCACACCCTGCCCAGCCAGGACAACACTCCCAGAGAAACCCTCCTGGCACGCATATGGCTATTGATCTCACCAAGTGTTGCTGTAAGTGATCACTTACCGCGTGGTCTGTAATCAGGATGAAGCAAGATTTATTGAAGTTCCCTTTCTGAAGGGCCAGGGGTATTTATCTGAATTCAGTGGGTCCTCATTTGCCTGGCGACAGGCCTGTGCAGATCCTCAATCACCTCCTTTTTATTTTTGCAGCAGCAGACTCTTTTCTTCTTGAAGGTGAAGCCCTCTGAAGCAAAAACCCTCATCAGAGGTTAAAAAAAGCCCAAAACGCTAATTAAAATAAATAACTAGGGACATAGTGAGAGTTTTTGCCCACAAGGCAGGTTCTTGCAGGCTGTATTTTTCAACATTCCAGAAAACAACAACTGGAAATTTTTGCCTTTTTTTTTTTTTTTTTTTAGGCATCTACTTGCAAAGTCCGTTCAGTAGTATGGTAGTTTCTCTTACACATTTAGCCCATCACTGTTTGCAAAAAGGCAGTGAATATTTTCTTAGCACATTCTAAATCAGTTGAAGCTTTGTGCTAAATAACAAATTACTGCTCACCTTAGCCAAACCCACAAATATTTGTACAATTAAACAGCAAGCTTTGTAGTCAGAGTAGGAAAAGCATTTTCTTGTATTTTGTGGCGCCAAGCAGATTGTTTTTGTCCCACTAGATTAAGTTAGATTAACCAATCAGATAAAAAGAGCAACACTGAATGTATGAAACAATAAATTAACGCCACCTTTTTTTTTTTTTTTTTTTTTTAAACAGTGTTTAATTTATTAGCTTTGATATTTGGAAAGACTGAAGTGCTGTGGAGGTGGGGTGGAGATCAGGTCTTACCTGGCAGTTATACCTATGGGTTTTAGAGGATTAGAGAGGGTAACTGTGGCATACAGGTGGGTGAAAACCAAGTAAATAGAAAGCAATGAAGTTGGCATGCTACCTTCAAGTATAGCTTTTAGAAATGTCTCAGGTTTAGGCCTTATATAATTTATTCTTATGTGAGTGACCTGCACTCTGCCTTGGTTTTGCCTCCTGACCAATGCAGACAGCTGTGAAGATGGTATAGGTGAGAATAAAACAGGTTAAAAAGGGAAAGAAGAGAGATGAACTATTTCCTTGAACCAGAGCAGACCTGAGAAGAGCTCTGAAGGTGAGGGCACTGTGCCATCAGGGAGATTTCAGGAGAGAATTGACTAGTTAAAAAGTGCCTGGTAGGGAGATCGTTTTCTCTGTGAGGAAGTGGGGAGCCCCCGCTGTGGGCACAGGGCAACGTGTGTTTGGATCCTGCTTCCCCTGGCCTGCAGGACACCCCGCTGGCCAGGGCTCTTCTTACTGAAGCAGGAAAGCAGTGGGATTTAGGTTGAGTGCCAGTGCCCACTTAATCTACTATTTCTTGTGTTAACTGAGAGGTGGAAAAGGGAGTCACTGAGCATCAGAAGTGAATGTGCTATTTTATGGATGACACATCATCCCTTCATTGATAGCTATAACTCACTCTCTTCACAAAGGACAAGTGAAGGTCAAATATTTCAAAAGTAGTTTTGAAGTGATGCATGTAGCTGATAAAAAAGTTGCAACCCATCCCCTCTAAACACACCCCCCCCAAAAAAAAACCAAACCCAACAGAAACAAAAAAAATCAAAACACTGCTATTCTGTGGAAAGTGTTGCCATGCTAGAAACTATTCCATTGTTTTAATACAGAATTTCAGCCTTTCTGTTTCCAGGGATATTTTCATAAAGACATGGTCTTTATTGCTTGAAAGATCATCTGCTCCTGCTGCTTATTCATCACTTGCAGCCATATAACACACAGTCCTCTGTGACATCATAATCATCTCCAGAGCAACTAATTATGATGCCACAATCACAGGAGTGACTTCAAGTGAGGAATAAGCAGCAGGAGCAAATGAACTTGCTAAGTAACAAATAGTCTGTTTTCCAGCAAATGTCCCTTGTAATAAGATAGAGGAGGAGGGGGGAAACCTACAGAAAACATGACACATGGCCAGAAATGTTTGTAAATAGAACATTTAACAAAGTTTTTCACAAACGCCTCTTTGATGTCACATGCTGTAACTAGCTTCTCTGGGCCAAATTCTGAGAAACTGGAATAATTCCAAGGCTTTTAGTCACTTGTATTGGCAAAGAAATGAAATGCACCAGATTTCTTCAGATTTGCCCCAGTGCAACTGAACCTGCTATGGAAATAGCATTAAAGCAACTTTGCAAGGGGCTTTCATATTCAGATTAGGCAAAAGACAAAAAATAATTTGAATTGATAATTCTCAAACAACAGTGTCTTTAAACTGATTTAGTTAGAATTTGGCTTTGTAGAGTCAATGGTTATTCATACCTAAGCATGAAAGAGAAACCATCCTTTCACCTATGTTACAAGTAATCTTGAAATGGTGGCTTCGAATGAAAAGATTTAAATGTTAATGGTGAGACTGGCAAGAAAACAGCATGACAAACCTCAGGTTACTTGTGGATCAGCTTTGTTTCATATAAGGAAAGGTCAAAAAAAAGAAGAGGATCTTTTTGGAAACTGAAGACTGGGTGAAGAAGTAGTGTGGTGGTTTGTTGTTTTTTTTTGTTGTTTTTTTTTAAAATTTACAGAAAGTATACTCTGTATTGCACAACAACAGATGTCCTAGGAGTGAATGCAGGGCTGTAATTCACTCTCAAGGCTCTGCTGCTGTTCATAAACTGCTCAGGCGCTGCCTGACATCGGCAGAGTCCCGCAAGTGAATTACAGTCCCCTACCCACACTGGGGCCATACATTACTGGATGCAATGGGCAGCCAAGACACAGTTGGCTCATGTCACCAACTGGTTTGCAGGCAGACTGGCAGTGAAGGAAAAAAATTTATTACTCAATCAGAGGTATTTATTCTAAACACCTTTGTTACTTACGGGCTATGTTCTGAAGAGAGTGTTGGTATTGGAGAGCTGCTGCATTAACTTTGGGATTTGCTGCTAGAGTAGGAGCAAGAAGCTTTGAAGAGCATGTTAAACCTCCAGGAGATGATGATGTCTGAATTCCATTCATTTCAGCCTGTGCAACACCATGAGAGTAGGGAAGGACATTAGTGCCCACAAAGTGGTCTGGGGAACAGGTGTTACAGACGGTGGCAGGTTAAAATAGACCTGGAAGCTCCAAGAAATAGCCATTTCCCAACTACTAGAGAATAGCCCAGATGGTAGATATTCTGATATCAGTGAATCTTTAATACTATCTCATAAAGATTTAAAATGCAGTTCAATTTCAAGCACTGTTATAAACTCACATCTTACAGTCATACCAAAAGCTCCCTTAATACAATATGGCTGCTTTCACTAAAAGCAACTTGAGCTAAGGTTCAGTAGTAAATCATTTGTTTTATGCTCCGTTTCCCTGAAAAAGTATTTTCCAGATGTAGTGACTTTGTTCTCAGCATTTTTCTTCTGGGATTTAAGTAACCTACAATCCCTTCTCATCTTACTAGATACCTAAAATGCTACATATTGGAGAAAATTTGGCCAGAATCCTTCACTTGAAAGGAATATCCAATTTATTTTAGAATCCTTAAGAACTACAGAAAACCTCCCCCATTTCCCCAAAAAAGCCTTTACTACAGTCACTTCTATCCCCAAGTCCCATTGTCACATCTTCCATAATTACCAACCCCCAGAGGATGATCTTGAAGCCATCTAACTGGAACAGGCACAGCTGAAAGGAGTGGGAGGAGAGCAATGACTCAGCACTATAGACTATAGTGCAATTTGCTTTCTTTTTATTTCCACTTCACCATTAAGAATTTAGCCAGAAAGGTTAAAATGAGGAACATGGCAAGAGTGAGGGCAAAAATCAGAACTATAAAAAAATTAATGTGTTTTTTTTTTTTTGTTTACTTATTTTGCTGGGGTTTTTCTTTTGCAACACATTGGGGAATGCTTACACTATAAAAGCCTACCTTTTAGGTAAACATCTCAATATGGACCAGGTAGCTGCTGGGAATAAATTAGGGAAATCCTGTGATAGGTTTTATCAACATGTTGAAGAGTTGTATTTTAACTACTTCTTTGTTTTCAACACAAAGGAGCTAGTGTTAGGCATCAAATTTGGAAGACGAAAGAAATAGTATGCTAATGTAATTCATGGTCAGATGATACAAAGTCAAAAGAAGTTGCAAATCTGAGTGAAGATAGAAAAATTACAATAGGCTATAGAGAGGCTAGAAGCATTGGCAGAAACAGCATAAAGGGATTCAGTGTGGGGAAAAACAGTAGCTCAGCTAGAACAATAGAGGCAAGCGATCCAGAACATTGAAATTCAATGGAAAGCAAAAATATGGAAAGCAATTGCTCTGTAAAAAAGGAAATGTTGTTACTGGGCAGTAATTAGATATGGGTTTGAATTGCAAATAAATCAGCCAAACAAAAAAACTAACAAAAACACAGCACCAAAAAAAACACAAACCCACAACAACAAAAAACCACACACAATAAAAAAGAGGACAAGTGTAGTATCAGGCTGTATATGTCAAAGTGCAACATTAGCAGACGGTGGTTCTTAAGAAGCTGCATTTGGGTTGACTTCCTTTCTTAATGTCACATTGGAAAGGCAAAAAAAAAGAATCCTAGCAAGTCATTAACTTCTTTGAGGCTTTTGTATGGAACTTCAGATTTGTTTTATCTTTTGTCCTCCAATGCCTTACAAACAGTAAGGGACTATTCCACTCTAATTTGAAAAATGCACTTGCCCAACCTGAGTCCAAGAGAAGCAAATTTGTTGGACTACCCCAAGGCCTGACTCTCCCCACCCACAAGCAAGCACTGAGTGTTCTTCCATATACCTCTGTTACTAAATAGCCTCTCTGCTGACATCCCTACACAAGCCATTACTGTGTTGGGGTTTTTTTCTGTCTTGAAGAAATACGCTAGTCTCAAACCAGTCATCTGCATGTTAAGCTGTATTTAGAACAAATCATTTAAAGCAAAACAACAACAAAAACAACAAAAGAGACATGCAGATTTTTTTCCTAGATTTTTAACAAAATGTTTGATGTTGTAGAGATTTCCAAACAATTAATGTGAAATTGGGGATTGTTGTTCCCGTGATTTATTTACCATCTATAGAGAACTCAGCTGTGGTGCTGCTGCTATTGCTACTTCTCCCTCTGCATTTAGAGTTGAAAACTGGTAAGCTCTTTGTTGGGGCATGTTTCCATCGAATTAAAGTGTGCTGGATCTGCAAGGTTCAAGCTATAGCAGCGTGAAACAGTTGTTTCAACAAAACATATGCAGAAGAGGTTGGCTGCGGTCTTCTTTTATTTTTTTTTTAGTTCTTTCTCTCCCTGATACACTGTGTAACCTTGGAAAGGCGTGAAGAGTCATGTTTTTAAACATGACTTACGTAAGTGGTAAGCAAAGTAGTGCTGCTCCCACATGAGGAACATGCAGATCACCTGTATGCAAGGTCTGTTGTTTGGGGACACTGTTCTCCCTGCCTGTCCAATGCTCACCCCTTGCAGTTAAACAGCTCAGCCTCAGAGGTAATTTCTTCTTTCATGCATTGCCCCTCTGCCCCCAAAAGCTGCAGTAGTGAACTTGTGACATGCTCCATTTGTATCTGAAAAGTGCAAAGCAAACAAAGCAAGGAAAATGCCCAGTTGTCTTTGGAGCACTGTGTACTTGCTGTCAAACATGCTGCCTTCCCACAAAGGGAAAAAATGCTCAGGTTGCAGCAGATGTAAGGAATACTTGCAGGATGCCCTGAATGTTTGTTCTCTGCAGTTTTAATAGGAACAACAACAACAAAAAAAAAGGGGTACCATCAGTGACACATTTGAAGTGAGCTTAAGTAGCGGGGAGTATTTTCATGTCCCATCTTAGCTGAATTGCTGTAATTTTGCTCCAGTAAACCCATCTCAGCAGTGGAGGGAGGGAGGCTGGTTGAGGTTTCATTGCAGACCACACTGACTCTCCACCCTTACCTCCAGCTGCAGATCCCCCTGAGCCATTTCAGGCAGGAAATCTTTGTCCTGGCCCAAGAGCCCCCCTCAGTTACTAGTTTCCTTTCAACATGATTCATCTGAAACTGCAAATGTTGAGCTATTTTGAATGGGCTTTCTTTTTGAAAAGGCAAATCTCAGAGGGTGGGGCTTGCTGCTGGGCCCCAGCTGCTTTCTGTTTACTCCAGTCAGAGTCAGGCCTTCCCTGTCCACCTGCTTGATAAGCACCTAAATTACCAGATTTAGTTCCCCTGCACTTTGTCAGTCCCCCAAGGGGAATCAGTTGACGGAGTAGTTTCTATCTATATATGGGACAGAGAGAAGTGATGCAGAGATTTGTGGCAGAACTTGGGGGGAAGGAGGGTATTTTGTTTGTCCATGCTTTCCTCAGCTAGAAAAACATTTATTTTATTTATCTTTTTTTACCACTGCTACTAAGAATCCTATTTCCCCTGTCTCTTGTTTTAATACTGTGGGGCTGCTTTTAATGGTGGCAATGTAGCCTGAATTAGATCTAATAACAGCCATTGTATAGAGAATCCTAGATGCAGTGCCACATAAATAAACCAGGCTGGGTATTCTACAAAATTGTAAAAATGAAATAAGGAAGGTGTGAAGTTAGAGGGTTGATTTATATGTGGAAGACTAGTGCCAAGAATATTGCTATGGGCCTGGC
Source organism: Chaetura pelagica (assembly GCF_000747805.2). Taxonomy (NCBI): domain Eukaryota; kingdom Metazoa; phylum Chordata; class Aves; order Apodiformes; family Apodidae; genus Chaetura; species Chaetura pelagica. The sequence continues at coordinate 7,639,814 of NW_009952263.1, read as the reverse complement.
TCCTAGAGGCAAGATTTGTTAGCAGAAACTGTCTCTAAATATTTATGCTCAGCTAAATAATTGCTAAATAATTCCAACTCTCAGCTGGAAATTCAGGATCAGGCCTAGCCCGAATGGGTGGCTGAGTGGGATGTTGTATTGGTATTTTATACTGCAGTCCTCTTACTCAATGACACTTGTAACTTTCAGGATGTAATTAATCTCCTTTTATAAAGTGTTCTTCATGGTCCGTCATTGGAACACTTCTTTTAGAAGTATTTCTTTAAAATAAATGAAGCACTTAAAAGCAATATATTCGGCATTATTTACTTGGGAATTAGCGAAGAAAGTTGTGCTTTTCTGCTCTGATTGTGTACTCTGTTTTGCATGAACTCTATTTTTTGTCAGTTAACAACTTTGTGTGTGACAGTGAGATTATGCTATTACTGTCATTATTTAGGCTTCCGCAGCTTAGGGACAAGATTTTTTTTAATGTTCTTTTTACCATGTTGGCTAATACTTACTGTGCTCAAGATTAATGGTGGGCTCCCTGTAAGGAGTTTTTTATGGAGAGACTCTAGAAGAAATTACCTCTTATGAACATACAGGGAAGAGAGAGCCTCATCACTCAATGCAGCTGGGAGACAGACATCTACAGTACAATATTCTTGTATTTTCCTCATCTCAAAGCAGTGTTACAGTGATGTGGCAAAGGGGACTATTTTGAGTTTACGATTGTGAAACAAAGAAACATTTTAAAGGGACCTTGTCAAGATTGGGAATTCTGATACTGGTACAGGCCCTGTGATGGACCTGCTGTTGGTAACCTCTGTCCTCTTCCCACAGACCTGTCTGCTCCTCCCCACAAGATCCCTCTGATAAATCTGTTGAAATAACCCACTGTCAGGTTTATAAAAAAACCCTAATTACAGCAGAAGGGAGAAGAACTGCTCCTGGGCAGTTAGCACAGGACCACCAGGGCCTGGGGAGAAGCAGTGGGCGACATGGGCTATTCTGCACATAGAAATACCCAAACAATGTGCTCTGGACATCAGACAATCAATGGTTTAGTTATCTCAAAAACTGAGCCCTTATCCTCAAGAGTGAAATGGAGTCAGATGTCAGGAAGAAGATTTTTCCCAAATAGAGGCTGAAGCAGGAGGATTGTCCAGGCTTTCACATGCTTTGATCTGTAACTCACTGACACCATCAGACTTTTGGACAAACCTGCCAGGGGTTGTTACAGTAGAACAAAAATCTTCCCTCATCTTTCCTTCTCTCAGGTCCCTTTTCTAAAGTGCTGGACTGCCAGAAGCCCTCCCTCGCCAAAGGAAGGAGGACAATTCTGCAACATTAACAAATGGCTGGTCAAAAAATGCACCCAAAAAACTTTAGACTCTTAATCGTCTGGGCTCTTAGACTTTATTGGATTTATGGAAGATAAGGTATCTTTTATCACTTACATGTACAAAGCAGCACCAATCTTGGAAACCAGATATATTTTGAATATTTATGCAGAAACAGCTCCTTTATGCATTTTCAAATGTTCCTGATCTAGTTTAATCAATTAAAACAACATTAAATGCATTTGAATATCTCAGCTCTTTCTCTTATCAATATAATTCTCAAATGTTTTCTTTTCAGAGCCCAAGGTGATGAAAAATAGATTCATTTACTCTATTACTTCTTATAATTGTGGCTCCAAGAATTTTTTTCCCTAATTTTGAAGCCACAAGAAGACTTTATGTGGCTCTAAAACTGCTGTTGGTTTTCATACCACAATACTCAAGGGCATATCTCTCCTTCAGGCTGCTATTGTTTGCAATCTGGAGATAAAGGCACACTTGATAAAACTCTTTTAATGATGTTAATATTAATACTTTGGTGGAATACTTTATCCTCTAGTAATAGCTTTAAAGAGTTTGTTGAGATTTTGTCATCTCATACATTTTAATAGAAAATTAGGTTTGTGATTAACAAGAAAAATATATCTACCTGTTACTTTATTTTACTTACAGTGTCATATAACGGCTGCCAGTGGAATAATGTATACCTTGCACCATATGTAGCTCAACACTCAGCGAATACCTGATGCTTCAGACAGAAACCGAGGTGCAAACTAGTTATGAGCATTAGCACAGGCCATGCTGTTCAGTGCCAGTCCCTTGGGAAGCTCTGCATGGAAGTAACGTGCCCTGAGAGCAGGGTGTGAAGCACTTCAGTCTGAAGGAGGGAAAGCTCCCAATCTCAGAGGTAATCCAGCTGCTCTGATAGTCCCTTTGCAAGGAGAAGGTCATTTTCTTATCTGTAAGGCAGCAGCTCTGTGTAGACTCTGGAGCTAAGCCAGGAACTCATGTTTTGTCCCTCTCTGCTTCTTTGGAAAGCTTTTATGCGTAAGGAGGCGGGAATGGCAGTTTGAGAGCACTTAACTGCAGGGCTAGGGAGAGGAAGGCAGAGGAGTCTCCAGCTGTGGAGGGCTTTGTCAGCTGGAAACACCACCAGTAACTGTGTGTGATTGCAGCTGCTGAAGCCGTGCAGTGCGCACACAGAAGGAAGCTCAGGTTAGTCCCAGGACAGGGAGATCCTGTGCTGGCTTCATCTCCTGGGGAACTTGGCCTGTATGGAGAACATGCAGCACAGCATGACATCTGGATCATGGCAGTGGGGTCCACTCTCACAAAAGCCAGGATAAAGAAACAGTTTAGGGGATGCTCAGTGCTTAGGGACATGCCTTTCTTTACTGCTGCATGTCTAACAGCTATGATGCACATTCTGCTTACTCCTCTGGCTCCCATTTGTAACCCACTTTTGCCATATTGGTCATTGATTTCCTGAGCCTCATCCAAGCCAGCCTTCCTCCACTTTAGGTGCAGGTAGTCACAGTCACATTTCGCTATACTGCCTGCTTTAGAAATAGAAATACTGATGATATTAGCTGTTGAATCTGCATCCAGTTATCCAGCAAGTATACATGCAGGCTAAAGCAAGTGAAGACTTCACTAAAGGGACATAAGCCCCTACATGAGAAGTCCTTTTATGAGCTGTTGCTCAAGAACAGGGTTTCTTAAGAAAGGTGGAAAAAGACCTGCTAAAGGGAAATCTTACCAGCACATAGTCAATAGTATCCAGTGCTAGAGGGAGGCAGCATTTGCCAAATAGGCCAGATTTACTCACATGCGGGAGGGTAGTGGACCAACCTCTGGTCCCCTTGGTGGAGGGCAGGCTGCTGTGCCTGGCATGGGGCTGCATCACAGCCATGTGAGCCATCTCACTATCCTTGCACGGGTCAATCACTTCAGATGCTATTGCATTCCCAGCTGCATAATTTATTGTGGCTGCCACGTGAGGGCTAGTGAAGACAGCTAGAATGAAGTGCTGTGCCAGTAACAGCCTTGGTAAATTAAGTAGTGATGGGCCTGAGCAGTAAGATTTTGATATGAATCTGAATTTTGAACAGCTCAAGTTCAAGGGAGCTGGGATCCTGGTTTTGGGCTCGGTCCCATTTAGAATTACAGCAAATGAACCCATCACCATTTTGAACCCAATGTTTCACACTGTGATAGTGGCTGTGGGAACACTTGATCAGCTGCTGTCAGTCAGGGCAATAAATTGGCCAGCTTTGTGTCAGCTGATGAAAATGCTGCAGGAAAAAGTGCAGGCTTTAAATGTCCTTTAGTCTTTTTACTCTAGGGTCAAAAAACAAAAGAACTCCGTAATAATATAAATAAGAATGAATTCCCCAGATTCCCCTCTCTTTCAAGCTGGTAAAACAATCATCTTCTCTTCTTGCAATGCTCATCAGAGCTCAGTTCTTTGTGTCACAGCCAAGTATAGCAAAGCCACTGCAAATTAGGGAAAATAAACATTCTCTTCTTGCTTGTCATTTGAGGTTATCTTACTCTGATTCTAGCTGAATGCCACTTTGCATGGCCTCATTACACTGCCCGACTATTTCTTCACCTGAAGGAACTTCCTCCTGAAAGAATTCTGGGAGAGGAAGAAGTTTTCATCCCTCACATATGGAAGGATTTTAATCTTAATACTAGACAGTGTGCAGGATTCATGCTTCCTAATGAGCTTCCACAATGAGTCAGGATGAGTCTTTAAAGCTATTAGGTGTGGTGTAATGCATTGATGAAAGATAATCCTGCTTAAAGTTCCCTAAAAACAGCTAAC
>NW_009952263.1:7622892-7634826 GCF_000747805.2 Chaetura pelagica | reverse complement strand
CGCTCTTAGGCAAACCAGGAGGACTGACAGTGCTGGTAGTTCAGCAACCTCAGTCTGTACGAGTTTGGGCTGTTCTGAGTGCGTCCCTTGTCTCCCAGTTCCATTATCCAGTGTGTCACCCCCAGGTGACACTTAAGTGCTATGCTTAGACTGAGAATAAAGCTTCATTGCAAAATTCAGTGTATGTTGGTTACCTTGCAGGAGCTGCAGAGAAACTTTGTTAGGGAGTGCAGCGTGACAGGAAGGCTTTGACTTGCATTCCAAAAATATGATATAGACGATATAGCCTATATGGTAGTTTTCTTTTATTTAGTGAGGAGCTGGACTATTATTTCCACTAAGCTTGACAATCTCAAGTATTAACAGTCTCCTTGACCTGTGTTAGATGTCCTATAGTTATGTGCATGAGTAGCAGAAATATAGAGCTAGGAAAAATGAGTGATTTCTTGCTGAATGCCCGGTATTCATGACACTAACTTTTTTCTTTTGCTTTCTGCTGCTCCAGGATTAATTAATATTATTTTATAGGCCTCTATGGCCAGAGAAACTATTGATCAGTTAATGTATTTTCTGATTTTGCTATTCTAGATGCAATTGTTATTCCTGGGATTTTTTCTTTCTTTTCAATTTTCCTTCCAGCATAATTTCCCCTCCAGATAGTTCACATTGCCCAGTGTAACCTTGCTATCAAAGATAATGGACTTTTCAAAAAGACTCTTTAAGTCCCTTCTTCTATGAATAATCCTAATTGCCTAAATAGCCCATATGGCTTCCATGAGATTGCTTGTTTAACTAATGGTTTCTCACTCTTTTCTTACTGTCTCTTTCAATCTATCTGGTAATCCAAGGCTATAATTGATCACAAATAATTTCTTCATTTGTTTTTTCAAGTCAGAAAGAAGAAAAAAATTGCTATTTTCCTTATTACAAATCTACTGGACTTCTCTAATGTGTATGCATGACAGTAACTCTGACAATATCAGGCAAAAAATATTGTCTAGTAAACATGATTATTCTGAGGAGTGTCTTGACAATGCCATCATGTATTGTGGTCCTTCACTGTCCTACAGTGCCTTTTAAGCAGTTGCCTTTTTCCAGTCTCAGGAGAACTTTTCAAGTGTGACGAGGTGATAATCTATAATAGGATTTCTGCCTACAAAGTACTTACAGGGTTTTGAAGCTAATAACTTTAACTAAAGATATTAAGCATTCTTGAAAGAAGCATGCCCAAAGAAAGCCTAATCTCAATTCTGATGTAGAACAATAGATCACCAACTTAAAGGCTAACTGATGAGTGCAGATGTTCAGGGATCATGGCTAATTACATCAAAAGCTGGCAACCACTGGATTCTAAGTACCATATGTTGTTTCTCAAAAATAAGTGATGCTGATCCTATCCAGGAGGCTGCCACCACTGTCAAGAAGCTAATAAAAGAGTTTGGGGTCTCAGTGGATCTGCACTGGAGCCAACAATGTAACTTTGAAGCTTCCACTTCATAGATACAGCCTAATGTTTGTGTGCTCGAGACCTTGACAGTAGTTCTCTAATCCCAAGTGTGAGAGTTGTTCTCTGTTCCTCTGGAGAGCAATCTTGCTTGTTAGTATTTGATGGGAAATTTGGTAGAGAAAAAGAGTGCCTACAATAATGGTAAAATGTTAATACATTATTAGAGATATTCTGCAAATACCTTGACAATCTGTGACAATACCTTGTTTATTCTGTGAATCTTATCACTAATCAAAGAAGAGTTGGAAGAGTTTTATCAGTTTATTCCATTCTGCATTAATATTTTGGTTATAAGTCTTGCTTGTGCAGCAGCAGGGAGTGGATCGGCTCTGCTGAGCTTTGTACACTTAGCTGTTATTAAGGGTTGCTCCTCCATGTAGTTTGAAAAGGTTGTACCTGTCCCACTGTGTGGTCATGGCTGAGCCCAATTTTCTGCCTTCTCTGGGGGCAGACCTGAAGTATGAGCTGAAGCACTGAGCTGGCAGGACAGTGTAGATATGTCCAAGTTGGCTGAATTCCCTCTTCTTTCATGAATCTTGGAATGGACCCCTGGAGACCAGGCAAAGAGTGGCTTGTGGGTGTTAGCTGTGAAGGAAAGAAAATATTCTGCAATAGTTTTACATTAAATTTTTCAAGAAGCCCATTCACAATGATCTGTATTCTGAGACAACATTTGTGCAAGAAAAATTGCATATTTGATTAAAAACAGTGACCATTTTTATGGTTCGTTGGATGTTCTGCTTATCCATACTCACTGTTTTTGCCTCTTATATCAAAAGCTGATCATAGAAATTAAACTGCCAACAACTACAGTGAAAAAAACATAGAGGGAAAAGAAAGAGTGAATGCTGAGGGCTCTGAATTTTCAGTTCTTAAACACAAGACCAAATCTTCTGTTTCATTACAATAAATGGCAACTTGACCAGCAAGTTGAGAAATACAGTCCTTATGAAACCCAGTGTTAAACATCCATTTTAAAAAAGTCCACTCTGTGCAGTTTTTATGATACATTATATTCTCTGAATTTCAATGATGTCAGCTGTCTTATGGAGGAAATATCTATATGGAGAATAAAAAATGGGTTTCTGCTCAAGACCAGACACTGTAGAAGTAACTACAAGTAGGGGACCTCTAAAAGGGCAACACAATAAGTTATCATAACAAATTCAGTCACAAAGTTTTAATGAAACAACATGGAATTCACCATTTTAAAAGACAAACCTCTTATGTGTTATTAATTATAACAGCAATTTCTAGCTCCTAACACCTCGCATAGCACTTGCTATCAAGAAAACCTTCATTTGGAATGAGAGATGCCTCATCAGGTGTGCTGGAGCACTTGCTACACTTGCACCTTCCTGAAATTGCCTATAACCATGACACTTACTATCCTGCTGTTTACTCACATTTAAGATTAAGAATTTATTCATTGTTTAATACTGCATGTAATGCCTCCCCTAGAAAACACCTCCTCTGTGCAAACATACCATGTATTTATTATGAATGAAACTCATTAATAAGTAGTGCAATCGATATTTGAGCTCTTGCAAATATCAAATGCTAGAGGTTGCTGTTTGGCTGCTATTCATCTTAATGTCAGGATTTGGAGAACAGGTTGTACTTCAGGAGAGGTATCAATTTCCATAAGTCAGAATCAGAAGTCATGTCACCTGTTTTGCCATCTATCTACTAAATCTTTCATCTGTCTATTACACACATGCAGATACGCTGCAGTTGCTAGTTATGGCTGCAATACTTACTGGCTTGTTTACTACAGGAGTTTTGCCCACCATTGTGTTTGTGACCAAGTCAGGAAGATCTTTTTCAAATTATTCCCCATTCAATTGACTTCTACCTAAGTTGGTTTCCTCATTCTTAACCAGCCTCTCATTGTCATTCCCACTTCATCACATGTGAATCACTTCAATCTAGACTACCTCTCAAAAAAACTTCGAAAAAGTTGAAAATGTAAGTAGGAGTTTTCAGCATAAACCTCTGTGTATTCCTTTCTTGGATGCATTTCTTACTGTATCTGCTATTACAAACTCAGTGCCTGGAGTCTGCCTTGTACATCCAGACAAATCCAGAGCTGATGCACAAGCAGGGCTGTAATGTGAGAGCAGAGTGAAGTGAGTATGAGTAAATTACTAAATCTGCAGGAACTGAGAAATTATCCCATTGGCTGACCTATCAACAAGGTGTGAGATTTAGTATAATTAGAAAATTACTGCCTTTAAACCAGCTCAAGCCCTCTTTGAACCTGGCTGGAGGTCATAGAGAGAAGCAACTCTGGGGGTTCTCAGAACATACCTAGTCTTTGCAGGTCTTTGCACAGGTTTTGGTCCTGGATGTGTGCTACACACCACAGGGCAAGCAGCTCCTATGATGAGCAGTCCTCTACCTTCCCCTTCCCTGCCTATCCCTGCAGGGATGTTCACTGCCCTGCTCTGCCACTGCCTCCTGCAAAAGCTCATGACAAAGACCAAGTGCCTCCTCTGAAGACTTCTGCTGCACTGTTTTTTTCTGGTGTGACCTTTCAGAAACAGTTACTTGCCTAAATAAATAAACTGTGCACTTGCAGAATGTTTCCTAATAACCACTCTCTTTACTGTCACCAGTACAAGAAATACTGAATTAAATGCGAAATGAATTCAGCTGTTTTTTAGTGTTTCCTGCATTCCTTCAGACAGATCTTTGGACTTCAAGTGATGTCCTTTTGGGACCCTAAAAGGTTCCCCTTTGTAACATCTTCTTAACCATTGTAAGCTCAGATCTCTTCTCTTGAACATGAACATTCTGTTCCTTTTTTGTTCTTTATCCTTACATGAATCCCTCTTAAATGCCCCATTCTACAGCTCTTTTCTTTGAGATTTTTTTGTTTTGCTTTGGTTTGGTTTGTTTTCATTTTTGTTTTGTTTTGTTTTCTGAGAGAAGAAAACTCATTGCACCACATCAAATCTTATTCTAAATAAAGCTGGTCTGGAGCCATCCTACTCTTTGTTAGAGCTAATATTTTCAGATTATTTATTTTATTCAGTTTATGAGCCACGTAATACCTAACCCATTCACAGACAGACATCCAGGCATCAGGCTTCATAGCCTCACTACAAGTATACAATGCAGTAAAAACTAAGAATGTAGCAAGATTAAGAGTGTAAGCAGAGTTCATAATATCCAGCTGAACTCATTAGTTGTATGAAGACAGATACCCCAAATCACCACAGGAATATATATACATGCAATTCAGTTCTTTTACACAAATATTTTAAAATGTCATTGGGGGACTTTCTGAACTGAAACTTCATTCTTTTATTTTAGGGCTGTTAAGCAGTAAAATACCTAAGTGTTTCTATAGGAAACATATGTACAGGTTTCCTAGCTAATTTTTTGCTATAGATACAGAAACGTTTCCCCTTCCTTATTTTTTCCCATGTTGTTTTTTTTTTAGGTATGTAAGAAGCACATTTGCACAGCAGTCCAATACAGCCTGTGTAAATCAGTGTCACTCCATCCAAGCAAGCAGAGCTATACTGATTTACACCGTCTGAGGCACCAGCTGAAGATGGTCGTAAATTTTGTGGTGGGTTTTGACTTCAGGCTTCCTCCTTTTTCAAGGATATGTGTAATGAGATCTCTCATGTAGACCATGGACAAGTGCCCTGTGCCTTTCCTTTAGAGAAACCGTGTGGGTTTGTGCTACATGCAACTCCTAAAGGTGTTTTTAACTGTCCTTGCTTGTTCTTCTACTAAGTTGGCAGTTAAGCATAGCTCTGAAGAGACACTCTTCTTACTCTGACTATGGTTATCCAAGGTTTTGTGCTGTTTTGTGGGTTTTTAATATTGAAATCCTTAATGCATGACATTGTTTATCAAATAAATGCTACTTCAAGGTGTGCATAGCTGAACTTAATTTTTAAGGAAGAATATTCTCCTCTCTTAAGCATCACTGAAAGCTTATACACAGAAAAAAGAACAGTTATCTGCTGAACTGTATCAGCGTCCTCTGATATAGCCATCTTTAAAGCACTCCTTTGGGTAATAGTACTAATTAAATCCTGCAATGCTTATTCAGTCTTCTGTCCATAAAAACTCCCACTGATGGGATCTGAGAGTCATCTGAAAAGCTAGGCTAACTTTATTTACGTGTATAGATATGGATTCAAATGCCTAACATTACACGGTCAGTTGGAAAATTTTGGCCTCCATGCGCAAGGACCAGAGAACAAGAGACTTCAGATATAGCCTGACAGTCAAATAGGGCCTTTCTCAGCCTCCTACTAGTATACAGATATATAGTAAACTGCAATGTATGCTGCTGGATGTAATTTCTTTCTTTTAAGGAAAACAAAAAAATAATTAAAAAAGAGGAAGCACTGAGATGATATAAAAGCAAATCAATAGTGACTGATTCCACGGTATAGAAAGAATTTCTGGGACATGAGTTCAAGATAATGCACAGTTACAAGATTAAACTATTTCAGCTTTTCCTACATAATGCTCTGTTCCAACACACTCGTAACTGTTCTGGACAAAAGCTTTATACAAGGTTATGAAAACCAGAAAAAGAGGTTTGTTGAAAAATTGTTTTGATGAAAAAAACCCACCAAAACCCACAGAAAAAATAACGATACCATAATACGAGCTGATCTTATAGTATATGCATAAGTCCTTCCTAAATTTTTTTTTCACAGTTGGGTGAATGGTACGTGACACATCAGTGATTCTTCTCTTAGCTGTGGTTCTATGTCTCATGTCTTGTCTTGTCCAGATGTCTATAATTTGAGCAGTGAAGCTTTTTTTTTTTTTTTTCCTGACTTAAATAGTTTTTTCTAGGAAGGGTTTTATTGTTCTGCAGGGATTTTACCAGTTTTGGGGGGTAGGTCCTATATTCTACATTGCTTCTGAACTGTATCAGCGTCCTCTGATATAGCCATCTTTAAAGCACTCCTTTGGGTAATAGTACTAATTAAATCCTGCAATGCTTATTCAGTCTTCTGTCCATAAAAACTCCCACTGATGGGATCTGAGAGTCATCTGAAAAGCTAGGCTAACTTTATTTACGTGTATAGATATGGATTCAAATGCCTAACATTACACGGTCAGTTGGAAAATTTTGGCCTCCATGCGCAAGGACCAGAGAACAAGAGACTTCAGATATAGCCTGACAGTCAAATAGGGCCTTTCTCAGCCTCCTACTAGTATACAGATATATAGTAAACTGCAATGTATGCTGCTGGATGTAATTTCTTTCTTTTAAGGAAAACAAAAAAATAATTAAAAAAGAGGAAGCACTGAGATGATATAAAAGCAAATCAATAGTGACTGATTCCACGGTATAGAAAGAATTTCTGGGACATGAGTTCAAGATAATGCACAGTTACAAGATTAAACTATTTCAGCTTTTCCTACATAATGCTCTGTTCCAACACACTCGTAACTGTTCTGGACAAAAGCTTTATACAAGGTTATGAAAACCAGAAAAAGAGGTTTGTTGAAAAATTGTTTTGATGAAAAAAACCCACCAAAACCCACAGAAAAAATAACGATACCATAATACGAGCTGATCTTATAGTATATGCATAAGTCCTTCCTAAATTTTTTTTTCACAGTTGGGTGAATGGTACGTGACACATCAGTGATTCCTCTCTTAGCTGTGGTTCTATGTCTCATGTCTTGTCTTGTCCAGATGTCTATAATTTGAGCAGTGAAGCTTTTTTTTTTTTTTTTCCTGACTGAAATAGTTCTTGCTAGGAAGTGTTTCATGATCTGCATGGATCTTACCAGTTTTGGGGGGTAGGTCCTATATTCTACATTGCTTTTTGCAAGCCAGGTCTCTGTGAATGTGACATTCCTCAAAATGTCTTAGTAATTCCACTTGACCTTGCCAGATTCTGGCACCCTTGTTTTTAATAGCCTGATGGAAAGTGAGTGGGACTGCGACTCGTAAGACACAGATTTTCAAAGCTGTTTACATTTTGATTATTTGGATTCTTAAGTCCTGCATGTTAAGTATCTAAATCCCTTCGGCCTTGCCAAGCAAAGAGGACTGAAAAGAAATGGGGATGGTTTCTGTATAGCACTTGGAAGAATATCAGGTAGTTTATTTTTGCCTGTTCATCCAGCTGCTCAGCCATTTACTATCCTAATAAGTCTAAGTAGGCAACCTTCTGTTTCCCTAAGGAGTCTAGATTGCCTGTGGCTACGTGGATTGGTCTCTAACAGACAAAACATCCTATACACAGAGGAGGTCATGCTGGTGCATTGACATTTGCTCAGAGAAGGGAGTTTGCCATTGCCGTCCATCTTCTCAGCTGCTTTGCAGGCCACATCTTTCCCTTCTGCAAAGGCTGTGGATCCCACATGTTAGCTCCCCACCTCTCACAGAGGTAAGCCTCTTCCCTCTGTTGGTGTGGAGGCACTACACTGTCCTGGGATGTGGGAGCTCTGCACCCCAGTGTGGGATGAGGGCCAATGTGGCTTGGGCATCTCCTCGGAAAGCTGCTTGGCATGCAGTGTGCCTGCTGCATTTGGCAGCCCAGTGTTTCATGGCTAATCAGTATGTGCTGGAGCACAAACAGCATGGTTAAGAGTGGAGCTGACCCCCAAATGTCCTTTTCTGGAAAAAAGCAAGGGTCAGATTAAAATAAATAGCTTCTTCCACCATGACTGAGGTGGCTAGGCTAGGAGCTCAGTTGCTCCTAGCTCCAGGTGGCAAAGTCAGCTGGGAGACTGCCCAAATTGAAGGGCAAGACCAGCTTTGGACCGCCCCATGGTCCATCCATGGCCACTCCAGCCCTCTCCACAGCCCTTCTGGGCTTATCAGTGGGTGGGCAAGCCCGTGGGAAAGCCACACTCACCCCTCAGCTTGCCACAGCTTAATCTCCAGGGACAGTGGATGCTTATCTGATGTCAGCTGTATCAGTTTAACATTAATATATCCAGCAATTAGTGTGCTTTTACAAATTGGTCATGAACTGCAGTTTCAAACTGATTTCAATAGCCAGAGCACACTGGCACTTAGAAATGAAAGCAAGTTTTTCAACAGCAATATTTTAATGAGTAGAGAAGAAAAACAGGCTGTACCTACTGCTGAGTATTTGGTATTGTGTTTTAAAGAAAACAAGTTTTGTTGAATTTTATTTTTTTTTAATTTTTTTTTTCCTTAGTAGTAGAAGGTCAATTTTTCTGTCTGGACACAACACAGGAGAGAAACTCTCAGGCTTGTAATTCCCTTGACCAAGCAGTAAATTCACAAAGCAATTACAGGCTTCTGTGGATTAGGATAAATAACCTTTCTGAACTACAATGTTGCTACATACAAAACCAAAGTGTATCCTACATAAATCTATGCTGTACTTCGGTCTAGCTTGAACCTGCCGAAGACTAACTCTGTGACTTTCTCATAAGGTGACCAATTCGTAGACATATTTCCAAAATTTCTGGACAACTAAAACAATGGCTGCTGTCCTTCACTCCTAAGGCATACAGAAGCTCAGTGGTGCTATTTTTTCCTGCAAGGTGCTTTGGGCTGTCACTGGTTCAGCTCGATGTTGTGTTCTCACCAGCACCCAGAAGGAGCCAGACCTGTGTCTGGAGATGGTGGGAGATGAGTGAGAGCATAACAAGAGGACATGAAGAATTTATTTTCCCAATGAAATTCTAAAGGAATTTTAGGAGGACAAAAAACAGTCTCAATATTTCCAGGAGATGCCAGGGTATGTGATTGACTGAAGATCTGCTTGGAAGTTAGAGATGGGTGGGTATCCAGTTGCCATATCCTTGATTAGTCTTCACCTATGCATTTGTCATTACATTTCTTTTATTCCCTGACACAGCCAGAGACGTGCCAGTATTGTCTTTCAGGCATTTGGGAGATCTCACTAGCAGGGGTAGGAGGAAGGAGCTGATCTATGTTTCAGTAGTCTTCAGAGGCTCCTGGCCTCCAGACTCTGACATAAGAACATGGGAGAGGTAAAGAAGACAGAGGATAGGAAGCAGCAGATTTTTCCTTACTGTGCAGCTTCCGAGGATCAGGCTCTGGCCCATGGCTGGGGCTGCTGGACTAGGGTGCTTCATCTGAGGCCTGGTGCACTTACCATCATTAAAGAAACCACAGTCTTTTGAATGAGACATGACTTAGCCATTACTTCCTCGTTTTGTTCAAATGAGCATTCATATTTTATACAGGTGGCACACTCTTTGGGGAGAGATTTTTATCTCTTGTTAGGATACTCAATATTAATAATGGGGACCTTTGCAGAGGTAGGTGATAACTCATTAACATTCTTCCCAGGACCTTCTATGTTTAGATGTTGTGTTGATAATGCTGTCTTCTGGTACAAGTGCTCAGAAATAAAACTCTAATATAACCGGCAAATTAGCTGCAGAATAATAAGCTTCATTACAGCTAGCCAGCTACTCCAGCCTCCTGCTTTTATCAATGAATTAAAAGCTCTTCATCTGCAGTTATTACTGTAACATGACACGGCAGCAATGCTGAACAGTTGAGAAGGTGATTTTGCTGTGATAAGCACAGTCCCCCACAGACTCTGTGGTTCTGTAGCATGCATCCCTAGCCATGGGAATGTTCTCCATAATCAAAGATTTCATTTAAAAATAAAACTGCATTACATCCAGTGTGCCTGTAAAGGCAGCTTTTAAAATAGTTCTCTGGTGTAGGACAAAGTCAGGATGTCAGCTTGGATCTGCAGGCAGAGAGGAAATATCAAGCCTGGTTCAGTCTCTGCAATCCTCCATGTGATTTGTACGGGGGACTATAAGAAAGTGCTCAGGTCCTTGAACAAAGAGTAACTGTAGCAATTGAATGTTCAGAGAAACCCTCATTTGTCTTTGAATTTCTGAGATTTCTGAGTGCACTGGTTCTTTGTGGAGCATGGGGTCTTCACTGTTGTCAGTGTCTTTTTCTGCAGTGTTCATATTTGTCCTAGGTGTAGATGGTAACTTTCAGTTCTTCTTTCTGAGCTTCAGAGAATCTTATGCTGACTCTTTCCGTGATGGATTTGCCATGATGTGTTCTAGACTCCTATCTGGCCTTTTAGGACTGGTATGACTAAACATATATATGTTTGATGAAAAACAGTTGAAAAAAACTTGAAAAGTAATTTAAAAGTAGTTGTCAGCTCAAAAGCTGATTGGAAGTCCCTTACTGATCTCAGCAGAAGTTGTGCCAGGCTTACATATACCAGGTCCTTAAGTACAACTTTGCTCATTTTGTCACTCCCTGCTTTGGCAATTGGCAAAATCTGTCTTTTCTAGGTGGAAAGACCTTTGAATGGCAGACACCAGATGAAAGGACAGAAGGGCCTTGTGGAAGCTCTGGCAGAAGGAATGTCTTGGGTGCTTGATGCCCAGGCCTGAGAAACTGTTTGAAGCAAGAAGTCTGCAGAAACTTTTCCTACATTTCTCCTATGAAAAGTCCTCCTGCGTTTCTCCTGCTCTGGGCAATGGTAGCAGAGATATAGCACTGTGCTGAGTCTTCTCAAGGCTGGGAACTGCTGCAAGAAATGAGAGAAGATAAGCCCAGAAGAAGACAAGAGAGAGGTGTTATGCCAAGGCTGGACTGCAGTCACCCTCTCCCCGCAAGTTGATAAGCAGTGTAACAGCACACTAAGCAAGAGGGCATATAAAATCTTTTTCTGAGGAGAAATGTCTTTTGAAAACCACATTCTTCCATACGAGCTTCAATAAATCTTGTAACTATATTTCTTAGGCATCTCCCCCTTCTTTCTTAGAATCATAGAATGGTTTAGGTTGGAAGGGATCTTAAAGATCACGTAGTTCCAACCCCCCTGCCATGGGAACACGCTCCACTAGACCAGGTTGCTCAAAGCTCCATTCAACCAGGCCTTAAACTCTCTTGAAAGTGCTCCTGCTTGGTACATTAGATAAGACACTGGAAGCAGCCTGTGTTAGCTAAGTACAACTTGATTCCTGCGGGCACAAATTAAGGGTTTACAGGAAGGTGTGAAGAAATATCCAGCAGATGCAGCCTCTAGGCTGCATTACAGTTCAGGAAAAGTTATGTGTACTGATAGGATACAAATTTAAAAGAGAGAAAAAGCTATCCCTCCAACATCTAGAAAGTCCTTCTTCCTTTTTGGAAGTTTCTAGCCTTTAAACTTCTCTCTGCAGGGCTAAGAATATGCATTGAGTGAACCCTATGGAATCAAGAACCTGGAAGATTTTTGCAAAGGCATGAAAACTTTTTAAAAATGAAAAACCTGAAAGCAATCTCAGACAGAGTCTCAGTGGCTTCTGAATGCTTTAGACAAGACCATTTTTCAGTATCTGGAAAAGAATAACTGTTTTTTTTAAGCTGAAAATGATATTTCTGAAATAAATGATTTGCTGTATTTGTGAGAAAAGCATCATTTTCCAATGAAAAAGTTCAGCTGCTGTGCAGGAAT
>NW_009952263.1:7590142-7622723 GCF_000747805.2 Chaetura pelagica | reverse complement strand
AGGAATGCTCAAAGAAATTATATAGGTGTTTTTTTTTATAATTTATTTTTTTAGTTTGCAATATTTTTTATGTATATATTTTAAAACATGAGTTAAAAATGAAATGCAAATTTTAATTTCTTCCAGACTTGCCATGGGAAAGTGACATTTTTCTAATAAAACAATTGTCTTTCCCCTGATTTATTTTTTTCATAAGAAACTGTATGGGGATTTTTGTTGTGTTTGGTTTTGTTTTAATCAGCTTTAATAATGATTAATACCAGACATCACTTCACACTGAGTCTTTATTGGCACATACCATAGATAGCACATATATTATATGCTGGCTTCAAAAATAACCAATGCAGTCCAGGTAACATTAGCCGTTGCAGGTGCTGATGGAAGGTAGGACAGGAAAAACACTCTGCTCCTCGGACAACTTGGCTGCTTATTGCCAAGAAGCTGGTGCAGAGGGGGCCTGGCTTTGCCAACTAGCCAAACTTCTCCTCAGCTGAAACATTAATACTGCTAATATGCCAGCATTTGTGGGTTTCCAGGTTTTTGGTGGCCTTCCTGGTCACTGATATCCTGTGATGGACAAAGGCCAGCTATTTTCATCCGGGCCAGGGCAATAGTTTTCCAAGTGATGGTCCATTCAAGAGTCAGTTACTATCTATTGTATTAACTCCTTCAAGGAATTTTTATTTGTCTTTATTGGGACTGAGTGTTATTTTGATTTCTGTTTCACATTCATCTCTGTGTAAAGATGAGGCAGGACTATTTCTGCGCCAAGGAGAGGCCCATCATTGCAGGAGACAAGAGAACAAACATTCTCACAGTGTAATCAATCTTATAGAGCAGATGGATACAGTAATTAGAGCAAAAACAATTTTGCCAAGAATATTAACATTTCAACAGTTTATCAGAAAGGGGGTGTTGACACCGGTAAAGAAATATCCAGCAGATGCAGCCTCTAGGCTGCATTACAGTTCAGGAAAAGTTATGTGTACTGATAGGATACAAATTTAAAAGAGAGAAAAAGCTATCCCTCCAACATCTAGAAAGTCCTTCTTCCTTTTTGGAAGTTTCTAGCCTTTAAACTTCTCTCTGCAGGGCTAAGAATATGCATTGAGTGAACCCTATGGAATCAAGAACCTGGAAGATTTTTGCAAAGGCATGAAAACTTTTTAAAAATGAAAAACCTGAAAGCAATCTCAGACAGAGTCTCAGTGGCTTCTGAATGCTTTAGACAAGACCATTTTTCAGTATCTGGAAAAGAATAACTGTTTTTTTTAAGCTGAAAATGATATTTCTGAAATAAATGATTTGCTGTATTCTCAAAGAAATTATATAGGTGTTTTTTTTTATAATTTATTTTTTTAGTTTGCAATATTTTTTATGTATATATTTTAAAACATGAGTTAAAAATGAAATGCAAATTTTAATTTCTTCCAGACTTGCCATGGGAAAGTGACATTTTTCTAATAAAACAATTGTCTTTCCCCTGATTTATTTTTTTCATAAGAAACTGTATGGGGATTTTTGTTGTGTTTGGTTTTGTTTTAATCAGCTTTAATAATGATTAATACCAGACATCACTTCACACTGAGTCTTTATTGGCACATACCATAGATAGCACATATATTATATGCTGGCTTCAAAAATAACCAATGCAGTCCAGGTAACATTAGCCGTTGCAGGTGCTGATGGAAGGTAGGACAGGAAAAACACTCTGCTCCTCGGACAACTTGGCTGCTTATTGCCAAGAAGCTGGTGCAGAGGGGGCCTGGCTTTGCCAACTAGCCAAACTTCTCCTCAGCTGAAACATTAATACTGCTAATATGCCAGCATTTGTGGGTTTCCAGGTTTTTGGTGGCCTTCCTGGTCACTGATATCCTGTGATGGACAAAGGCCAGCTATTTTCATCCGGGCCAGGGCAATAGTTTTCCAAGTGATGGTCCATTCAAGAGTCAGTTACTATCTATTGTATTAACTCCTTCAAGGAATTTTTATTTGTCTTTATTGGGACTGAGTGTTATTTTGATTTCTGTTTCACATTCATCTCTGTGTAAAGATGAGGCAGGACTATTTCTGCGCCAAGGAGAGGCCCATCATTGCAGGAGACAAGAGAACAAACATTCTCACAGTGTAATCAATCTTATAGAGCAGATGGATACAGTAATTAGAGCAAAAACAATTTTGCCAAGAATATTAACATTTCAACAGTTTATCAGAAAGGGGGTGTTGACACCGGTCAATAATTTTCTGATTATTGCAAAAACATCTTAAGTTGTTGACTATTTTGTGCAAAATGGGACAGACTAATTTTGGCCTCCTGACCTTGTTTACAGCAATGGGAGGTAGCATTGCCACCAAAATAATTTTTGAACAAACAAACAAACAAACATGTGTTTTTCCATGATTTGAAGGTATCGTGGGCCACAAAGATGTATGGGGTTTCCAAAGAGCATATTTATTTACATTTTACTCAGCCTCATGATACTTGGGTGCATGTTGCAAAAAATTAAACAACTGTTGCCAACAGTTAGCACAAGTCAAGCTTACCCATTCCTCCCCCTCTTCCTATGCGTGGATGAGATAAACCTCATGCCTATAAGCCCAAAAAAAAGAAGAATAAAAAAAGAACTTAGAAGATTCCAGGTCTGTCAAAGGTTAAAACACTCCTTCACCAGGGAGGATGTGGCTTCTATTGGTTTCTACCAGGTGGGTGAAAAACTGGCAATTCTTTGTGAGACATGGGAGGAAATAAGTGTATAAAATTAGTATAGATGAGGGATGGGACATTTTACCACTCTCAGTGTATACTTCTGTCCTCTATTTTTCTTTATTTTCCATTTTCCCCTGCTTTCTTTTTTGCTTTCAGTATCAAGGCAATACACTATTAGACAGACCCAGTGGATCGGATCATTAAGTTGTGCTGAAGGACCTTCTCACCTGCCTGCTGGAAGGGATCTGTCCATGCGGCAGCAACCTGTCTTGATACAACTGCAGCTTGCACAGCTGGATGTGAACATTTGAGAGAAATCAGCACAAATCCCCTGAAACAAATTCCTTCCCCCATAGCCAGCCCTATAGCTCACATTCAGGTGTTCTGAAAGGATTCAGGATGCAGATACAAATTCATTTTCTGTCTTGCTCTCTGTTAGTGAATCACGAGTTAGACTCTGGCAGAACCCAGCAAGGAGAAATCAGCAGAAGGAGGGAATCTTCTTCATGTTGGAAATGCTCTCCAGCCTATCTGCCATACCCCACTGCTGAGGAGGTTGGTAAAGCAACCCACTGGTCAGACAGAAAACCAGGGTTACCAGTTGTTCATATTGTATGTTGCAACAACTTCTTACTAGCAGTAGTAATATTTAACAGCTTATAACTTCATAGCTTTACGCTATGGCGATACAGGTGGCTTGATGATGAGCAGTGTTTGCAGCAAAACCAAAGAGGTCTTAAGTCAAATTTGTTTAGGTTCAGTCTCAGAGCCAGGTGAATATAAGTCAAATTCCTATCACGAGTCAGAGCAACACAAAGACTGCTTCAGGTTTTGCTTGGTGGCCTGTGACCTCTGTAGGGCCACAACAGAACTGAGGGCTCAGGTGGCTGAGCCATGTGTTGGGGACACTTTTTTTTTTTTTTTTTCCCAAACACAATTTTATCCTTGGTAAGTAAGACGAAGAGGTACAGGACAGTGGCCATCAGTATGTCTTGGAAAGGGTGAAAGTTAGTTTTAAACTGCTTGGTCATTCTCAGTAAACATGTGGCTGATCTGCTTCTCTTTTTCTTGACATCATTCTAATGGGTTTGGTGAAGTCATGCCCAAAGACATCCAGTGAAGTTTAGGAGGCAGTTTTCTGTAGTGTCATGTGCCTCTTAGTCACTTGCTGGCTGGGTGCAAGGTAGAGTTACCCCAAACTCTACATAGTGACCAGACTAGGTGGGAAGTGACTGTGGGGTTTCACCCCCTGTCTCACAGCAGCAGTGAGTTAAGCTTTTGCGCTATGATGTCTAGAAAAGATAGCAGTTTTTCCTCTTGCCCTAGCAAAGTAGCCTGAGACCATCAGGAGAGCAGCTCAGCAGCTGCAGTAGAAAAGGGGCAGCTGCTACTCAGAGCTCTTGCAGCTGCTCCATGCTGGACCCAGTGGGTTAAAAGTCCGTGTGAGAATAATTGTCTCATCTACTAGCTGTCTGGCAGTGGTTGTGATCAACAGCTGATGTATTGATTAAACAGGGGAGGCAACGGGTAAGCAGACAGACTTATATTTGCAAAATTAGGGCAAGTGAAAAATTGAAGCTAAATCACTGGAAATCTGCCCCTATGAGTGTTTAAAGGTGAGGAATGTGGACGAAAGATGAAGCAGTGAAAGAAGTGACAGGGGAATAAATGCCCTGAGGGCCTGAAACAGTCTGAGTTTTGGCCTTCAAAGTTTGTGGAAAGCATCTCCCGAAAGGAGGTGGGAAGGAGAAGGGCAATCTGAAGCCAAGCCCTAGGGCAGAGGGTGGCAGATGCTCACACTGGAGCAGTGCTCCACAGGACATGATGCCAGCCTGAGGGTCTGCCTGCACAGGAATGATACATTGGATTAGGCTATTCACCCTGGCTTCAGGAATGAGCTGTTTCAAACGTGAAATGCAATAACATGGCTTTGATCTGCTTTCCCATGGTGCTTTTTTTGTCCAGCTGTGTGCTTGTAAGTGGTGGTGTGCTCTTGTGTCACGCAGCACCCTGGGCAGGTACTTGTGGCTGCAGTGATGGTCCCTCTGCTCTTAGCTCCCCAGAGTGTGTTGCAGAAAGCCCACTGATAACTGGAAGAGACCTGGAATCAAACCAGTGCTTCCCTGTGATTCTTCTCCCAGCCATCCAGCAAGGTGCCCTAAAAAGCTTGGGAGTGATGTCTCTTGAGAGGATGATGCAAATACATACATCTATTTTCCAGTCATTCTGGTAGCCCACACCTAAGTTTCTCCAGTGTGAACCTTTCCAGTGGGTTTTTGAAGAAGAAAAAGGAATGAGTCAGCTAAACCTGAATGAAAGTGGGATGTTCACAGTAAGGCTGAAAGAAAGGTGGTACCACATGCTAAAAAATGGCCCAGGTCAAAGTAGCCTTACTTTACTCTTGCTGCAGTTATAGCATAGTCATGAACAGTGATTCCAATGGTACCATGACAATGACCAAAATGATCTGGGTATAAATTTTTATGCTGGCATGTGTGGGAGGGAATGTTTTGCAAATATGAGGTGACCTTCTCCTCAATGAAATGATTCAGATTGTTGTTTTAAAATCTGGTTATGAACAAGATATGGAATAAAGCACACAAACCTGACCAAGAGCACAGTGCAAAATTCAGCCCACTCATATTCATCTTACTTGTGACTACGGAGGACTTTAAACAATCCTGTCCCTGGCTGGATGCTGGACACTGTCCACATGGATATTATCACTGGGTCACAGAAAAAACAGTATATTCACATGTTGTCTGGGACTACAGAGTCGAAAGTAGTCCTTATCCTCTTTAAAAGAAGGTCACATCAACCCTTTGCTTTCACAAATTATTTGAACTTTTTTTTTTTAAACCATTTGTGCTTTTGGTGTGAAGGAGTGTATAGCAGTGACTTCTGCAGTTGGAATGTGTGGAAAACTCCCTTTTTCAAACTCCTCCTGCCAGCTGATAATTTGAAACATTGCCTATAGAAGTGTTACGAGAAATTTAGAATTTTCTTTCTGTATTCACCTTACATGCACCCTTATGGTTTTGCAGGTATTTGCTAAAGAAGCAAGCTGCTACTACCTTTTTGCAAGCTTTCTCTGTTTAATCGTTTCTCTGTGTTGCTCTATTCACTCTTTCTGCATTTTTTCAGGACAGCCAGTATGTGAACCACAAAGTGCTCCTCACTTAGTTTTTCCTGGTAGCTAACTTGTATCTCCTTCAACTTAAACTAGTCTTGCAATTCTCCAGTCATCTCTAGACATGACTGCCCCCAATAAGTTGTTTGTTGTTTTTTTTTAATCCTGGTGTTTCTTCTTACCTTTCATCCTTTTGTCTCCTTCAGTCTTTCAGCTAATATTAATCCTTATTAGGCTGAGGATGTAGCATTTTGCCTAGTAAGGCAAGCCAACACCACCACCTGTACTTACTTCTCAGTCCAAGATGTCATACTGATAATTATCAAGAATCACTTTTCCTACACTTTTGAAAGGACATCCTCATATATTTTGCCCTGCTGTGGTTTGCTCTAAGGTAAGTGGTTTTTTAAATTGCTTTTCCCAGGTGAAAAACTGTGAATGAAAACCTGTGTTTAGGTTGAGGATGGGCTAGTAAAGATGAGTTAAGCCATTTGGGGGCATGCTACATGCTGGGGAGCCCCCTTGAGATGGGACAAGAAGGGACACAGAGCTGTGGGCAGTGCTGCTAGTTATCAGGACAGTGTCCTGCTTTAATGTGGATTTGGAAAGACAACAACATCTGTAAGGCTGGTCCTGAAAAGGTTGTTATTTTTTAATATGAATGACAAAACTGAGCACTCTGCTTTAAATCCTGTTTTGGGACAAACTCCTCTGCAAAGTTAGTAGGATTCTGCATTATTTTTTCTGGCCCAGGCAATTTCAAATCATTGTGACCGATGCTTTGAGATGACTATGGCAGCATGAAAACTATCACTGAAGCCTCTTGGGGCAACTTATTTGCCCCAAAACTTCAGAACTGTGTGCACCTCTCTAACTCTGTGTATTCTCTTGCACTGTGACAAACATTTGGACCATACAACACATTAGAGTTTTTTAACTCCTGTGGCACTTTTGGTCCAAGGAGGAGCAGGGCTGTAGCAGATAGCTCAGAAAAGTAGGTTAAAGACTGAAAACATGCTGCTTGTGGTTGGATGTGATCCTGGAGTTAAAATGAGAGGTTTTAGAGGCTGGATGTTTCTTTAGCATGTTGTCTGGGCAAGCTAGTAATCTGGAAAGAGACTCCTAACTGCACCTGCCAGGGTAGTTGTCAGTCTGCAGCTGACTAAGAATCCTGCATGTCCCATGTGCAGGGACAGTACTGGAGAACAAACAGTTAGAAGACCTCTTTTGCCACAGACAGTTGAGGAGGCTTTTGTGTAATTCTAGATATTGCCTTCTAAGGGAAATCCCATGATTTGAGACCATGACACATTTCAGGTCATAAACATTTTCTATGGAGTCTTGGCAGTACCTTGAAGTATTTCTGGGTATCGCTGCAGCACAGCTTGCAAAAGGAATTCCTCCATGCAGAAGTAGCTACTGTGACTTTATTGATGTTCCCATCTTTCTCTGGCACCCTTCCTTTTCCTTTTCCCATCCCCCTCTGGGATGAATGTCCCCTTACTCCTCTACTCCATTAGGTCAGAAACTACTTGCTTGTTGGTGGATTTGCTGCAGCGGACACGGTCTTTCCAAGGCATTGTGGCCTATTGTAGCAACTTCACAGAGCTCACAGCGTGAATGGTGATGATAAAGGGTACATAGGTACATCACAGCTATGTACCATAGGTACATCAGGTAAATACAGTCCTTATTGCCTCGTATTCAGCTGTGGCACATAGATCTGCATAGCTGGCACATAACCAGGAGAGATGACATTTGGGCAAGATAACCCAGAGCAGGAAGGGCACCCAGGCCAGGCCAGTGTGTAACAATTGTGGCGTGGGATAACAGGAGGACTGCCAGCAGCTGAGCAGCCGGGAAGGCTCCCATATGAACCTGAAAGCAAACAAACTCTCTGCCAAGTAGCACTACTCCTGCTCCAAGGAGGATCCCTTATTGCAGTTTGAATTATTAGCTCATTTGTTGTAGTAAAAGACTGTGTGGACACAAGGCACCGTGAGGAGACCAAACTAAAATTACATCTGTGTGCAAAAAAAGGCCTGGGAGTATATTTATATCCCTGCTTTGCTATGGGACTGTTATTCAAAGCACACTATAAATCACTATGTAAAAATCAAAATATCTTTGGTCTCTGCAGTGTACCTGACATCAAAGCACAAGTTCAGTAAGTTAAGCAGAATGGCTAATACTTGATGCTCAAGTAGATCTTCTGTGGTACCTAATTCATACTGCTCTCAATATATGGGGCATTGCTTTGGCAAATGATCTTAGCAATGTTTGGTGCTTTCCCAGCACACAACCGATGTACTGACTCAGTAAATCACTGAAAAAAAATATTAAAAATCGCTGGTTTGAGGGAACCTTGCCTTCTTTCTCTATTTGCTGCATCTTCCTAGCTTAAAGAAAAAAATAAGTGGAATAATTTAAAACCTAGACATTTTTTCTGTGACATCTGACCAACCTGAAGTAGCTATTCAAAACACAAATTTAAGATCCTACATTGTAGGGCAGGGAGTCTTTATAATGATAAGCAACCTTTATATGTGTGATGGGGACTTGAGGCTGTCCCCAAGCCATGAACTTCTTGGAATCTGGGGCCTCTTTGGTTTTCTTTCAGGATTGAAAAACAAACACTGGGGACTCTTGCACATACACATAAATCTTTTGTCAGTTAAATATAGATTACCGGGATCAGCAGGGAGTAAAAATACTCCACTTTTTATGGTAAACACCATAAAACTTGGTAAATATTTAGTTTTTGCTATAAAACTGCATTTTAGTCCTGCCATCCCCACCCAGCACTCAGTTCCCTCTTTTTTAGGCATTAAGCTTTGCTGCTTGATTCCCAGCAAGCAATATTCTTTCCCCATACTTCCCTAAGTATATATTAAATACTCCTTTCATACAGTCTCAGTAAAGTCCTACTCAGTGAGGCTTACTATCAACTTCCCAACAGTGTTTTTGATATCTCAGTTTGTGTTCTTTGTTACGGATGTCCAGCTTGATTTCTTAATTTTTGCAGAAATGGAAAGGGTTTTTTTTTGTAGAATTACACCAGATGGTGAGAAAAAGGAACAGAAATGGACAGCAAGGTAATTTTCTAGGTAGTCTAACAGGTCCATGAGTCAAAGTGGCATATGCTTGTAATACCGTACCATTAAATTTCTTACATCCACATAAAAGTTGGGATCTTTAATACTCTTATCACCTTTGAAGACACTGCTAAGGATTTAATAAAACTGCTTTTTGTTGCTTAGGCCAAGTTAAAAGACCGTACTTGCAGTCCACCCACTGAGACACAGAAACCCACTGAGTCAAGCCTGTGGGCAGGTAATATGTGACTACAGAGGCTGAACTACTTGGAAGGTAACCTAAGCTAGGCTAGGAGAAGGAAAAACTAAGAAAACAGGAAGGAAACAGCTATAATAACCATCTGCAAGCATACGTGGCTTCTACTTCAACACCCATAAAATTTAAAAGGATAAAAGAAAAGGAAATTGCTTTCAAAATAGCAAAGATGATTTTATAAACATTTCTTCTTACACTTGCATAGGGTGTTGGACTTGTTGCACTTTTTCTGGTATTAGCAGTGCTGCATGTATTAGCTTTTAACATGAAGAGAAACTATTTCAGGAAAGTCTTTGCTTCATTTTCCCTTCTACACTGCATATTAGTTTAAAAGTGTATTTTTTTTTTTCTCAGGGAGCCTTATTGCAACTGTCACTTGGCAATCCAGCCTACCCAAGGGTGCCAGTTGTATCGTCCTGCATATCAATTCAAGTTTGCATTGCTTGGACTACATTTAATCGTGTTCCATGGCTGAGAACAGTGATCTGTCCTAGCTCTGAGCAGCTGTGTGCCTGTACAAAGTAATGATCCCATCTGAAATATATGAAGAAATCCAAGTGACTTCCCTGGACTAGGTTTTGCCCTTTTCCAAGCAGCATGGCTTTGGGCTATTAATAGCATTACAGCTACTACAAGTGCCTTAAGAGAGAGCACAGTTTGACTGTCCTTCCCTTGCACTGCAATTGCCGAATTACACATCTGTGTCTCTCCTAAAGCTTGCTTCCCTCCCAGAGTGGTACTGAGACTCTCTTCTTTTAACTGGACTGGATCCCAAGCCCAAATCATGGTGCAGCCCCAACACAGTCCCAGCAGCAGCCAAAGGTGCCGCAGCATCTAGTGGTAGGGGCCCCTGCTCACAGCAGGGGGGCTGGAACTAGGTGATCTTTGAGGTCCCTTCCAACCTTAACAATTCCATGATTCTATGATGAACCCCAAGGGTACTGTGACCAGAGGACCTGGGCAACCTGCGGCAGTTTTAAAGGTGTGGAGTGAAAACCTGCTTTGCTGCCTAATATGTATCTTCCTAAAGAACTTAATGAAGATAAAAGAAGAAATTTGATGCAACCTAAGAGTCATTTGAGCCTCTGAAACTCATTCCGAGTTTTGCAAACTTTTAGTCATTTCAGAAGAGCTGTGCTGAATTCAAATCCTGAATTGCACACGGGTGTAAATTCTTTCTCTCCTAGGAAAAGAGAACAATGGTGTGTACTTCACCACTTCCAGCTGCAGATCTTTCTTTAGCCTAGACATGAGCTTTGCATAAATTCAGAGCTCACCAATTGTTTTGGCTTTATCAAGAACCTTATTAGTGATCATTACAAATAGTCCTGCTTAGAAGGGGACTGCAATGTGCAAAGCCCATCTTTCCTATTTACTTTGTGACTATTAATGTTGTTTTTTTAATGTTTATACATTAGTGCAAGGAATAGTGTTAGAATAATTCTACTGTAAAATAAAACCAGCTGTATCCATTATAAGTGCATTACTGCCAGGAACTGTAAATATGTTTATGCCTGATAGCCTTTTGACTCAATAATATCCTGCTATCTCTGTTGGGCAGGCAAGTTTTTAAACCAAGAAAAGACAGGTTATGATTTTCATAACCAAACTGTGTTTTGTTTTGAAGTATGTTATCTAAATTCAAATTTTAAGAAGGTCATTATAAAAATCTGCCTGTGATTTTAAAGGAGAACAATTGAAATGTCATCTTCAAAGTGGGGCAAGAAGGTACAATGTGCACTAAGAACAAGTTATTCCTCCCAGATATACACATACACAGACAAACCCTGCCATATCATACCATACAAACAATTTTAATTGTGTAGTTACAGTCAATAACCACTCCTAGTCAGAACATTTCTGCATAAAGAAAATTGTGATACACTTATAAAAACAGCCAGCTGTAACAAAATAACTGGTGTTTTCATAGCAATAAACTCATAAAAAAGAAATACACCTTTATACAGAAAATTTATACAGCTGTAGCTTTAAAATTGATTGTAAACCAAAGGAAGACACATTGCAAACATCAATTATTTTCACATTAATTGCATAAGTTTCTAAGGTGATCTATTAGTTTTATTTACCTAAGCTTATTTGCATGATAGTAAAAATTGCATACAACAATAAGAGTGAAGCTTATAGTATGAATTGCTTGGATAACATAGAGCACTTTTTATAGGCAACTGTGTAAAGCACATTTTCTCTATTTAAAACTTTTAAGACACTTTGTTTTACTGCCCATCAAAATACATTTATAAATAGAAAAAAAAATCAGTATGATAACAAGAGAAGCAATATTACATTTAACGGAAACTTCCAAAAAAAATTAATTACAACATGATGCTGCAGGATCTACAAATAAATAATGAGGACTAAATTGTGTTTCACATTTTCTTTTTCATTTTCTTTAAAACCATGTAACAATGAGAATGGAAAAAAAAAAATACAGTGACCTTTATTTCCAAAAGAAAACAAATCTGAATTACGGCAGTGCCATATAATACAAGGCATTTGTTGGCATATGTTATCTTTAAACTGCATTCCACAGTCTATAGTTCTTTTGTAACATACAATAGAACAAGAGTAACAAACTCTTTTTAATTTTATTTTTTTAAATAAATGTGAGTTTCCAAAGATCAAGTGTGGAGTGCTACAGTAATAATTAAAAAAAACCAAGAACAAAACAGAAACAAAAAACAGTAAATCACAAAAGTTGTAATGCTTGTCTGAAGGCTCCAGAATCAAAATCACTGGTATCATGCTTATTGGGTACACTCACAGTGTATCCAGTGAACACAAATTAATATCAAACAATCCTCAACGCTTCATCTGTTGCTGCAAAGCAGTTTGTAAAACAGAGTAAAACATCTAGTGCAGTCTGCATTATCCATTTTTCAACTTTTGTGCAAGTTTTGGAAGATTCATTGGCCAAACAATGAATAATAAAGGTTTTTGACAGAACGCAAGATGGAATTTTCATTTCATTAGTAAATACCAGTGGCACTGTTGAAAGAAAATAATACCTTTAGATTAGTCTTTCAATTCAGCATTAATCTCTGTGTTCCCTTCTACTGATAACTCTTCTTCTAGTTTAACTGAAAAAAGCGTGTTTGCATTTTTGTCTTGGATGCTGTCTTCTAAATCCTTGAGCAACTCTTCTTCCTTATACTCTGCAACATCCACCTCCAAACCAGAATTGTCCTTCAGCTTCCCGTGGTGCTTGAGATAATATCGCTGGTTCTGAAAGAACTTGATAATGGTGTACTTGGGCAGGTCAAGCTGAGCAGAAAGAGTCTGGATTGCTTCTTCATCTGGATACAGGCCTACATCTTGTATGAAACTCTGTAGGATCCCTAGGGCTTCAACAGAAATCTTGGTTCGTGGTCGGGGTTTCTGACGATTTTCATCCTCAGATTCAGCTGGTGATGCTACTGTCGGTTGCCTTGGGGGTAGTCTGGGACCTGGTTGCTGTTGTTGTTGCTGCTGCTGTTGTTGCTGCTGCTGTTGTTGCTGCTGCAAGACAAAGCACAGCATTTATTTATTTATTTATTTATTTTTGGGACATGAGTTGCTGCTCATATTTAGTGATACCAAGAAAATCTGGCGGGCAAACTGCAAAGCTTTTAACAAAGGCTTAGTAAGTATAAACAATAAAAAGGGGGGAAAAAAAAAAGAAAAAAAAATAGAAATAAAGAAAAAGGCCCATTATTATTGAAACAAAATTAAAAGATGACTTAGTAACTCTTTGCATATCTTGCATGTGTCTGTATGTGAGTGCGCAGAGACAAGGGAGAGAGGGACAGACAGTGGGATATGCACTGAGAGGTGGAAGGAAAATACCGGCTTTGACTGAAAGCTCTGATGACAATACATTGGTGTGGTTTAGCTGACAAATTTTAATGAACATGCTCCATGAGTCAAGTGCAGACAAGACAAAATGCTAAGTAGGTGACATAGTATAGGATTAACTTGACCAGCTTAGCTAGAAATGTAGCAAGGGCAAAGTGAGAAAAGTGCCAGATGAGGGCAAATGCACAAGAGCTCTGCCAGCAGCACCGGCTGCTGCCCAAAAACAAGGGTTGCAAATCTCTAGCAATAGCTAGACTAAGGGACTGGGGAGATCAGGGATTCAGCTAAGTGTGGAAATATCCCACTACTGATCTGACCTTATCATAGCACTGAAGTCTCATCAAACATGCAAGTGCAACATCAGAACGTGTTAGCGGAAGCGCCTAATGGCATGCTCTCAAACCCAGCCTCGGAAAGGTCTGAGAGATCTGGAGGTAGGGAATCTGTATTTGCCCTTCTGGCACTGACCTCTCTTGCCTGTGAGTCTGTCCTGCCTATGTTTGAGTATCCTGACATATAAATAGGGACCAGACATATTTACCTCTTTCTGTGTTTGTGCTGGGGATTATTTAGTTAATATTTATAAAGCACTAAGATGCAAAACTCTACCGAAGTTGCACTATTATTATTAGAAGGGAACATGCTGCATTCCAAAAACTCAGGCAATAAAAATGAGCCAGTATACACATCAGAAGAATAAGATAAAGCAAATCATGATGTAAATTATTAACAAGAGCTTAAAATAAAGTTTTGCAAGCATGGATTCAGAAACATTCTTAAAAGGTGAGGCATTGAGCCCTAGGGACAGAAATGTTTTTCTCATCCACCACCAGAGTACGGTACATCGTAAGATCATGTTTAAAATCAAAAGCAAATTTATCAGCTACTGTTTTTGTTGACAATTCTTTTTGCTTCACAGCACAGGAAGCACTGGTTAGTAAGATATTTTGGATCAGCAAATCTCTTGTCATATGGTACAAACCACCAGTTATTATTAAAAAACAACAGCAGCAAAACAAGCAGTTGCTATCACAACATTTCATTTCCCTTTGCGTGTCTCCCCTCGACAATTTTTTGTGTGTCCATAATGGTTCCCAAGCTCCCGGTGGCATCTCACCTGCAGACTCTAAGAAGCACAAAATACTGTATGAGAGGTACAAATATCAGAAGAACTAGAATTCTGTCCATGTTGCAGTGCCACTCGTGGTTGTGGAGATTTTGCATAGGCCTCAACAAGCAGTTTAGAAGGCACTGCTTTAAGTGATGTTCTTATTGTAAGATCTGACACAAATGCTAGTGAAATTAGGGCTCTTGACTCATCCCTACGCACATCCTTTCATGTTTTACAGCCTGTGAGCAGTCCCATTCAAGGCTTCAATCCTAAAGACATTCAAGACTACTCTCCGCACATTAAATTCTTACAAGACTGGAGGCTTAGTATATACAGTTTGAAAACTTGTGTCTTAGCTACATATTTACGCATCTACAATAATTACTGTGTAGCAAAGCAGAGACAATACTAAGGCCCAATCTCCCAATCCTTACTCTTCCAAGTCATATTAAGAGATTACAATGCAACTGCTTATGTGAATAGTATTTGTGAGATCAAACACACAACTTTTATCAACAAGGCAAGAAAATCTAAGCAAGTGGTTCAGTGGTTGAATGTTTATACTGTGCATAAGCTTCTTCTTTTATCCCCTTAAGAGGCGATTTTATTAAAAACAATGCACATTTTCAAACAAGTGCTGTTTTATTACTTAATATAGATCTTTCTCTCTCTTTTTGCTAAATCAAACAGCAAGTTTCCAGAATTTCACAATTATTTTAGTACTTGATATCCTAAGGGATTGTCTTATTCAGTTTACTTTATCTTTAATATACACTCCTGTTGTTTCTGGCTGGGAAATAACTCTATCCTCCTAGCTTTGTAAATATTTTTCTGCATAGGTAATACAAATGATACAGTGGGTCTCAGTGGATGCTGGGAATGCATGGGCTAATATCTGGCTAATATTTGCCCTTTAAAAGGGAGCAGTTAAAAGGCTGACCTCAGGTCTTTCATAAGAAGGGATTAAGGAGTCCCCAGCTCAGAGAGACAGCAGTTTGTGCCGCCAACCTGGGCTAGAATATATAGCCAAACAGCCAGCCACGCTCCCAATTCTTGGTGCCTGTGTGAGCAAAGGGTGGGTGCAGCCTCTGGAGGAGGGGGTACTACTGGGGCTACCCCAGAGCAGATGGCAGCTGTTTCAAAGCCCCATGGTGTGGGTCCTGCATCCCCTCCTCTCTCTCCCTGACACGGTGCCCTCGTGCCAGCTCACCTGCGGAGCAGCACCCAGCCAAGGTCCAGCGGTCAGCAGGCCTGGTAAGAAAGCGCCTCTATGCTCTCCTTTCCCATGGGTGGTGGGAGAGGGGCTCTGAAGGAAAAACAAACAAAACATTGACTCACCCCAGCCTCCACTGGGGTTAAAATGGGATAAGGAATCCCCTTCCCTTCACTCCTACCCAGGGGTGAGCAGCTGCTGTTGAGGGTTCGAGCTTAGCTCTGGGACAGCAGTGCAGCGAGGTTTTCCCGCTTTGCTGTAAGGTGTGGGACACCTGCACACCTCTGCCTTCCCGCCCTGATGCCTGTCCCGCCAGGGGCGGCCAGCACGGCGGCTCATCCTGCCCGGCACACGGGTGTCACCGCGTCCACGCACGGCTGCGAAAAAACACCCAACCAGAACAAAAAACGTGGGTGGTCCCATGCTCTCCTTTCAAGTCCAGTGGCGGACGGCAGTGTGATCTGATCTCGTACCAGGAGACCTGCATTTAGCCTGGCCAGGAGGAAAGAAACACTAATTTCCTTTACTCCATTTAAAGCTTTATTTACTTAGCGCTCTGTGGGATTGGCCAAGGTAAACTAACCTGAATCTGTTCTGCTGGCACATGGATAATGTGGGAAGGCCTGTCACCATGGTGATGAACTGCATTGCTTTCTTGTTCATAAATGGCATCACGTTCAGGCTGAGGAAGACTGAGGAACCTTCGGATCATGGAGAGATTCTCCCAGAGGGTCCTGTTCTCTGGTGAGGGATCTTCTTTCCAACGTAACAGCTCACAGAGCCATCCCTTGAAGATAACACCAGCAAAACATTAGTTTTTTTCCTCACTTTGCAAGGGGCAAAACGAGGGTGAAACGTGTACTTCAGCAGCACTGATTTCTCCCAGGCTCTCCCCCCAGTAAGAACAGGCTGTCCCTGTACCAGGCTGGGCTCAAGGCAAACAGCAGCACGCTGAGGCTGCCACGCTGCCTCACACACCCTTGCCAACTACCAATGTTTTGGAAAGCACCTTCCCCTTGGTCCCACACCACAGCACTGCAGTGTGTTTGCTTAGAAACCAACTGGTAGATGAAGGAAGAATCCTTAACACACTCCCCTATGCAGGAGAGGAGTTTCACTGACACCAGTGTATTATCTCTGCTGTCTATTTTCTTTTATGCAAGGCTACGTCAAAAGCACTGACACTGTGTTTCAGGAGCCGGCAGATTGTCTGCTGAGCAATTTTTAAAATCCTGGTACTACTACTCAAAACACAAAAGAACTTTCAAATATTCGCCTTGACTGTAGGGCTGCCTAATTTTACACTTAGTGGTAGAAGAGCTCCCTAATGGCCTTTCAAAAGACAGGAATCCTTTGACTAGACCCAGGCAAGTAGTATCTTCTTCCTATCTGCTATGAATAGAGGTGCCTCTGCAAGTGAACTTATTTCAAGTGATAGATGATTATCTGTTCCTGGATTTTTCTCACAGACCCCAAAAAACCCAACAGTCTCTGTTTCATGTACATTATTAGGGCTTTATTTGGGGGGCATGACATAGCTCAAGCTTCTGATATACCCTTTTATACCGCTTTCAGATCACAGGACAGCAAGTTGCCTAAGACTTTACCTACACTAATTCAGACCTGGCTTTAGGATACATGCTGTGAAGTTGGCTACAGAATCCCCTGCAAGGACTGTGGCACTTGCTAATTTGCTTCTGAAAGATACAAACAAGTTCATCTTGAAAATCTAAACTGTTTTCTTATGTCTTCTTAAAATTTAACTGAGGATATTTTTATTAATTGTGCACTGGTAGTTTCAAAAGAAGAGTGTAAACACTATAGCTAGCACAGTGTGCATATGTAGTATATTTTTGGTATATTATAAGTTAGAAACAAAATATTACATGTATCAAACATGCATACTTCCTTTCGTCTAGCTTCAAGGATCTGTTTTCAAAACTAGGTCCATGCAATTTTATTTTCTAATGCTGCAGGAAAGATAATGTGACCTTTTATTGAATCAACAAATAATACACATGTACAGAAGCTTTTAGATCCTTTTTATATGTACTGGTAGTTCAAAAATGGTTTATCCAGACTAGTTTACTACTAGATACAACAGATACAACATAGATAAGTATTTTCTTGAAGACATTCATATCTTCAGCTAGCAGTTAATAAATGCAGTGTAAAAATATTGCCATGATATGAAGAGGTGAAAGTAAACAAATAATCTTAATGCGCTCATATTGTATATGAAAATATTTAGTGAGGTGTTTAGAAAAATGGGAAGTATATTCTCTTGGATATAAGTGGAAAACTGAACAAATGACATAGGAGAAAATGCCCCTGAGAAATAGAAATAATCAAAATGACAAATGTTAGAGAGATGGTGGTAGGAGAGCTGAGAATGCAAAAATTTAAATGGGGCCAAAATCTGCTGGGTGCTCAGGAGGTAGAGAGGAAGGCAGGAGAGGGAGCAGCAGCAGAAGGGCCCCTGCACCCCGGGGATGGAGGGCATCCCATCCTTCAACCACGTGCTAAGGACGGATGCTGAGTATTGTCACAAGGCTTAGCAAGCTGACTGGGAAATGTGGCCAGACACCTTCATATAGAGCACATAACATACAGCCTGTCCCAGCTGGAATCGTATGGCGTGTTTTCAAAGCAGTAGCAGGGGCTCTGAATTCTCCCTCCCCATTTTAAAGCACCCTGGGATGTGTTAGCAGGGTAATGTATGAACTCTCCCTGCCCCTAACAAAATCAACATATTGCTCGCTGTTCTCTGCCTACCTTACTTCCACAGGGATACATGCAGGATTACACTCAACAGCAGTTTTCTGCAGTTAAAGGCAGTGCAATCAGAAAGCATAGGTAGTTTGTGGGGAATGGAGGGGAGAAGAAGAGAACTAAATAAAGATCTTTTAATTGAAATGCTGTTATAAAATTTTTAATTGAAAACCAAACCAAACCAAACCAAAAACCCAAACAAACAACAACAAAAAAACCCCAAACCACAAACCAGCTTGCCCCGAACAATAAAAACTGTCCTTTGGTTGTGAGAAGTCTGCACTGCTTCACATTGAAACTGTTGGTTTGCTTTCTAATGGTAGTGAAACAGAGCAGGGCTGATTATCACAGCAGTTTGGTGAAAGCAAAATAAGACAAGACAACCTCTCCATTCCCGTGGCAGCTCTCTAAAGTATACAGACAAACTGGAAAATAAATTGCACCACACATACACAGATTTTAATTTTTTTTAATGACAGCAAAAATGCTTTTTAAATGTCCAGTGGTAAAAAAATTCCTAAGCAATCATATTATGCTGATTAAACATATTTCACAACAACAGTTATTGTGAAATTCCTTCTCCCCTTACTGTCTTTTCTGTTCCTGTCTTTACTAGATTAGAATTTATTTTTATTAATTACTGATGACTAATATTCGATTTTCAGTATTTTTCTATCAACTTTTGCACTGAAATAATACTTCTAATCCTTATCTAAGTATGATTTGATGAATTGTAACCTGAAGCATGTCTCTGCTAGCCTTTCAAGGAAGCAGTGATTTTGAGATACTGAAATTAGATGCTTCTGACACGGTACACAGACTGTACTGCTCTTCTACCAAAATGTCTCTTTTCCACTGGGTTCATCAAGTTTTTAAAGAAGTAAACATAATCTGATTAAACACATGATGGGCAAAGTGGAAACAACCAACATAATTATTCTAAAATTACAAGCATAGAAACAATTTTTTTGATTTCATGGTTTCATTCTGGAAATATTGATGAAAATTCATCTCAGAAATATCCTCAGAAAATAAAGTTAATGGGCAGTTACAGAGGCTATAGGGATTTACTTTTTTAGGAGACTGCAAACTTTATACCAATATGCTTTCTTTTGGCTCAAAGCAAACAAACAAAACCTTAAATATTTTTTCTAGTTTCACGTTCAGAATGCTGTATCTGACATATAGGTCATCGATAAAAGTCAGCTAAACAAGAACGTTTTAAATGGTCTTGTAAATTCTAGGAAAAGTGATCATACAGACCTCTATGATGGTGAAATTTAAATTCTGTAAAATTTTTAAGTTCTTTCAATTATTGGTCAGGAAGTATAAAGTGCTGTAGTTAATGCAGTTAAATTTACAAGTGAACCTAACAAAGCTGATTTTTCTCCTCTTACACCTAAATCTAGAGCAATTTCTGTCTAGTTCAGTTTACTCTGAAGGAGGGCTTGGACCTCTGTTTTTTCATGTCTTTTCAGTCTTAGAGGAAGTGGAAAGGACCACAAAATAATAAGGAAATATTTATAACTCAGATTAGATCACAACCTGTTTCTACAGTAGATACGGTACATAATTAAAAAAGAAACAAAACAAACCAGCCATTAAATAATTAAGCTGATATATCTATGCAGCAAGACAAACCCCCCAAAACTCTGCAATGACATTGGGAACAACCTGGATTTTAAAACAGAGTAAATTTGCCAGGCAACATTACACTGAATATAAAGAGAGTACAAAGCAAAATATAAACATTAGCCACATGTAAATATGTTTGGAGAACTTTCAGGATGTTACTACTTTTCAAACTGACAAAGTTTAATTTGACACCTTCTGTTCTAAAACCTTTGTTTCTATTCAAAATCACGCCTTTAGCTGCTATCAATCACTATGCTCTCCCTATTACTTAAAATACTGGCATGGGCCCTGGATAAGCTGAAAATGCCATGCAGATGAATTCTGAGATAATATGTTCAAACCTGTTATATACAACACAAATCCTGTAAAGTTATGTATTGTAAACCTACATTTATTGGGAACTAAAAGTCTTAAATCCATCTGCTACAAAGAAAATACTGTTATGCACTTTCAAGTAACCAAGTACCATCTGCAAAGGTCTTGCTACAGTAAGCAAGAAAATGGTGAAAAAAAAAAAAAAAAGATGCTAAACCTAAGATATTTAAAATAAATAAGAGTCTTCTGTCTGGTTTTCTGATAGGGATTTAGTGAAGAAACATAAGACATTAGAGAAAAAAAAAACCTGTGAAAGCTGAACTGCCAAACTATTGCAGGAAAAGCGCAAAGAGGATAACTGCCAAACATTAGACTCTGCAAGACCCATGAGCATGCTTATTTTAAAGAAAGCATCTACACATTTTATCTATGTATCCAAATGCTGGTTTAGTCAGTCTGACCTGTCCTGTATTTTACAAAAAAAATATCTTATGCTCTTTCACATAGAATTTCTAGCAAACTATTCTTGCATTCTGGTATTTTTCTTATTAAAAGAGAAAGGAAATAAAGATAACTGAATTCTGCACTTAAGGTGTAGATACCAATCCTAAGATCAAAGAAGGCAGCATTACAATAATGAAATCTGTTTCTTGGGCAAGGCTTTCCAAATCAGCAACAAACATCTCTTAGTCTGGGAAGAAAGGGCTTCAAGGAGGAGCAATTAAACTCTTTGGTTTGGTGAATTTGTTTTAGTGAGAACAATTTGCCAAATGATGAATATTCCTTGCAGGATAACTGAGAGAGACTCCAACATTTTTTGAAAGAGCTGTAATTTGAATCTAAGAAGGCAAAACATTTTAGAGTATCAGTGCTAAGATATGAACAGTTTTTCTTTGGTATAGTATATCTAAGATTATTTTCTATCATTCTCTGAGGCATATAGCATAATAAAATACATGGTTTTAAAAGAAATCAGTCTAAATAGGAAGTTACTTGATACAAACATTTTAGCAGAAAGTGTGAATTGCATTCAAGCATCTATGGTGAACAAAGACGAAGTACACAATCCATTAAACAGTACTTCTAACATAAAAAATGGGTATTGTAGACTAAACTAAAGTAGGCATTTTGAATGAGCACATTTTCAGCAACTAACTATAAAGCTAGCAATTTATCATTCAGCAAATATTTTTCTACTTTTAAAAGAATCTGTAAGTGTTACTTATGCTAATGAAGACTGTTTTTAGTCTGCCCACAAACATGCTAATAGAGGGCAACTTTTAATTTTTTTTATTTTTATTTTTTTTTCAATGCTGAAGGCATTCCAGTTTATAGAGCACTGATATGAAATTATACTTGGTAAAATGGGTTTTTTAACTGTTTGAGCAACTGAAACTCTTCACCTTTAACACAAAAGCTTATAGACAAAACAAAGAAAAGGAACTCATGAACTAAACTTTAAATATTGACTTTTTCCCTTCAAAAGCCATCCAACCTGCTTTACAAATCTCATTTTTGCTCCAAATGTTCATCATAGATATCTCCATTTCTTTTCAAAACAGAATTCATGCATGAAAGAGAAGAAAAAAGGCCAACATCACCAATATAGTACATGCTTATATTCTTAGTCTTTAGTGTTAAACTTGTAAGCTGCTCATCATACACAAAGGTTGCTTTTGGAAAAGTCATGATACTTTGAATGAGATACATAATGGTAGCAAAGGAGTACTGAAAGCATTTTAAATTATTTACTAGGTTAAAAGGGTGAAATGGTACTTTAAATACATCAAATTTCATCATCTGGGCCATTTTTTGGTGGCAAAGTGGTATTGATCTTTCCAAATGCTTAAAATTAACTATTTCCAGAAGGTCATTATTTGATTAAAGGCATTAAAGTTGAGGGCAAGAAATGATGCACTTTGTCTTCTTTCCCATTCAAATAATCATGTAATTTAATCAGAACTATCCCTTCATGTCCTGTAATAAAAATGTTTGTCTTAAGATATTGTTCTTTACCTAACATATTAACCTTTAAATGTTATGAAGTTCTTAAGAATAATCTCTGCTTAGAAAAGATTCTTCCATAATGCAATGAAAGGAGCTCCAGCATTTAAATTGATAATGCCAAATTTCCCCTACACACATTGACTGGAAAATGCATTAAACCCTTCAACTGAGATTTCTCACAGTGTTCAACAGGATTGAAAATTCAGGGAGTTCTGAATCAGTAAACTCATGCATATGGCACTGAGAAGCAAAACAAACGAATGCCACTTGCAGCACAAAAAAATATGACAAATAAGTAACAATGGACGCTGCTTTGATTTATCTGGGAAATACAGTTTGCATTACATTTGTATTATCTGGAAATATACAGCAGGGAACACCCACTGCAGGGTAAGAACAGAGCATTTAATTCAAAATTAATTTTCAGCCTGAGATTACTTAAATCTGATTTTTTTCTGGGTGAAATACCTGTGGGTTCTGTCATAGGAACAAGCCTAGATGTCAGGAGGGGTCCTTTTTTAGCTTTAAATGTTCCTCTGGATTCTCCTGACTGCAGAAGAATTTATTCTGACTGCAAGTTTGTCTTTCCTAAAGTACATAAACTGTGCTGGTTATCTCCTATGCAAAGCTGAATAGACTTAAATGCTGCACAGAAGAACTGAAGTCTATTAAAAGAAGGGCCTCCGGATACTTTTGTATAATTTTCAGAAATCTAGTAATCTACCTGGCTTAGTAGTTTTTGATACCAAACAACACATTTTTTAGTGAAAATATTTTAATTTAAATTTTAAACTTAGCTCATATTTTCAAGTAATTTAAGGAGCTGACTTCTGTGATGCACACACTTGCAAGTGATTTTAAAAACTGCTGTGAATGTTCAACAGTTTGAGATTGTCCTCTTTTCCTCACAGAACTGTGTATCTTTAAGTCAAGAACCAAAAGCTGGTTTTCAGCCTATTCCAGAAGATGAGCAGAGATATCAGAATATTAATGCCTCTTCTTGAGATGTGGGCTGAAGTTGCAACAAATGTTCCCTGAAAGATGGTTACCTTAGTATTTTATTTACACTAATCAGCCTGAAGTTTCAGGCTTTGCCTTTGAGCATTCCCCTAAATCAGAGGAAGTTTGAAACCTGAAGCTGTCCTTTATCTCCAGATATTTCTGGTTTATCTGTTTCACTGGCTTTCATTACCAGAACATTGAAAATGGAAGCCAGATGTGAATTTTAAGTAAATCTGTATCTGCCATCATAATGGATGAGATTTAGCAAAAGAACAAACTGAAAACCCCAAAACCTCATAGGGCTTTTCAGAAGAAAGGTAAATTTTTCGTTAGCAGGAAGAACTTCCTTTGAAGAATACTGAAACAGATTATGCCATTTCCTGAAATTTCTTATCCAACCTATTGTTCAGCTGCATCAACTGTCTAGATGTTAGCTCCACTTCTTCTCTGGGTCATGAAAAAAATAAGAAAAATGACCAAATAAGCTAGAAGTGGCACTGACAGTATTTAATTGCAATTTTTTTGGTGATATGGTAGGTGAAAACACCCAGACAAACAAATAGAAAAAGGAAACTTGCCAAAGCGACCTGTAAAATTCAATGACAAGCAACAAAGAAGTACAAAACCAAAATGACCTGGAGAGCTGTGTCCCAGCTTCTGCAGTCTCATCTGTTGTATTAGACCTCTCCTTCTACCCAGAGCCACGGTGAATGGCTAAGAGCCCCGCTACCAAAAATTGTGTCAGACTAAGCAGTAGTAGAATTGGTAGGTACATTCTCTGTGCATGAACACTTCGGATGTACCACCAGCTCATGAAAAGTAAAAACCTAACCTGTAACTCTAAAACTGACTGAAAACATAAGCATCATTGCTTTTTCAGTTGAGCACAGAGGGAATGGAATAATCTAAATGCAGGGCTTCTTCCAACTTGTTTTCTCTGCTCTCAGCCTTCTCCACCTTCTCTTTCCTTCCTTGTTCAAACACATCTTTTTTTACAGAATTCCTTTCAATTGCCTAGCAATGATAGACACAAGCTCTAATAAAAAAAACATAATATGCATGCCTTTGAAAACCTTACATAAAATACAACAACATTCGTAAATAAAAAGAAGGGAAGATAGTAACAGATGCAAAAAACAGTGGGTGAAGCTGTATTCTGCCTTCCTCTACTCCAGATCCTTCCTCTTTCACACACAGGATTCAACTGCCATTGTAACTTTGAGATACATGTGACAAAAAAGGACACCACCATATTAAAAAAAAATCTCTAAAAAAGAAAAAACAACTGCTAATTATTAAGTAAGTCAGTCCTACTCTGGTACATTACTTTTTATAGTACAGACATATAAAATGGGTCAGTGGGTTTCACAAAGGGTGACTGGTAATATATGGCTCTTTATCTTTTATTTAAGTAGAGAGAAGTACTGATTTCACTGCAATACTGATGCCTCTCTTGAAAGTAAATACAACCCTGAATCCAACCATGACCCTTAATAGCCCACATATATTTATTCTTAAACATGCAATCAATTTCATATGGCAGCTGTATTTGTAGTTTAGTTAGAGAAGAGTCTTTAATAGAAAGAGCCTGGCAATTTTAAAAATCTTTTTTACTACTATCACTTTACAAGTGAAGAGCTAATGTTTATTATGACATTGCTTGCAGAGATTTAACATTTGCTTGGAGGAAAGACCTCTGGTAAAAAGGCCATAGGGCCAAAGTGTCACTTGCATAATTACTTATATATGTGTATATTATGTTGTTAAGATTTTTATTTTATTTTTTTTTAAAGATTGTAATTTCCCAGAGGGAGTAATTTAAATATCTGGCTTCTTGTCATAAGATTTTTCTTTCCAGAATTAATTTGGGATCACAGAAGATCTACCACACACCAAGGAATCACAGGCTCATAGATATTTGGACTTCACTGTAAATTCAGTTCAGCTAACAAGATGCTCCAACAAGTGACATAACTCCAAAACATACACAGCTCCAATTTGCTCTCAGACATCCCGTCACATTTTTACAGCCTAACTGTTCTCATATGGATTCAAATTGAACTGTTAAATATTCTGAGGAAATTTCTTTTAGCTTTTCTCTTGCATTTCAGCTGGCTTCTCTGGCTCTCAGTTCCATAGTGAAGAACACTTAATACTTTGATAACGCCAAGGGTGAGGAGACTCTTTAAGGAAATTGAAAAGCAACTTTTCCCTAACTTTCCTCCAGATTTTGTTAAACACAGAAACAGTCAGAAAATTAATAATGTCCATTACCTCAATGCAATTTAAAAAAATACTTAAAATTCACATCTGTGAAACACTGACATCTCCAGCAAATGAGAAGGCAGCAGCCAGAAAGTCAGTGAAGCCCTTATTTGTAGCATGGTTGTTTGGGGCACAGGCTTATAAGAATAGGAAACCCAGATCATAAGGGAAGCTGGAGAGATGGAATTTCTCCCTCCTGGCTGGCTGAGGGTGGGAACCAACACTACAGTATTTTCAGGTAGTTGGTCTCAGCTCGGGGACAAGAACAGCCACAAGGCAAACACTCCTGGAAAGAGGAGTGCTTAGTGTTAGACTTTTCCTCATCAGCCAAGAAAAGCACCAGCCAAGCCCAGACCCAGCTGTATTTCTAGGCAGAAGAAGCTGCTCGGAGGGGCCAGCAGCAGGTTCGGCAGCAGCTTCTGCCCATAAAGCAGGCACATTTTTTCTTGCCCTGATTCCTCCACCCTCTCCCCAAGTGAAAAGGATTAGTCCCTTTAGTGAGGCTCTCTCCTCACATATAGTAAGAACAGTAAATAATTTCTTGCAGGTGAAGCAAACTGACCACCCCAAAGCAAAAATAAAAATAATCTTATTTGAGCTCTTCACGGCTTTCTAAAAGAAACTCAAACCAACAATAAAAAACCACAAAAAACAAACCTGTTTTATATAAAACACTGGAAGGTTCCCATATATGTAGGAGCTTTCTCTTGCATGTTACATATACTAGACATGCTAAGCACCAGGCTCAGCAAAATAAGTAGTCATCTAAGTAAACCCAAGATGTAACTGATACGTGTGCAAATCTTGCTCAGCTGAAGTCCAGAACTTCCAGGAATTTCGCTAAGGACCACTCACTCTAAGCATCTTTACTTCAGAAAGAACCTGAAAGCTATTTTAATTGGATTCTCAAATGTCATCCTGAAGTAAGGGAACATGACACTGCACAGGAATAAAAGCGAGGTGACTGCTGAATAACCACATGGATTCAGATAAAATTTGGCAGATTTGGAATGAGATAAATATTTGCAAACTGGATTTTTCATTACTTAGCTAGTTATGTGCTTGCACTAGTCTATTCATTATATGCCAGCAGTTTGGGGCATTTCATAACCAAAATCTGGATATGAGGTTAAATTTGAGGAAAAAAAAAAAGTCAAAATGAGGATTTATTAGAATAGTGAAAATAAAAATTACCTGGAGCAAAACATCATCTCCTTTCTTACCCTGCACCTTGAAACCCTGTAACATTTTTTCAGGTATTGTACATTTTTAATGATCCAGTTTAACATTCAGGAAAGAAAACTCTTTATCTTTTATTTTCTTACTCTTTCCTTTGCTCAACAACCCTTCACCTGAATTGTAATCAGTTGCTCTTTCAACAAACCGCTTCTCAGACTGTTTCTGTATATTTGTGTTTGCATAAGATGCCTTTATTCTTTGCAGTAACGTTTTTAGCAGCGCTGGGTTTTTCAGGAGGAATTTTACCCCCTCATTTCCTGTTTAGTTACGGGTTGAGCTCGCTTTTGTTTTCTGTGCTGTTTACTTGGTACCCCTGCTTTCCCCACTGTCGGGATCCACGGGCTGCTCACTAAGTCCTCAGCCTCGCACTACAGCTTTGTTTTCATTCCTGTACGTCATTAACTCTCGTACGGCTCACTCAGACTTTTCCCCTGGGTTTAGTGTTTTGGGTTGTTTTGGTTTTTTTGTTATAGTGCTTAATTTTATTAATGTTAAAATACCAATACACTGAATCTTCAAAAAGCTTCCTGAATCAAGTGATCTACCCACAGCAGGTATGAGCAATCGGAGAAATCAAGAATAACTCCTTTTCCAGATTATGTCCATCTTGCCATGCAGGGAAAGGAATGATGTTTCACCCATGAAGCCGGCAGTGCTGGCAAGGGGCCCTCAGCTTCTCACCATTCTGCAAAGACCAAAGGTGTGGGGTGCCCATGCTGTGCCTTGTGCACAACCTAGTGCTCGTGCAAAGCATCTGGGTGTGTGTGGGTGCACGTGGAGTGGGATGTCCTAGGCACAGCTCCAGCATGCAGGGGACAGCAGCGGAACATAAGAAAGGGGCAGATGGAGCCTGAGTGGACCGTGAGGGCATACGTGATGAGGAAAGGGGTGGGAAAAAGTCAGAGAAGGGCTGAGAGGAGAGCTATAGTGAAAGGAATTAGTGAAGGTGGTGTGAGGAAAACAAAACAGAAGGTGAGGATACAGAAAGCAGGAAGAGAGATTAAGAAAATCCAGGCAGCCAGACACAGCACCTCTTGTCAGGCAGACAGCAGGTGCTGCCTGAGGAAGAGCTGATTCACACATCTGGAGTGTAGGAACTGAAACACATCTACCTAAGAAAGAAAAGCTAAAAATAAAAGACTCAAAGGAGGTGGGAGAGGGTGCCACGCTTTTTTTCCTTTTGGCAATCCAGTGATTCCCAACTGCACAACATTTTTTGAATAGTCTTGTGAAGAAATGAGACCTGGATTTCCAGAGCCTTTCAAGAATCCTGACAGTTCAT
Organism: Chaetura pelagica; assembly: GCF_000747805.2. Lineage (NCBI taxonomy): Eukaryota > Metazoa > Chordata > Aves > Apodiformes > Apodidae > Chaetura > Chaetura pelagica. The sequence goes on along the minus strand of NW_009952263.1, from coordinate 7,594,842 downwards.
TTCAGCATTACCTCTTCCAACACAAGCCCTTCCTGCCCTCCTCTTTGCTGTACTCTAGACTTATTTTTGAGACATCTGCAGCTATAGGACCTCCAGGGCTTTGACTGCACCTCTAGGACAAGATTTCCCCTTTGTCTGGGTCTGCATGAACCCCCTGGGGGAGTCAGTGATGGAGCTGGCAACGCCATGCAGCAAGGGACACTGGTGGCACACCTACTCCAGCTCAGCTCTCTGGATCTAGTAATGCAGTCAGTAACTCCTGGCCAAGTGGTATGACCATGGGTCTTTAGCCCTCTCTGCAGCAGTCTGGGGGCCATCTATGTAGTCAAATTTTCTGCTACAAACTGTGCCTTCAGCAGCTTTCAAAAACTATCCTGCTTACCTTCCTCTGACTGACTTTGAACAGTGAGCCTTAGTTCCCCCTGCCTCCTGCACTTTCGATACTGCCACTGCAATACAAATCACTGGCAGTGAATAAAACAACCTCTGACTAAAGCTGCTTTTTTTTTTTTTTTTTTTTAAATGTCCCCTGGAAGCCTTATTACAGATTAGATTTGATGAATTTCTATAAGATGCACTGCACCACTTTTCTTGCCTGACAATACCTGCAACAGCTTTTGGGGATTCTGCTCAGTGCCACACTTACATTTTTTTCCTTCCTGTAATAATTGTTTTAGATCCTTATAATTAAAACTTTCTACCAAAATTGCAATATTTTTTTTCTTTGAATAGGAAAAGTAGCTAACAGTGAATCTACTAAAGAATAGATTTTTTTAAAAAAAACATTACTAAATATTGAAAGCTGTTTAATTAGGGAAAACTGAACAATTTAACTGAAAAAAATGGATCAATAAAAAACTGAAACAACTTACAGACAACACTTAGTTTTCCTAAAAAATAGTCACAGTCTGGTGTCGTAAGAAATACTGAACTGTTTTCATTAAAAAAAAATAAAATCACTTTTCCATTTGCCAAAATTCTAGACACTTTGAAGATCCTTTTTTAACAAGAATTTTTTTAACCAAAAGAAAGAGGTAAAGGGAAGAGTTTGCAAAGAGACAAAATCTGTGGTGAAAAACTTTGGCAGAAAATTTTATTTCTGCTAATTTCAGGTAGAAGTGAAGACTACATTTTTGGTTAGAAGCTCTTTTTAAAGCAAGATATTTGCTGGCATGTTATTTTGAAAAACAGCACAGTAGGATGACTTCTTTAATAAGTGGGCATAAAACCTAGAGATTAGAAAGTCTCAGAGTGAAAGACAAAACCCTCATGCGAGATCTAATTTCTTTGCCAAAGCAAGGAAGGTTTTTAATAAAGGTCATGAAGAAATAATCTCCAAAGACAGCAGAGTCTCTTTCCCCCTATATGTTTACTCTTTCATGTTGCTCCCTTACAGTGGAAGGCAGACCTTTCCACACACACACACACACAAAAGGAAACAACAACCAAAGAGAAGAGAGGGGGGGGGGGGAAAAAGAGCCTGAAATTTTAGTTACACCACATGTGGTTTTCATTTGTGAAAAATGAACAAGCTGTTTGTGGTTAAACTGTCTAATCTGCTGTTATCAATCTAGCGCTGCATTCAAGATTTACAGGATACATCAGCTTCTGTGCCACATTAGCTGTAAAAGGGAGAGGGGGTGGGAGGAAAAAGGAGGAGGAGAGAGTTTATCCTGAGGAATAATATTTCCAATGCAGCCACACTCACACTACATCTGGTTGTGCTGGTAGCGGCAGTTAAATTGAAATATTTCACAGCGTGTGTCAGAAACATGCAGAATGGTAATTATGACAGATCTGATTAAGCCTGAGTGCCACTAGCTCCCTGGCCAGCTCCGGTTGTGCAGGTGTGACCTTGTGCGTGCCTGCGTGTGTAAATAAAATTAATTACAAGCGAGAGGGCGAAGGCTTCGGTGACATCACAAAGCGGAGAAACTCCCAAGGGGGAGACCTAATGGAATATTTTCCCTCAGTCTAATAATACAGTTCATATTGACTTGAGGTAATTAGTGGGATCATTAAAGCAGTTTTCCCGGCGTATTTGGCTGCCTGATCAGATTAGTGAAAATGTTCTTCAGAACAAGCCCTGTGTGGTCTGCCAGAGAAGGAGGAAATAAAAAGCAACAAAGCATATTTTGGAATGATAAGCAGCACTGGACTTTTTTGCACAGCATTTTGCAGGGCCTGTCTCGGGAGCCTGGGCACCTGACTCTCCTGACCGATTCGATCCTTCATCCCAGACACGTGCTGCCGCTGTGTGTCACCTAAGACTTCTTAATTTTTGTTCCTCTATCCTTCAAAACTATGCCATCCCTATCCCTCACTGCTTAAAAATATAAAAGCTTTGTGGAAATGCTAGCCTTGGAAGAAATGCGCTGAGATAACTGGGGGAAGGAGGAAGAATAAATATGTGATCAGCTCCCCCCCTCCTCTCCCCAAAATGCTAACAGAGTATTGAAGGCACCAGTTTGAGAATTAGAAGCATTTTCATTTCCTAAACAAGCTTACCCCAGCAGCATCTGTGCCTGAGCATGGGACTCCTTCCAGAGAAATCTTTAGGGGCCTTCATGTTGGACTATCTCCTCTCCACAAAACTTAGGTCTCCACCTCTTTTGTCTCTTCTACCTTGTAGTATTTTGTCACTGAAACCCTCCAGACCACTACCACACTGCCACTCTCTCAAATAGAATGGTGTCTTAAAAACACTCTTTGGCAGTTTTTATTATGGTTTCCTGAGTAGTTGATCTTTTTTGTCTATTATCTGTTCTCATAAGCTTTATGTTGCTCTAAAAAAAAAAAAAAAGGGGGGGGGGGGGGGAAGAAAAAAAGTTTAACTATGATATAAAGTCTTCCACGACAACAGAACACAGAGCCCTAATCAAGAAATGGACCATTTGTTTAAAAACAGTCTATTGAGCATGCTCTACCTTGCAAATGGAATATGCCAAGCTCTGTCACAGATGGCAAGCTTTGACAGTTCCCATCCGTAGCGTCGATACTCGACAGTTCAGCACAAGATCAGTGACATTCTGTCTCATTAGAGCCACGCTAATTATCACAGCTAGTTTCAGGGGAAACCATGTGTTGCAATGGTCAATTTGAAGGAGTCTGTGCATCAACAAACTGGTAATAAGGATCAGACACCTTATTATATGACAGCATGCTGCCTATGATCTGATTTACTGAATCAGAGGTACTGAGGCAACACTGAAGCCTGATGGGTTATGGAATCGTGTGTACACAATGTGTATCTGAAATATGCTTTAAAAATAAAAGGCAGCTACAGAGAAACAACACAAATAAAAATTTTAAAATTGTGAAGTTATAGGGAGGACTTTTTTAATTTGTCATTAAGACATGCAGAGATGTTCAAGATCTTGTCAGCCAGTTTTATCTTTAATCAAATCATATAAGATAAATAATTCAAAATGAAAACTGCAAAGTTATGGATTATGCTAAATTACAATTCATTCCATACTCTGATTTTTCAGTTTCAATAACATGTACCAAACATTCCTTATGTTGTGCTGTCTTGCTGCTTTAACAGAATTTTATATTTTGTAAAGAGCTTTCTCTGCTTGGCTCTCTTTTCTCATTTGTACATTTAACAACTTAAACTTGTACTTCTCCTAGCTGCTCCCCACACATTTGTGCTCCTTTCACCAGACAAAAAACACCCAACCAAGGAGCCTGCTCTGCTCTTTCTGGCCACCTGCAGGGCCGCATCCTGCCAGAGCGTTAAGCATTAACTCCCAAAGAGCACAGGGCAGGTGTGCACTGCAGCCCTCCAGGGAAGCTCTCCTTAGGGCTCAAATACACAGCTCTTCCTGAAGCTGCTACCAGTACTTAAAACAGCCTCCATGCAGATTGTAGGCAGTGCCTGGACAGCTCGTGCTGCTGCCCACCTGGCTGGGAACCTCCAGCTGCAGCTGACCTGACCCCACATGTAAAGCACATTCAGGAAGCACACTTTTCATCTGTGTGTCAACAAATATAGCCTTTGCCTTAGGTGGTGAAAGGGCTGCTTGGCTCCAAGGAGCTGTTTGAAGAAGTCAGTATGATCCTCTTACCAGCTAAGTATTTTCCATTCTTTACCTTTTTCTTTGGCTTAAACTATTTCAGATTTTAATGCCTCCCCCCCTCACCCCATACAGACTTCTGTGGGCAATTGCACACTGATATGACCACCTCTGAGATGTTAAGGCGGTTTCTCTTCAGTGCATCTTTGTTGATTCTAGAAGTTGCTGTCTACTTCTTACTCACTGAAGTCAACCCACTCCACCAAGGTCACACAATCATGTGACAGATGGCCAGGATCAAGGCCAGCCCTTCTCCAGGTCTACCCAGATTGAGCCATAAGAATTAATCAAATTCATTTTTATTACCCCCTTTTTGAGAAAGAACTAAGAAAAACTAAATCCTAAGGAAATTTCTTGAGGCTTTAACCTTTATTTCTGCGAAGAGATGACATAAAGGTAACTAAGACATGGGCAGAGGAAGGACCTGGAGCACTCTAAGCATTAATTTAGTTCCCCCAATAGAAACCTGAAAATCTTCTCTCCTACCTGGGCAAGACAGAACACACTGACTCCGCAACATGATATTTTGTGAAAGAAACAAATCAGCCCTATCTGCCAAGCTTCACAGTTTCACTAAATGACATGCTGCTTTATGGGCCAATTCTTGATGGTGCACAGAAG
>NW_009952263.1:7583835-7589849 GCF_000747805.2 Chaetura pelagica | reverse complement strand
CATGCCTGCTGACACCCGATACCATTCCGACCCCTTATGCTCATGGCACCTCCTCAACTGCAAAAGCAAACATGGCTAGGCAGTGGAGCATGGAGGAAAATAATAATAATAAAAAAGTGATTAAAAAAATTAAATATATATAAAAAATAGATGCTGTTGTGTGGTGTACTTCTGCAGCCAATGTTTTTTAACTCCTGTATCTTGCCTGCCTTGGGGGGATACCATTCCGACCCCTTATGCTCATGGCACCTCCTCAACTGCAAAAGCAAACATGGCTAGGCAGTGGAGCATGGAGGAAAATAATAATAATAAAAAAGTGATTAAAAAAATTAAATATATATAAAAAATAGATGCTGTTGTGTGGTGTACTTCTGCAGCCAATGTTTTTTAACTCCTGTATCTTGCCTGCCTTGGGGGTACGGTTCATGTCCAGGTGGAACTGTGAAATCATGGCAGACCTCCGAGCATGTTTTGTTTCCACCTCGTGACTCCCTGTGCAGTATCCCTCCCTGCTCCACACAGAATCCACTGTATGCTGAGGGGTCAAAAAACGGTTTTAAGTCAAGATTTAAACCCAGGAAGTGACTCAGCTGCTCTCAGTGAGACAAAAGCGACAGACGACTTGATGGAGCAGCAGGGTGACAGGCAAAGGACCGAACCCCTGCCTGCCCCCTCTCTGGACCCTGCTGGGGCAGCCCAAGGTGCAGATCCCTGAGGAAACAGCTTTGGAAAAAAATGTCAGGACTCCTCTCTTAAAGCCATATTGTAACCAGAGGATTACTCCCAGTGATAAAAAGATCTTTTCCCTCCACAAGAAAATAGTTGAATATATGGTTTTATATCTGCAGTAATGGCATGTTACATCTTTGTGCCAGGCCTGCAATACTGAGCTTGGTCAGGGTTGGAAGCTGTTTCAAAATGACTTTCCTATTAGAGTATATAGCTTAGTCTCTAGATGGAAAAAGCCAGATCAAAGATACAGTATTTCTAAAACTGCTGGTTAAAAAGATAAAAGTGAGATAACAGGCATCAATTTTTCACTATAAATCTCCAGGTTTAGTACAACATTAACATTTCCAGTAAAAGCAAGGTTTTATATACCTGAACTCTAATGGCCTATTCTGAAAATATTTACGTCAGGAAAAGCATGGTATTTGCATGCCAAAAGCAATTTTAGTGCCAACGTTTTGCATTCCCTTCCCATTTAACTCCTTCCCATCAACCTGTGAGTGTTGGATGCTCTGCCTAAAGTCTATCCAGCACCCCTCCCCGAGCAGTGCTTCAGGGGAAAACGCTCCAGGGGTATATTAAGGCAAAAAGTAGAACACTTCTAATAAAATGCACTGCACTTGTGTGATGGCTTAGGATGGTGTCGTTAGCATGGTCTGAACCAATATTTTTACCTCCATACTCTGCATGCAAAACTACTCATTTCCAAGGGACTAATGGCCTAAACCAAAGTGAAAGCTGGGAGTAAGAGAGGGGCAGGAAATCGGGCAACATGGTGCAACAGCTCAGAAATAACAGGTCAAAACTCTCTGCAATTGGATGAGGTTCCTGGAAGTATGGGTAGTACTCCATTAGTTTTAGACTAAAATTAAAATCAGAGTGTGATTGTGTGAGAGCCAAGTGTCTCGTCTTCAACATATAAGCATTTTTATTTGTTGCGAAAGGAGGGCATCTGGCATCTTCTTGGCCATGCACAGCAATTGTCAGGACTGACACTGCAGAAAATCATCTATTTTACCTATTTTTCTACTACAAAGTAAACTTATTTAGGTGTAATAATGCAGGCTAACGGTCCTACACTGCAGCACATGGGACTCTCAGAGGTACGGAAATTGGTATTACTTCAGTTTTTGCAAACTGTAATTTCCTAACTTTAAGGAAGCTTTAGCAACATAAGCTGATTTTCAGCAAAGTTTTCTTTCTTCCTTGCTTCATACCAGCACGTGCAGCCCACAGCTTTTCAGGATAAGCCATGAACATTATTGTAACTATGCAAAACATAGCAAATATATAGAAGAATTACAAGTCTCTACTTGCCTTATCTCTTGGGACTCTTAGGTTTGGGGTTTTTTTGTTTGCTTGTTTGTTGGGGTTTTTTTATAGAATAAAATTAGATTTCAGCATCTGTCACCATCAAGAAAAAGCTCATCCCTGGCTCCCACATGAAAACATTGTAACCAATGCACAGTTACTGAACCATGATGCCTTAATGATCATTGCACAAATCAACTTTTTTTTTATTTGAAATAACGAAATTAAGAATGTGCTTTCATAATTACTTGAATCAGACTGTCAGGTTATAAATTGAATAAAACCTCAATATGATTAAATTGTAAAAGCAACACATACCACACAAATTTATACATATGTGTGGATTCTTTAATTTTTACTTATTCAGGTGTGCTGATTGAATTTTAGTAAACGATATTGTTAGTATTGCTGTTCTACCACTAAAAAACAATAACCTGGAAGCAGACAAAAAGCACTTGGTAAATCTTTTTTCTTCTGTTTTTCTAAAGCTCTCTTTTTAACATAAGCTAGCAAAAAATATGTAGACCTATTAGGCAGATAACTTGCAATAAAAATGTAAGAATTTAAATACTGATGTTTGGTGTTTTGCCAATTACCAATCTAGAACTCCCAAAATATATGGTGTATCTAACCAATATGAATTCTAGTATCTTTCCTAACTCTTCAGTATAACCATACTAACTTTTAAAGTATTTATTTTGAATTTAACAAAAGTTGAATTTATTCTGCAGATAATGTATCAATCCTTAAACACATAGAAACCTTCAAAATACACAGAATACATACATTCCTATACAGGAAAAGAATTCAACATTTGCACAAATCTTCTAGCCAAGTCCCCAAACCCATCCAAACCCATGTGCCAGATAGTCCCTTCTCTTTGGGAAAGCCAGCAAGCCATGAACAAAGTGTACTATGAAACTGCAAGTCTGCAAATCCTCCCTCACCTAAGCCCAAGCATGGTCTCCCTGCTCCCGTCACCCCTCCCTTTCCCTGTGCTGTGGCCTCTGCCGCATGGAGCCCCTGTAGCCGGCTGCTTGGTTGACCATCAGGCCCATACATGGCCCCCTCTGAATCAGGTAACTGCTGCCAAAGGCACTAACACAGCACAAGGGAAGATGCTCCTTTTCCACCTGGGTGCTACCTAAATAGAAACTTCTGTAGCGCACCATTTAATAGCTCTTCTGTACAGAGTGCTCTAGTCAGCAGGACATTATCTGCAGTCTCCTGGCTCAGGCAAGCCCAGCCACCTTGCAAATGCTGGCTGCTGAGACATCCAATCTAATGTTGACCCAAATCAATCCCCAAATAAAAATAAAATAAAAGAGCCCTCCAACAACCAACTATCTTTGTCCACTGGCAGAGCTGTTTTAAGTCACATACAGTTTTATACCATAAATCCAGACAACACTCACGAGTTAATTAAGTTTTTATATCCAAAATATGGTACAAGCAGCAATGTTAGATATTAGTTATTTTAAAAACAAAACTCTTAACCAATGCATCAGTTTCTAATATGTGTCCTCCAGACTTTTCACTATAACTGGAAGTGATTATTCCAGGATTTCCAGTTCTAAGCAGGAAATCAGTATCTCCAAATTAAAAAACCAAACAAACAGAAAAACAATGGACCATTCTCACGAGAGGTTCTCTTAAAAGAACATGTTTGAGCAAGCCTCTTTTTTGTGCAAGGGAGACTTCTTCAACCCAAGAAATATTTCTCTGTACCACTGACAAGCTCCAATGCACGATTTTTACAGACATATCTTTTAATATATGAGGCTTTGCTACATATTTAGAACTTATTGATTGGCTGACTAGTGGTTAGAGAAGACCCAACACATCCAGTTTACCTAAGAAGCTACCTCTGTGAAGCAGCTTCTACTACAAATGGCACTTTGGCTAACTACAGACCTGAAAGCTTGCTTAACACATAAATTAACACTGCATTGCTTAAATTCAGGATAAAAAAAAACCCTCTGAGAATACAGGCATAATCTCTCCAATAAAAGGGAAAAGAACTAATTACTTGGTGTTGTTTGTTTTCTACACTTGGTAGCAAAGTTTGTGCAAGAATCTAAATTTTATACCAATACTCTAAATAAAACAACACTGCACCACATCCACTGGAAGCCTTTGTTCTCTACTTTGATTACCTGTTTCTCTTGAAGCCAGCACTGGAAGAGCTGTCCTGCCTAGAACTTTTAAGACTACGCACTTAAATGAAATCACACAAACCAGATCAGATCAAAATTATGTGGACTGAAAGATTGGATTTGTATCTTAGTTTTGCAGAGAACTGGAATGAAAAGGGGAAGGTGTAGAAAACGGACAGTTCTCCAACCCTGGGCCTTGACATGTAAATAAAGACATCTGAGGAGCACACAGGTTGGAAGCTGCTGTAACATTCTATCATAATTAGAAACATTTCAAGAGCCCTGTAATTTCCAATCAAAATTACAGTAATTTCTGATATACAAGCCATGATTCATGACAGAATTTTTACATTCCATGGGAGATTATAGCGGCCTGATGTATGACACACTGAGTACAGCACTAACATAAACAATTCAGTTTAATGTTTAAACAGCACTTGGTGTTTAGAATCCAACAATAAAAGAAACATATTATTGTAGAAATTATCACTTTGACAGTGATTGAAGGGTAGGCAGGCATGTGGCCTAGAAAGCTGTAATTTTTACAGTCCACAGCTTGAGTTTAATCATTTTGATATAACATTTCCAAAATATCCCTTTAAATGCTCCTTACAACATATAACTTAAGAGACAACATCCTTTCTGTACAATGAAATGGCATAAACAAGGCAGAAGTAAAAAGTTAAAGACTGTTGAATAAAATGCTGACAACTCGAGAAATATTGGTCTAACTTATCATTACCAGCTTTCCCTGGAAGATGCTGTATTCTATGAAGCAATTTCAGAAAAGTAAAGGAATAGTGACTAAGTGGACTCACCATTTAATCTAACATGAAAATTCAACATTGCAAGCACTGGTGCCTTTAACATCTCTTTCAAGCATTAGTATAACGGGTCTTTCCCGTTTTTCTGCATGTTTTTCCTTTACTTGCTTCTTGAGTGTATTCTCACTTAGATCAATGCTTTTGCACACTCCGGTAATCTTTCTCACAAGACATGTCACTTGTGATAATCGCACCCAACAAGTTCTTGCTGATTTCCCTCTCTTGACACTAAACCTGACAGAAACTCTTCAGTTAAAGAAAACAGAATAGGAAACCACACAACAAAGGCTCAAAACTGAATATACAATTTATATGTATGCACACGCACAGGTAACCAAGCAGCCATCATATTCCAAAAGATCATACCTATTTTCTCAGATATAACTTGTAGAACTGTAATTTGTTGGGGTTTTTTTGTTTGTTTGTTTTGGATGCAGAGAATGCTACCCCACCTCCCATGCACAACCTCACCAGCCAGTCTGCTGCACCCAGGCCTGTTTCTCAATAATATTTCTGCAAAAAAAGAGCCAACCCTAGGGCTCCTTGTTACAGCAGACATAACTGCAAAACACCAAAGCCTCCAGATGAGTTTGGCAGCTTGCAAACAGCTTTTGACAGGTGCATGCCACCTAAGAAGTGAGGAACCTGATGCTTGCTGAGCCATGTGAGATCCATGGGTGCGCGGAGAAGGAACCTGGCTGGGGGTGTGGGGGAGGGATGTGCCTTGGGAAGCCACTTCTCAACCCTGCCCAGTCAAAGGTAACCCAGATGTTACCCTCTGGACTCAGCAAGGAGCTTCAAGTTGCTGAACAGGCTGATGTGCTAACTTGGCCGCTCATTGTAACACCCCCTGCAACAGCTCAGAACCGAAGGGGAAGAGGGAGGCACATGGGACAGGGAGGCTATGGCGCCCTGGGAAATTTACCTGGCTTTTGGTTGCCGCGACCTTTGCAAACAGTGCTTGAGACACCTTAGCTCTCTTCATTTCCTGCTG
>NW_009952263.1:7559631-7583470 GCF_000747805.2 Chaetura pelagica | reverse complement strand
TTCCCTCCCCAAATATTTCCTCTTTCCATTTTATTCCTTTTATTCAGTCTTGCTGATATTTTTTCAGCTTTTCAGAGACTTAACATTTTAAGTTATCCATATCTCAGGCAGCGAGGAAAAAAAGAAAATCCAGCATATTGTAACAGGTGAGTGCATCTGAAATACAAGTTGTCATTAGCTGACCACTGTGAATTTTAATGTCATAAAACAAATTAGGTGGAAACCTGTCAAACATTCTTGTAGAGATTTGTGAATCCTTACATGATTTCTTTGCCCCATGCAAATTGAGTCAAAACTGTAACTGCAGCTTAAAAGAATCTCTAATGAAATAAAACCTGACAGATAGATCTTGATTCATGCTTTGTGTCCAGTACACTCAAATGAACAATAATGTAGAAAAGTTGTTGATTTAAATTTAACTTTCTAAAATAATATCAGGCTATACTTTAGAATAATGTGTATTTTAACAACTCACTCATGAAATCAAGATAGGGCTTTCTTTAAAGTGTTAATTCTAGTTGTATTTAACTTAGATCCATAAAATAATTATTATTCTTGCAGTCTAGGTTACAATAAAACATGTTAAAACATAATAGAATTATTTAATTACCACCTCTATGCTACATCTGCAGCATTGATGGAAACACGGAAACAATACAAAATACATCAGTAGTAACATGATGTGCCAACTATCCTTCATCCTCTGGAAATGACAGAAGTGAGGTTTCAACACCAAGAATCATCCCACCAAGGTTATAGTGCAGTTTCTGCAATATCAGTTGAGAGGTACAAAAAAATCAGCAGGTGCTCAGCTTATCCTACAGTACTCTCAATATTTAATGACACAACTTTCTTTAGCAGCTATTCTTGCAATGCTTGCCCAAGACTAGTGGACCTAATGGACCACCAATCCTAAAATGGACCAGAGGAAAGGAAAGACTGGTTTTCTGCCAAGAAGCCACAAGAGGATGATGCTTCAAACCTACTGAGATTCAGCTGAGAGCTGAATTAATTTAGTCATTCAGAAGTTACACATCTAGTCTAAGCTAGTCATTCAGGCTACCTCTAAATCTAATGGACAGAGGTTGGCATTTCCAGAGGGTGATTCAGCCTACTCTGAAGTATGTGTCTAAAACCACACTTTCACTATCAGCTTAATCCAGTACAAGTCAGCATCTTCCTGTGCTCTAAAGTCCCTTGGGGATCAAAGGGAAATCATGACAACATGATAATTCATCTTCTAATCTCATACTCTATGAGCTTTCATATCTCACAAGTCTCATGATATGAGAGTCTAAGAATTTGGGTGAGGAATGAACTTAGGCAAATCATCAGCCCATTTTTTCCTAGAAATGTCATGCTCAATTTGTGCTAACTATCCTCCACAGTGCTTTTAAGATAACATAATCTAGCCCAGAAACTGGGAGTGCATGCCACTTTCGCTGAGTCTGATTTGTCTATCAGGCTTTTCAGGAGCTGTGCTAACACATGCCCATTAGCTGCCAGGGGTGAAACCCCAGCAAGAATGAGGCATCCACACACACTTCCACCTGTCTCCTGCTGACAGGCATTAGCACTTTCTGGTGTCTGAAAACAGGAGTCCAGAATGTGGCGTACAATTTATCACATGATTTGCTTTAATCTCAAGACAACTGGTACTTTGCAGCTGTGACCTGGAGAGTGAAGGTGTTTCCTTTTCTGCAGTGTGACCTTTTACAGGTTATACTGCATTAGAGGTTGACCAAGCCTGGGCCAATGGCTCCTCAGAAATCTTTGAGGCATGAAGAAGCAGGAGGAGCAACACCATCAACCTCTCTTTTTCCCATCACAGAGAGGGAAAACACATGCCTCATGCTGGGAAAATCAGCAAGGGACCACAGGAGCAGGTGCATCTCCTGAGCACTGCACAGTGAAACAATCTGAAAATTACAAAATCAGTCTCAATTTTATAACCTTTACATGAAAAGGATTCACTACAAGGTACCCGAGAACCAATGGGGATGTTAAATATACAACTGAAGACATGCTTCTCTGTTTGCATGCAAAAATGAGGCTGAGCTAAATTAGAAAATAAAAAAGTTACAGTTTGGTCAACACACCTTCTTGGACCCAGGGTGATTTTGGCAAAGTTATTTCAGTCCTTCCCAAATAAATATTTCTAACTTGTTAATTAATCTTTGAGAGTTCTGAAAGGGAGGACAAGACATCAAAGTTATTTAGCTAGGATACACAAGACCATGGCATCTTCTGAGAAGGAAAGACTTTGCTCTTGTGTTCATGATCAAAACACCTCTTTTCTGTAAGCACACTGTCTTTTCAATTGCTTCTCAGCTTCGAAAGAGCTTCAAGTGGTAGCAGCACTTCATAGACCACCTAACTGAGCCGTGAACACCCAGATCATCAAAAACTGTGATTCATACACCATGTTGGAGACTTAATTTAAATTATGCATCTTGGTTCATGCTTTTCAATGCACAATTAAATATGGATATGCACTTAACCCAGGGGAATTACTGAAAATCCTCATTCTGTTTTGCAAATCAGATCTATTGTTACACAGGTATGACAAACTCAACAGCATCTAATATGTCACTGAAGTTAAAAATAACAAAAAAAAAAAAAAAAGGGAAGACTCCTATTGCCCTACTGCCTTTTGTTGATATTGAATTAGAAAGTGAACAACAAAAAAGACTAATATCTGCATCAAAATGCCATATTAGCCTAAAAAGCTTCAGGAGAATTAAAAGTCTTAATGTACTAAATGGCTTGGGGATTATCAAGAGATGTTGTCCACAGTTATAGTCTCTCCCTCTCCAATTTACATCATTGGCCAAGTATAAAAATTCTTCCCCCGCCTCTTAACAATTTCTCTTCAAAGATCAGGTATAGACTGTGGCTGGACTAGATGGACCATTGGTCTGCTCTGGTCTGATGAATTCCATGCAATAATGCTAATTAACCTCTTGGAGAATATCCATACATAAAACTGTTTCATAATTCATACATAGTGAGCATCTAGGTTGTTGTGTTGAATTTAGAATTGAGTTCAAGAGAGAGGCTGTTGGAAGCTGCGTTGAAAAAACACCCTCCTCCTCAAAAAAATCAAACAGAAAACAAAAAAGCCCCCAACAGTGCAACTTCAGGACTTAGGAGAGGAGGTGGAAAAAGTATTCATTTTGGAGAGAAAAACAAAACAAAACATAATCGCTCATCTCATCCACAATTAAACACAACCTCTCACCCCACCCACACTTAGAGCCACATTTTCTGTTTAGGAAAGAAACCACAGATCAGCTAATTTTTTATATATTTTTTTTTAATTTTTTTTTTTTTTTTTTTTTTTTTTTTTTTTTTTTACAGTAACTAAGTTTTGCAAACACTAACTGAACTGGGGAGAATTATTTTACAAACATAACACACTAAGAATCAGAAATTTGTTTGGTCATCTTCCTATCACCAATCAATTTAGTAATTTAGGAAGACTTGAAAAAAAAACACAACAAAACCACATCTGTCCCCTCCTGGCCTTCCTAGATATGTATCTTCTGATCAAATAAGAATGATTATAGTAGAAAGAAGTTCCAGATTGATTCAATATTCCTAAACAAAGGAAGGTTGCTACAGAAAGAATAACCAATCTCAGAGGTTTTCACAAACATGGAAGCTCAATTTCCTTCCCATCAAAACTGAAACGAAAAAATCTCTTATAACACATTCTCATAAGTACTGTTTTAGCTTGGGAACAAAAATCTTCTTTAATCCTGGTTTAGCTTTTAATATTACATCGTACATTAAAATTCATAAAGTAGTTCATTCCAGGCAAAACAAACTACTTTTTAGTTCTGCTCTGCAAATAGCACAGGAGGTACAATAAATGCTGTTGCTTTCAGAACAGCTTTTATCAGGACAAGGTTTACTACTCCATTATTACAGTGGCGCCTGGAAGTGCCGTTATAGTTAAGTGTCAGGGTTTCCATTAACTCTCCTCCATGGTGGTTTTTGTGGGGGGGTGAGATGGTTGCATTTATTATTTTGTTCATTTTTACTTTCATTAAAATGCAACTTGGCACAAAGACTGTCAACCTAAATCTCAAATTCTGCAGACTTAAAAATAAAAATTTTGCTGGTGGTAACATCTGGCATGTGCAGGTGTTTGAACTCCAGGTCCCCTCCACCGAGTTTCATAGGGAGTTCCTTGCTATGGAGGTTTGCTGGTCCTCAAACACCAGCAAAAGCAGTGTCCTCTTCAAGACCAGTCTTTCCAGAGTGTTGTCCTAGCTCTAAGACCCAAGCTGAAATTGCTTTAGCATGAAGGAACTGTTATTTATCTGTAGTCAGACAGATGGCAGGATTATATTTATGAAAACAAAGGTTCTGTCGATTGACCATCCAGAACCATGACTCATGCAAGATTTGTGGACACTTCTTAAAATGTTGCCTTGTTAAAATGATATTCTGCTTGTTGATTTTACATGTACTCTGCTTTTACACAGGATCATGATGAGCCCCAAGAGCCAGCACAAAATTTCTTTGGGCAATATGAGTGGCAAGAGGGACTTCTTCCTCAGCTCTGCTGAAATGCAGTTTACTTGTCCTGAGAAGGAAGTGTTCATAACTGCAGGACGACTAACAAGCTTTAACCAGAATATTCTGGAAAAGAAAATCTGTGACTTGTTCAACTGTCTCCATCCTCTCCTAAATTGTACTAAGGAGGAGGGAGTCCTCTTGACCCCGTCCCCTATACTGCTCCAATGGGAGGGAAAGGCCATCCCTAGCACCTCCCTGGGTAACTCCATCTACGCTGAACACAGCTTCACACTCAGCATCCCCTGAAGTATCCCCACATCCCTTTGTTCCCATACAATGTGCAACAGAATCATCCTCTGAGCTTGACTTAGGGATACCCAGAAAGGACCTCTGTGGGGTGATCTGCAAGATGAAGGTGTTGAAGAGGTAAAAAACCCCAAACACAACAAACAGAACAGGAAAGGGTATTTTTTAGTTCCTTCTAGGTTAGAGAAGTTAAACTATGTCTCCATGCAGTATGTACCTGAGGGAGATGCTAAAATTCATACACTCCATTGCCCCAGGAAAGAGCCTAACAGAGAGGCTTCTGCCCCTGGAGGTGGCAGGATGAACAACGTCCCAGGGAAAAAAATTGTGTACACTGTCTCCTCCCATTCAGTCCACCACTATGAAAGATGGTAGCAGACTGTTACAACTTGATCAACTTAGAGCTATACAGGTATCCCAAAAACTCATGCATTAGAGACTAATGATTTCTATTTAAAAAAAAAAAAAAAAGTAAAAAAAAAGATTTTGCTTTTTTGTTTAAGTCAAAGAAAAGGGAAAAGTAAGGGGGACAAAGAGCTTCTTAAAGGATTTCAAAAAAGAACTGGAAACAATCCAGATACATTAGCTCAAGTAGCAACTAGTAAGAATGCTGTAAAAATGAGATAAATTCAACACAGTTCCTTCTAACTCAGGCCCCAGGGTTTATGCTCAGTGAGTTCCTACTATTCTATCAGACCTCCAAGGTCACACTTTCTGTTTTTGCATGCAACAGTATGCAAAATTCACACAGAACAAGCTCAGCAGCTAAATGGTTAAGTCTGCTCTACTGTCTGGCCACCAGTTGGCAACACAAAAATGCAAAATAGATCCTCTTCAGGATGTTTATTTTCACATCCTTCCTAAACTGATAACTTGCAATTGCAAAATAAACCTTCATGTGTGGCATATTAGCTCTCATTTTTCATGGTTTCATAGTTTAATTGTTTCAAATGTTACACTGGTCTAAAGATTTAATATTAAATATGTTGGCTCTTGCATAAATTCTGTTGTCAGGATAAACGGTCTGTTTTGTCTTTCGACAGTTATCCAAGAAGCTCACAGCTAAGCTAGAAAAATATTATGCTGTATTCCTGTATAGTGAACTTTAAATAATTGCTTAAAATAAATTTAGTAGTGAGGACACTAGTAGTTTCATTTTCTTAGTATCACATATTCAATAAACTGTGGACACCTGGGGGGGTATTGGAGTGGTAGTCTGCATTAACAATTTTGCAGCATCCAGCCTAAATTTCTGCTATGATTCATAAAGTTATACTTTCTAGTTCAACAACTAGAACAATTTCATTACTATTTCTACCATTAAGTATCATACTTATGTTAACAACAGAGATATTTTTATTTTAAAATTTGGGGCTTGCACTTAGTAGCAGGTGGCAAGTACCACTTGTGTTTATAGGTGGGTAATTCTGGCAACATATAAAAAGGTCACACAGAATCCCAACTCAGTAGTTTCTACATCCTTGGTTAATCCACTAGGTAAAGTGCAACTGTTTTGCTGCATAACCCCCAACAATATACAAGCTAGAAAAATAACTGGTTTGTTCTGTAGACCTCAAGCATTAAGCTTTAAGGTTTCCTTGTTAACTTGTTTTCCTCTTAAAAAGGATTAAAACAAAACTGTTTGGTGTTTTAACTTTGAACTGTCACGATTAGGTTAACTATACTCTTGAATTCCACTAAAAAATTAAATGTAATTATGAACATGAGCACAGTGGAGACAGGTAATTTCCTCCCCTCCAGCCTCTAAATCTGGACTTTGTCAGTTAGGAAAAGCCCTAAGTCTCACTTTTCTTCTCGCTGCAAGAGTTTTATATCGTTTTAAGTGTGAATTAAAACCAATATAGGGACTACCTCTGACTCCACATCCTGCTGGTAAGTCCTGTAATTAACTCTGTTCCTTAGCTGTGAAATTGCCCAAGACCACTTGAGACAGACTGAGACATTACCTTGGCAGAAAGAGATCAGTTAAGATGGAGGGTTAGCCTTTGCTCTAAATTACCTGGGCTGTGGGAGCAGGTACAGATATTAAAACAAACTCAAATGTTATTTTAAACACAGTTATCTATATTTAACTATTTCCCACTAAAGCATTACTATGTAAATAGACTCTCATCCTTTATCTTGAGGAGTATCTATAGTGGATTTCACAGACTAAACTCAGTTAATGATAACAAAACTAGACCATTAGCAGAGTCTGTTTTTTCTGCTATTTTTTCTTCTCTTCTTGTACAAAGTACTGCAGCAGGTCAAAGTGATCCTCTGTCCTCCCTTTTCCTACAATTGTGTTATTTGTTACTCTCTTGTGGTCCTCAGCATCCATTAGCTGCAGAAAAACTAGAAAAATAACCTAGAGAAATTTATAACATTCAGAATGGGTATGGAATATAGTCATAGGCACATGCCTGAGCTTGGTTAATAACATTTCTGTAGATCATAGTTACATAGGTACAACCTTGCATAGGTACAACCTTGAACCACAGCAATGCAGAGTACTTCAGAAAAGGTATGCTGTTTTTTAGACTGTTTCATTCACAACTGTGTTTCTTCTTTGTGGAAATCCTATGCATTCCTATGGTTCACATCTACACTTCTCATGTACCCTAAAACCAGCATCAGAGTTTCCTTAACAGACACCAGGACTACACCATCTATCAAACTTTATAACTTTTGGAGAGTTAAACCAATAGCCCCACTACATTTTGCTTAAATCAACAGGAGTTTAATTTGAACAAATACTAAACTAAGTTTTAAAGTACGTATCCCAGTCCTTCAGAGAGATGGAAATAGCAACTCTGTTACATTACCCAGTTGTCAGTAGCTCAATCTGGTAAAAGCATGCACAGCATTTTGGGATGAAGTCTTCTATCACACGTCCCTATAGTTTTACCTGTTCCTGTTCTGGAAGATACTTTTTAAAGCAATAGAATAGAACAAAATCATAGAACAGAATACTCTTACTTGGAAGGGACTCATCGGGATCATTGAGTCCAACTCCTGTCTCTACGTAGGGCACCCCAAGAATCACACCATGTGCCTGAGAGCACCATCCAAACACTTCTTGGACTCAGGCAGGCTTGGTGCTGTGACCACTTCCCTGGGGAGCTGGTTCCAGGGCTCAACCACCCTCTGGGTGAAAAACCTTTTCCTGATATCTAACCTAAACGTCTCCTGATTCAGCTTCTTGGCATTCCCCCAATTCTGTTGTTGCTCACAGGAGTGAAGAGGTCAGTACCTGCCCACTCAGTTTAGCAGTCCAAATCCTTCAAAATCCCTATCTGAACCTCTAATATTTAAACCAACACCTAAGAATGATAGGAAAAAAAGACAGCTCAGAGCCAGCATCTTCCAGGCCCAGTAAATCTTGTACCTCAATAAAACAAGCAAAAAACTCTGTAGGGGCCATAATGGATAAAATTTATCTTAAAACTAGAAAATAGGTAGCAATAAACTGCTACTTCCATCCATTATATTCTTAAATTGAATTTGTGACATGCACTGCAAATAACGACTCTACAAGCATTTTAAAAAGGCAACAGTAAGAGCTTTCTTCTTTTTAAGAAAGGCATCACCCAGCAGGACAGTGAGAAAGCACAATGAGCAGATATCAAAGAGAGAGAGAGCAGTTTACTTGGGGAGGCCGGCTGGGTGGTGTGCTTATCAGAGGTGCGGGGCCCATCGCGGAGGCTGCGTTCAAGCTCCTTTCCCTTTCGTCCTGGTAAATTCGATCTCGTTCGGCTTCTGGCAGCTGCAAGAAGTTCTGCATAGCCCGAAGGTTTACCAGTAAGGACTGCGAGGCAGTCTTGGGGTCCTCTTCCTTTCGGAGGATTTCTGAGAGCAAGCCCTGGAGGGAGGGAAATAAAAAATACGCTGGAGAGTTAGCCCAGGTGAGCGCCTGGAAAGCTGTGCTCTGCAAAGCCACTCCTTAGCAGCCTTCTTCCTTCCTTCCACTGGGCTGAGAACAACAGCAGCAAATGCACTATTCAGTCCACACTGGAATATATTAATGGCATTTTAGGTAGCAGAGAGCCTTAATTGTACCCTTAATTTTATTATGCATCTGGTTTACATACAACATAAACTGAATCTGCCTAATAGGTCTCCCTCTTTTTACTGGCTTAACTTGCCATGAAATCTTTCAGTTGGCAATCACAAGACATTAAGACTAAGTGAAACACAGATAGTCAAGAGGGTGTTCTCAGGCTTCCCAGACAAAATGCTTAGCCAACCTAAAAAAAAAATGGCCTTCCACATTTCTAGCAACTTAAACAGCTTTTGGAAAGGAAGTGATATTTCACAACTAATCTGAAATTATAAACTCGTTAGGTTCTCAAGTACTGCTTAACTGACTCAGGTCTGTATTTTTTGTAAGACAATACATCGTTTTGAGAGTTGTATATTGGAGTTCAACAACAAGTGAAGAAATTCACTGTTGCATGCTCCCCCTTCTTCACCCACCGTCCCCCTCTCTCATCCAGGTCAACCCTAATCCTCACCCAGTCCATGGCTTGGGCTATTTGAGCACCTGCTGTGTAGGTCCTACTTCCTAAGTCCATGTACCATTGTTGTTCTTTGATTATTTTCAGAGTCCAGCAACAACAGACACAAGCGAGCGCTGGGGAATGAGAGGCAAACAGCAAACGGGGCATCCCTAGCAGCAAGCTGGAGATGGCCAGGCTGCAGATGATGGCATGCCACCAGCTGCTTGTACAGACCTCACTGGGTTTCCTATGCAATAATTTCATCTTGGTTCTCAGCAGTTGAGCAGGACTGGCAGTCTGGGATACCTAGTTAGTCTAAAAGATTAAATATTTATGAACCTGTGAGTACCACTGCAACTTTAATGTCAACAGGTTCTTGAAATCTCCCCCCTGCCAAATTCTCTTTTTAAATATGTCAGGCATACAAAATGCTGTTGTCTTGAAGTAACAAAGCAGTGATAAGAAAACTTTTTGCAAAAGCGAATGTGAACTTCTTTTTAGAAAAAATGCTGTTGCCACACTGGGACAAGGACAGGGTTGGTATGAGAGGCTTTTATTGCTAGTGTAACATGTGAACACAGATGTGATTGGAAAGAAATAACACAACTCAATGCTTCTTTACTAAAGAACTGTTCTAAATTATTTGGGATAACAGAGAGGTGAATGGAGGGGAGGGAGGTAGGCAACAAAAGAGCTAACACAAATTAAGACAGGCAATCCTGACTGAAGATAACCATTCCTAAGGGAGTGCTCCAGATAGCTAGAGTCCAAGAATCAACCCACTCTGTAAGGAAGTCTGATGCTCACAGAACCTATGGAATTTGTACCCTCTCTCAAAGGTCCTATCCTATCAGGCTAAAGCCCTTCACAAAGGTGTTGCAAAGCCATCGCTCTCAGGCAGCTGGTCAGAGCCCATACAGTGCAGCTACAAGCTCTGCATTTGCCCTGCTGTCCTCCATCTCTCAGGGGTGATGAAAACAGAGCTGCTAACCACTACCCTGGGTCCAGCATGGTCCTCATGGCCCTGCCTGTGCCTGCACACGTAAAAGGGAAATGGGATGGAAAACATGAACAGTGTCTTCAGCACTAAGCATGAAAAATATTCCGGAGGAGGGTTAAAAAACATAATAATTCTGGGGCTACTTTCTTACCACTATTCTTCATCCCTCCCCTTTTCTAGTATCTAGACAGAAAACACCTAAAAGGCAAATAAACGAGTTACAAAGAAAAGCCACATTTGGGTGGAGTATAAGTTTTCAAAATTTTCTCAATGAATCATCTAATAATAAGTTAACATTTTAGCAAATATGGAAATTAAGTTCTTGTCTATAATTTTTTTCTACTTCTAAATACTCAAACCCACAGTTATGATTGTTTGTCAATGGTAGGGTTACATGACCCATCCTCCAAGAGAGTCCAAAAATGATTGGTGCCGCTGGAGACAAGGCAAAGCTGTCTGCAGAGCACAGAATGTATGATGGAGGTGTAAACACATGTGATTTCTGGCTGCTACTGTGCTGAAAACAACCACATCAGGATTAAACAGAAAAAACTAAACTCAAGTGGAGTGATCATTGGCAGGAGAGGACAACTCCTTACTAACAGCCAGCCTACTGTCAGCCACAGGAAATGTCCCTGAAAAATACTTTAGCCCATAATAGAAAATATTTGCTCATATAAGCCTTTGCCACATAGTGGGCAGCTAAAAAAAGCAGACAAGGCTGTTTTTCTTCTATAACTTCTCTCCCCTCAGTGAAATAAGTAAACAAAGGAAATTGGGGTTTGTATTTTTCCTGCATTGTCAGTATAACCATTGCTGCAGGACACCTCTTGGTGACTAGAAATGCCATTAAGTATTTACTCCCCTCTCCTTCCCCCATCACTGCCACAACTCTGCATGAGCTGAGAGGAGAGGACACAGATGCAGAGAAAAGAGGGGAGGTGAGAGGCTGAGGAGAAGGCCAGGAGGAGGTGTTTGCTTCTAGAAGCTCTGAACCTAAAGGTCAGAATATGTGAGGAAATAACATGAAAAATAAGGTGTAATAACAGGTGCAGGCAGTCTTACAATACAGTTTACCTGCTTCATTGCTACTGCTTACATTTTCTGAGCACAAAAAAAGATTGTTAGACAACGTGTAAAATGGGAAAGTCCTAGAAAGAAAGCATTCTGCCCCATGCTGACAGGCAGAGATTTACTGCTTGTTTCACCGGGTTTGAACTGGTTTGCTAAGATAAAAGTCTTGGTGTGATGTCCTGGTATTGCACCTCAGGTTGCACAAAAGCTAATTGTTGCTCTCTGTAGAGATTGTAATCAATGGCAGGCTCAGAGTCCTCCTCTCTGTTCCTCCCTTCTATTCTTTTCACACTGGAAATGTATTTTCTTAAAATGTTACCAGGTCCCCACTGAAGAAAAGAAAGTTTACACATCACCACAAGTATAACTCGTTACTAATTGCACAAAAACGTTCACTAAATATTATCAAGGCTTTCAAAAGCTAATTATGAATTCTTTAAAACTGGAGATAAACGAAAGTGTCTGCCAATATGAATAAAAACACTGTCTGTCTGGCCCCCAGTTTGTCTCCTCTTTGAAACTAATCACAGATTCAAATAGATTTTATCAGCCTGATAGAACTTCAAAGCTGCCAGAAGCAAAATGCAATTTGCCCAAACCTCCACAAAACATGCAGAACACCCTGAATGTTACCCCCTGTCCATTGCAGGGTCCTCCCATCCTGTGTCCAGGTGGAAGATTATTTGCAAGCTCCACCCACAAGCCTGGATCCCTGCCAAGTAAGTTATAAGCAGACACATTTATCTGCGTCGCTTAGTAGCAAGAGGAGAGCTGTCATGATAGTGTAATAGCACCTTTTTACCTTTTATTCAATAGTGATATGGATAGTGTGCTTTTTCTTAAATTACACTATGAAGAATTATATGAATACAGTGGCAATTTCTGTTATACTTAAGCAGGCAAATTTCTCTCTACCACATAATTTACAGAACTCAAATTCAATAAAACATTACATGATGGTCCATTACTGTTATCAATTTTGAATAATCCATCTTCATTTTTCATTTTACTGGAAAATAAAGTGTGCCAAAGACAAAGTGGAAGAAAAAAAAAATAAGTGCCTGAGAAGGTGGTTTGTGTAAACTTAGGTTTTGTTTTAAAATTACACAGAGCTGTTTAGTGCATCCAAGTATTCTCCCTCGAAAGAGCAATTGCCCAGAATTAGCATGAGCACAGGCCTACATACACAGAAGTTTTCAAATATGAGGAAAGGCATTACAGATGAACGAAAGGCAATGTATCCGGACAGCTAATATTTTAAACAAGCATAAGGGTGAAGTAGAAAGGAGGGGGAGAGAAGAGGTATCTGGCAGAAACACCGAGAAATACTCAAAAACCTTGAGATGAAAAACTGTCACTGGTGGGAAGAAATAAAATTACAATAGTCAGACAAGGCAAAAGCAGCGAAAAGCACTCCCCCTCCTTTTGTGGAGATGGAGCCGAGAGGTCACCTCCGTACAGCAGCACCCAAGTTCATGCAACAAATGTTATGGTTGAAAGTGTACACAAACAGAGACAGGCAGCCCCAGGTCACTGTTCCAACCACAACCATGACTAACACAATCCCTTGCTCGCGCAGGATGTACATGTCGCCCAGCCCTGCACCAGGTTAAGCTACACTTCCAAGTCAAATGTCAGGCTCGCTTGTGGGAACCCGAGCTTTCCGTTTCCTGACTCATGTTTACATTTACAAACGCCAGACAGAAATGGCAGAGGAGTTTGTTTATTTGTTTAGGGCACCGAAGGTGATTCAGCCAAACAAACACCGATGCTCCACTCCAGCTCTCTCAGGAAAAATAAAACAGCGTAAAGAACTTGTGGGTTTCACTGCAAATTTGCAGAGGCGGGCTGAGCCACTTTGCTGATGTGTGTGTTCAGAGGAAGAGTGTGGCCAGTAAGTCATGTTCCCCTGTATTCTGCTCTGGTGAGGCCACATCTGGAATGCTGTCTCCAGTTCTGGGCTCCCTAGTTCAGGAAGGTTAAGCAGCTACTGGAAAGAATCTAACACAGGCTCACAAAGATGATTAGAGGAATGGAGTGTCTGCCCTATGAGAAAGGGGTCTGTTTAGCCTGGAGAAGAGGAGACTGAGGGGGAATCTCATAAATGCTTATAAATACCTAAAGGATGAACGTAAGGAGGATGAGTCCAGTCTCTTTTGGACTCTTGTGTCCAATGACAGGACAAGAGGAAATGGGCAGAAGCTGGAGCATAGGAGGTTCAACCTAAATATAAGGAAAAACTTATTTACTGTGACGGTAACAGGGCACTGGAACAGGCTGCTGTCCCAACTGTAGGCGATCCTGCTCTAGCGGGTGGTTGGACTAGATGATCTTCAGAGATCACTTCCAACCCGACCACTCTGCGACTGTGACTCTGTGATGTTGAGGCTGCGGCAGAGGCTGGTGTGGGACATCATGCTCTGGGGGGGCTGCCCCAATGCATCAGCACCATCACCCACAGCTACCCAATGCCACCTGGGCAATCAAGCTCATCACAAACACCATTTTCTGGCCAGCAAAGCACAGAAAAATACTGAACTGGCTCTTTCAAGAGAGCGGCAGTGTCTGCACAGTGCACTGAAAAAAATGTAATGTTTATTAATTTGGTCAGATGGCAACTGAAACATAAGCTGCTCAATTTAACGAAATTACCCCAAACCACATTTGGTAGCCATGCATGAGGTGAAACTCAGATCTGCTCGCACAAATCCTGACTCAACAAACTTTTCTGTGGTGCACTACAAAGGGGTGCTAACAGGATTCAAGCTGTTCACTTGCAACCAGCGTGCTGGAATCGCAACTGCTGAAGGACAAACAGAACTTCAGACCCCACCACACTCTGAAGCATTCCTAGAAGGCTCACTGTGAAATTTCTCATGGGAAGAGGTGTTCCACCCTCCAAAATAACTTCTGCTCCCTACAACAACTGTTCTATCGTGCCTGTATAGATGCTTATTTTCATTCAAGTTACAGCTACCTCGGACTCCTCTTTGATTAAACTTTGCAAGGTGCATTCCTCAGAACTACACAGTTTTGAAACTACCATTTTGAAGTTAAGAGTAGGGGGGAAATTATCCAAGAAGACACTACAGACCCTTTCAGTTTTCTGAGGTGTATCTGAGAGTTTTTTTACCGCCTTATAAAGAGATTATAATAAAAATAAAATAAATAATAAAAAAAGACACCCTAGTTTTCAGAAGTAACTTTACTAAATTCTTTGTTTTGGGCTGGGAAGAAGCAGAAATATTTCTAATTAACTCTCTTCCAAAAATTATCTGAATTTAGGGTCAAGTGTTGAATTGCCGCATTAAGCTGGCAGAAACCCCTCTTCCCAAGCAAAATCCCCCACCAAATTCTGTATTCATACTGCAGAGCACAAGTCTGTAAACCAAGAGATGCCAACACCTTCAGCCAATTCAACCAAAGTCCATTTCTACTGCAAAAACGTCAAGCTAAATTACTCTTACAGTTCACTTCCTTCCTTAACTTTTATGCTGAAAGCAAATCTCTCTCCTCATCTGAGACCATATCTCAACATCAGAGTTTTTTTGCACAGAACTCCTAACCGGTTTCAGTGAGATCTGCCTTCAGAAACTGATGGCATGATATGGTCCCTGGACACGGCTCAAATATGCTTATGACAGTCTCAAAAATGTCAGTGGTAAGCCTGAGTTAGCTTTTTATCTCAGAAAACAGTAGATGAATTTAAACAAGCATTTTCTCTTGCTCTAGCCAGGAAAAAAAAAAAAAAAGACAAAAGATACAACAACAGTATTAGAAATAACATCTAAATAACACTAGCTATTAAAGTACTGTTAATTTAGTAAAATGTTATGTATCCTTGAGTAACCTGAGATAAATTCCAAACTACAGCAAGCAAAACAAATTTAAATGCTTTCTTGTAAGGACCACACATATCTCTACCTGTACTGGTTATCAACTGTTTCTGTGAGTACAATTAATTTTTCAGTTTTGCAAAGATAAAACGTGCCTTCTTCAAACTCCTTCGGATTCAATGGGGGTTTTCCTTCATATTAAAAATATGCTGAGATATTTAGTGGCAACAAAAAGCTAATATTGCCTAGGCTTCTAGTATTTTTCCATTCTGTTCTCTATGGTTACCACAATGCGTAACACATACTGCAAAATCTTATGTAGTTCGGTACAAATAATAATTTGACTAGCTAACACAATTGGTAGGATAGAGGGATACTACTCTGTATTCTTTCATGTAAATTTGGCTGAAAACTGGCAAAATATATTACATATATATTTCATATCTCTTCATGGGATTTTTTTTCAACGTTCATTTTGGGGTTTCTTCCCAGTTGGGGTCACTTTGAACACATTTTACCAAGCTGGTTAACCACAACATCTATGGAAGAAATGAAGTTCAGTAACATTTTAAATAACATTTGTAGTAAAATAAATAAATAAATATATATAGTAATCAGGAATCGGTATTGGCACTACAAATCTGGTTCTACAGTTGCACTGATCACATTTCAAGAGCATCTTCTTATACTGTATATTATAAATTCAATGTTCAGTCAGAACCAACTGTCCTTGTACTTGAGACAAACAACACTGTTCATGCACAAATGAGAGACCAAAAGCTGTATGCAAAACTAGCTGACAAAAAATGATCAAATTACTTTGGAGGGGGGAGGAAGCTAAGCAGAAACAAACTGCTTTTGGGCATGTCTGAGAAATAAGTAAATATCTAATAAATTATTTATTTTCTGAACTATTTGCTTTGCTTTTTGCTCAGGTAAGATGGCAGTTGCAAACTGCGGTGACTTGAAGTTACTATTATTAACTACTACATAGTGTATCAATAGTTAAAGTGTTAAACATTGTATTAAACAAAACTGTGTGACTTATTTGCCAACATAACACTGCCTGAACCTAACTTACCTACGTAATTCTTGCATGAGTTTATATATCCCATGAAATTTGGTATGAAGGGCCCAGAACTTGAAAACCTCTGCTGTTAAGGAGGAAAGACACACACATAGAGCTCTACAGAGAATTCACACCATGACTATACTTTCTTTTAGCTAAAAGAGGATGTAAAAATTTTTAAAGTGATAATAATTCAGAACAATGACAAATTACATGCTGATTCAAACCTGGTACCAGTGCATTTGAAACAGAATTTTTATTCTCTAAGCTATGCAAGGAGAAACATCAGCATTTCAAGAAAAGCCCAAATTAAGATTTTTTTTTTTTTACTATATTCTACAATGGACAAATACTTGTTCCTTAAGTTTAAAAATGTGAAATCCAAAGCAAATTTACCTATATAATTTTAATTTTCATTTCCTTTTAAAAAGAATCCTGTTTTATTTTCTGTTAAAACAGACTTCTAAAATTTTGAAATATTATTATTTGCACTGGATATACTGGCATTTCTTCCATAATTTCTGCTTGATTAAATTCCATGAAACATGGCATTAAGTTAAATTCATAGAGCAGAATAAATTATAACAGGGTTAGCTTCTAAAACAGGTGTAAAAAATAACACATTTTAGTGTTACTTATCAGCTTTGCTAGGGCTAAGTTTTTCTGCATTGAAAAGCTGAAGTATATGTTCTGACGTGGACATTGGCAATCTCAGCAACTACTGTTTTTGCAACAAACTACAAAAATATATGACAAGAGTAGATGATCTAAAAATAAAGCTTTTATTTTGTAATCTTTTCAGAAGCCCGAAAAGATATTAAAACTTTCACTAGAAAATAATAGACATAAATGCAAAGAGGAATAAAAGACCACCCCAGGTACACCTGAGAAAGAAGATATGTTGTTCAGTGCATGCATGTGGTCAGTACGGGTATACCTTTGCAGCACAAGACAGTCTGTTGTGTGACTTTGTGACTGGTTCTGCATAGAACCGTTCATGTCCTTTCCAGGAAATTAAGTTTAAGATATTCATAAACCATCACAACTGGAGAGGAATCAAGGCGACTGCAAGAACAGTGGGAAGATTTCTGTATTGTACCAACATGGACACTGGTCCTGCAAGGAAGCGAGGTTCCCTCACAGGAGCTAGGTGACAAGGCAGAAATGAGGAGAGACACTTAAAAGGTGGTAATTACTAAACAGAGCAAAAGAAGGGACTGTTAAATTTAAAAAAATTAAAATAAGTAAAACATGACTGACCTGAGTTCGGTTAAAAGCCACACGTGCAAATACTGCCTGTGAGATTCCTGCTCGTTTCAGCTCGTCACGGACCCACTGGTAGATTTCGGAAGACACCTCTGTGTTTGTTGAGACCTGCTGCTCCAACGGCTTGTTCATGGATCTACTGACAGGAGGAGGGTGGTTCAAGTACTGTTGGTTTAAGGACTGCTGGGCTAGAAGTCTGTTCACTGCATACTGCTGGTTCAGCAACTGGGCCATTACCAGCTGCTGATTTACCAGCTGAGGGCTAATGGGAGTAGATACAAGTCCAGGGTGCAGGTTTGGAAGCGGGGTCCGAACTGATGGTTGACTACCATGAGAAAGCTGAACAGGGGATGGAGGCTGTTCGGCTGTGTTCCCTGGGACTGGCTGCTGACCGAAGTTGACATGGTTGGCACCTTGCTGGGATAGTTCAGAAAGGCTATCCATCTCAACTACGGTGGAAAAGAAACATTGAAAAAGCCAATGTAAGATGGAAAATCACAGACTTTGTGCTCCTCGTAAGATGTGCTAATAAAAATAAGAAAATACAAAATGGCGCATTCAGGTTCACGCTTACTATATTCTCCAGTCTACACCAGCAGGCCCATAACATCATTGCTGAGACTATTTGCCTTCAAAATTTACCTACAAATAATGGTGTTGTGAATATATTAAAAAAAACCCCAACAAACACCAGCATCCAACAAACTGCCCCACCATCATCACCAGGCCCTTGGAGAAACCAGCAGAATATCATAGGCAAAACCATGTGCTGGAAACCACATATGGCAAAGGAGCAACTTGCTGAGAGTTCTGCAAAGGTGCAACGTGGTGTGTGGCTGCAGACTGCATCCCCAAAGCTATGGATGAGAGGGACTTCAGGCAAGGCAGCAAGCAACTAGAGTGGAGCTGAAGAGAAGAGGCAGGAAACCACTCTGTGCTGCAGAAGATGCGGGTGCAATGGTAAATGCATCTGCACAAAGGGTACGGAGAGATGATACAGGAAAGCACACCCTGAACAGAGAGAGCAGCCCCAAATAACTGGTTTTGTTCCTCCCATGGTGTCCCTGCCACGACATCTGCAATTCCCAGCCACTGGAAATCTGTAACAAGCAGGGTGGGATATGGACCTCTCCATGCTCTGCTAATTTCTAGATGCTGCATCAATTGTATGGGACTGCTAGGAACTAGTATAATTTATGTAAATTACACAGATGGGCTGCTTTATCTTGCAACCATGTATGCATGGTTTTTTTCAGTGACTTGCAACATGGTTGATTTTTTTTCTTATATTAACTCATCCGCCTTGACACACCCTCCTTTTTAATGAACAACACAGTTTTTTAAACTACAAGAGTTGCTCCAGCTCCCCACTTGTGCATGATAAGACAATATAAATTAACTTTAGGCTGCTGTAAAGGAGCCTTCTTTTCATCAATGTATGTCGCTTTTTCAGTTTAAACAATCTCAGTTCTAGAGTTTTAGCAATGCAGGTCTGGAGATAGCTTTAAGAAAATATGCTTTATTTAAAAACCAAAAGTCGAGTATCTTCACGAAACTGCTGTAGCAATTGTTTCTTATACTAATAAAGCATATTTCTTTAAAAAAAGGCAGTGTATGAGCTTTTCATAGTAATTATGAACTGCACTAAGAGTCCTTCAGTGGAAGACCACCCTTTCCTCCACAGGGGTGAGAGCTGGAAGAAGAAATTGGCACCTAGATTTCCACCCGCAGGCTTGCCTTCCCCCTCTGTCCTATCATGGGCAGAAATTAAACAAAATACAAAACCAAACTAACCAAACAAAAAACAAACAAACAAACAAAAAGCACAACCCCCTACCCAAAACCAACAAAAAAATCCCAAACCCAAAAAACCCCTAAGTGCCTTGTTCTGCAGAGAGGTCTGGTGTCCACAGCATTAATGGGTCCCCTATCAGAGCACCCTCTGCTCCTTTTCCATGTGGCTTTGGAGGCAGCACAGCCTCTGCCCCCAGCATTAGGTCACACAGGAATACACACAAGCACACGTTTCCTATGCCCTGATTTCATTGTCCCTGAAATAAATGGATGGTGAACCTGTCTTGCAAGACATTGTGTAAGGCAAATTTTACAGGGGTTGCCCTTTGTGGGAGTGCTGCAGCAATAGAGGTGGGAGAGGACACTACAGAGAGGTCACACCCCCATGCAGGTGTACTGCTGGGTTGCATATGGACCACTTAAAACCAAGTTGAAGTCTTACCACCAGCTTTGGTGGTCTCAGAAGAAGGGTTCAGTGCTGCACAGAAGGTATGAAGTAGATAAAGAAGCTGCCTTTTTCACTAGCAGAAGGCAGAGATTAACCCAAGTGAGCCATTCACTTGGAATAGTAATTCAAGCAATTATCACAAAAGTGATGCATTGTCTTCATTACAGCCTTAAGCTATAAAAGGCAAGGAACCCGTTTTGGTAGATGAATAATTTTGCTTCAAATACTGAAATCTAAGTCAAGCTCAAAATTCATCCCAACTGAGGTCCCAATTCTTCATTCTATTGAAAACTACATAGAAATTGCCTGACATACAGTGCTCAAGATTACATTCACAGGTTTAAGAAACAGTTTTTGAAACGGACAATACAGAGAGATAAAGGGTATTACAGAATTATTATGTTCAACTGATGGATTTTTTCCTGCAGTAATTTACTTGGGCTTACCACAGTAAGCAAATAATTGTCACAACAACTATTTGTTAAAATTAAATTAAATCAGGGTCCCAAAATTAGAGGAAGATATGAATTTATAAAATCACAGCTTTCTTGATGGAAGGCAGTGATAGTTACAGAAGCCTGTTTCTTTAAATATACATTAGCCAGAGCAAGAAAAAAATTACAAACATTAAAAAAATCCGTCCATCACAGTTCCAGAAACAGGTTTTTTAAACAATTGTTTTGGGCAGTAAGAAGATCTCTAGATTTACAGAATGACAGCTTTACATCTCTGGCAACCCAAGTCAGCTTGGCTGTTTCAATAGCAAATATTTATTTAAATGAATTCTTTCACTATATATGTACTTTCTACTTCTACTCATCAAAAGCATCCTAAACTTATCATGAAGGGACCTGGCTTCTTATATGACTGTGACAGACCTCAACGTGACACATAACAGTATGTATCCACCATCAAGGCAATTTTTAAAAACTTTTTTTTTGCTTACCCATCATATCTTTTGCCTTCTTGAAATGTTTATACCACCTTCCAAATTCCTGACATTTTGCTGCTGAGACATTTGCATAGTAAGTGCTGTTCACAATGGAAGAAATCATACTCTGTGTGAAAAGGGGAGAAGAAAAAAATAAATCTGTAATACAGCACAGTCCAAGTCAAAGCACAATTTATTTCAATTGTTGAAACCATTGTATTTTTAGAGTTTGAGAAACATATTGCATTTTTAATCCTATTGTTCAAAGCCTTTAAAAAAACTCATTAATTGAGCATAAAACCAAACTGAGGTATATCGTAAATGGGAGCAAAAAAAGCAGATGTACTAAGGGAAGAACAAAGTTATTGACCCAGAAACATCAGGCAATGGGATGGGCTCTGGACATGAGAGGCTAATCTTGAGAGTGCTTTTTGTTCATACTCTTTCTGCTTTTAAAGATGATTGACCCTTCACATACCCACACAAGTTTACAGGCATACAAATCCTACACTGAATCAAAAAATGCAAGCAGAGCCCCAGGTTACACATGCTCATTCCCTTTGTGCTGCTTATCACAGGGCAGACCCCAGAAGATCAGAGGATGAAAGTTTATCTGAGTGATTTATTAGTAGGATAAAGTAAGGAGTTTTGTAGTAGAATAAAATATGTATGTAATAATCCAAAATGAATCCAGACTTGCTTTTTCCTAAACAGGGTATTTTAAGTGATTTGCAGAAACAGGCTTACGAAAAGCTCTTATTGTCATGTCAAATTCTGTAACAATATTAGCTGTAAAATAGACCATGGGATGATAGAGACAATTTTTTTTTTTTTTCAAAGGTTCTCAAGACATCAGATAGCTGCAGTGAGAAATTTACCTTCTGCTCAGTTTTGACCAATTTCAAAATAGTGAAATTCACAATGCATAAAACTTTCAGTTCCAGTACATTCTTTTACAAAATCAATTAAAACTAAGCCTTGCAAAATGAGATAATGCTCCAGCTTGAAAATAATACTCAGCATATGACATATGAGCAACAAAATTAGTAAACATCATTTCAGTAGAGTGAACTTTGCCATCCTTCAGATTTCTATGTGAAGTAGTTACTTTTGGCTTATAGGAATTGTCCAGTCTATTGAGAAAACAGTGACAGTCAAAAAGACAAAGTGCTGTTTATGTTTCATTATTCAGCATGTAACATTTAGCTATAATTGTGCTGTTGTAAAATCAATGTACAGTATCAACCCTTTGCTACAGGAACTGCAACAACCACTGGAAGAAAGTTTGGAGTAAAAACACAATAAATATCACTGTAAATCTTCTTTTATAAGGTTAGTTCAGTTTCTGAGTAGAAGTGCCTTGATTATTGGAGTGAAGTTCACGATAACCATTTTCTAACGTGTTATTCAGTAACAAGCTATTTGTGGAAGCTCAGAACTGCTAGAGTGAGGCAACATTATTCATGCCAAATCTGGACACCCTCTACTCACCAGGCAGCTATTTTAATGTTTCTCTGAATCACCAAAATTCTTACCATTCCTTGATAAAAATCTGGCACTTCTGAAGTTAGCGAGAAGCCTTTTGTCAGTGGTACAAAAGGAGAATGAAATCTTAATAGACTTCTGCAACTCTTGAATGACCTGAACCAAGCTCAGGTGAACCCAATTTCCATTTCCAATATAATAGCAGTATCATTAATGTCTAATACTTACAGAATTACTGTTTAAAGTCTTTTACAGATTAAATCATTTTAAACATGGACACATGATGCATAAGGCATGATTTTAAAAGTCCCTTGGATCTGAACTGGTAAATGATTTGAGTGCAGCTGCTGTATGTGCAAAACCTGCCCATCTGCATGTGCAAAATGGGGACCTGCACGTGTAACAGACCACCACACCATATGAGCTTATGCATATTTTGCAGATGTTGTTTAGACTTCAAGGTGTTTTTCTCTCATTTTACTTTGCCCCTTTCCGAATCTTCTCCTGCCCAAATAACTTCACTTAAAGTGCGAACATGAATATTAAGAAAAATTTAGTAAATTACCTAATACTGATGCAGATGTTTGTCTAGGATTCCCTAGTCCTCCCTTCCATGTCATTTTACAAAGAACATATGCCAATGACATGGCAGCTTGTGACATCCCCTGCTTCTTCAGGAATAAATTTAATGCAGTCACTTTATTTTACAAGCAGAAAGGGGACTGGCCTGTTTAAGTAACACTGCTAGAAATTTTAGCTTCTTTGACACAATGTGAATTTCAGGCTCTAATGGCTAGTATTGGGATTTTACTTCAGCTCTTCAAAGTAGATAAAAAAAACCCCACAGACATTATCAACACGTTTTAAAATGAAAAGTATCCTGCTTTTTCTTCAAGAACACTTCATGCAAACATTCAAGTGATATTACCTACGCTAAGGATCCTCATCAGTAGGAATCAATGATTTATTTACTAATTCACTGAAGGCAAAATTTTACAAGTCAGATAAAATATTACTACCTTGTTAACTCAGAAAATAACTTGACAACATTGAATTTCATTGTTTCTATGCTTTATTTATTATGTTGTCATCAAACCTGCAGTCACGTCAGTGCAGAGAGATGCACTTTGCTACAGAAATTCCTATAGCTGTAGAATTCCTGTACGTTGCTGTGGCAATCTACATATAGGAATGCTCACTATGCTCAGGGCCTAAAACTGAAGATTAGCCCTATGAGTTACTGGTCTTTAGAGATCAATGATCTAGACTGGAGACATACTGAAGTTTTATTTCTCAGGTCATTACATATGAAGAGCTCCCTGTGTCTTGGCTTATACTTATCAATAATCAACACAAAAATTATTGTATTTGAAGCACATCATATTCATATGTACTACTGTACAGAGGCATTCCTTATCTGTAAGGCACAGAGGCAGATGCCTTCCATGTAGAAGACAATGAATATAAATCTATCATACAAATATTCAAATGTATCACATTCATCACTCATAATCTGATTTCTTTTTCACACATCACAAATAAATAGAATGCAAAAACTGGTCACAAATTTGCAGTCTTAGCATATCTCGTAGAAGCCTGTCCTT
>NW_009952263.1:7541309-7559595 GCF_000747805.2 Chaetura pelagica | reverse complement strand
AGTCCCTCCCCCACCCCAACAACATAACTTGCAGTCCTGTTCTGAGAATCAGGAGATCTCTTCTGAAATGGTGCCACCTTCACAGAAATCCCACTATTCTGGAATGATACCATCTGCTGCAGCCCAAGTGCTCTTTTTTTAGCCAAATAAGTTAATTAGAATTAGGCATCCAACAACTGTGTAGAGGTAGAGGTAGAATTCATGCTGAAGTTCAGCTGAGGTTCACCCAGTGTAGTTTGAACCAAAGCCTATTCTCTTGGGAAGATTTAAACACAAGAGATTTGAAAATCAGACATCATTTCTCAAAGAAGTTGGGGAACTCCCTGAGGAAATACCTCCATTCTCAACATGCCCATGAAGTAAAACCCGACAGAACTGCAGCACCTGCCACCTTTGCTTTTGGGCCAGGACCTGATGCAAGGTGTGTCCTACATGCCATGGGAAGAACCCGAGCCTTTCGTGCCGGCTTGTGGCCACAGCCACTGCTGGGGGTGCTACAAGGGAGGCATTTCTGAGTCATTGCCTCTGACACTGCTCTCCAACCCAGGTGAAGTATTGTTCGACCATCACTACAAGTATACTGTTGTCCTTTTTGCAAAAACAACAAAAACAATGTTAATCAGGTTAATTCAATCATCTAAACCAAAACTGTTCATGCTTTTCTGCCAAATCAACCAACCACAGCAAAATCTGTTATCAGTGATTGCTCAGCTTCCAGTCAAAAAAGCTTTTAACCCCCACAGTCCCAAAACTTCCCCTAAATAACCTTAAAATTATTTTTATATGGGCAGAAAGAGGTTGTTTTCATGCCTCATGAAGGGGAAGTTGGGCTGCAGTATTTACACACAACAAATACATACTCACAGACTTAGCAGAGAGCAACAGACACAGCAGCTTCCTAAAACAACTCAGCTGAATTAGATATCAGGGATTCCTTTGCAAATGAAACATTTCTCTCAAAAGGAGCATTGCAACGAAAACTTATTTGGGCCTTCCAGGTTGTTTAAATAGGAAAAAATAATCCAAGCTTTTTTGCAACTCATTCATCGGTGTTTAAAGCTTCAAGGCCGCTCAGTGGAAGGGGCAAGGGCTGCAACAACTTATTTACACAATTATCTAAATACGATTAAACAGCTGATGGACAAATATTAAACTGGAAAATGTATAGTCATTTCAGCTTAATGTAATCCTCTTTCTGTAAACACCCAAGATGATTTTTTTTCAACCAGAACAGTCCTGACATCTCATAAGCCTAAGGGTGAATAGCAAGAGATTGTTTTTGATAGTTATAAATATTCAAAAGACATGCAGACCATCTGCTTTCATAATACAGGTAAAGCAAGACTGAAATGGTGACTGCTGTATAAAAATGGTTCTTTTAACAAAGTCTTCCTCTCTTCGAAAACTATAAAGACAGATGTCAAAAACTGTTTACACAGGGTAATCAGGAGCGTGCAAAATGTAATATTCCTTTTACACACAGTGCTTGCTAAAGAGATTTTTTTTTTCTTCCCATCTGTGTGTTGCAACACATTTCTACAAGTTAAAAACATTTTTTCAAACAGAGATCTCATGAATACCCAAAAACATGCTATCTGGTTTCTGAATGCTAATTAATTTCAACTAAGGAATCTGATTTTTTTTTTTTTTCTGTAGGAAGGAATGCATGCTTTTGAAATGGAGTACTTCAGCAATAACAGACACTGAAAACAGAACACCCCACAAGTTTAATTTTGCACTAGTTTGACACTGGCTAAATTCACAACTGTTTTACATTCAAACCCACATCTGCTAAATCTGGCTAAAAGACAGACAGGAACTATTCCTCTGCTTTTCAAATGAGATTTTATTTATGTTTTTCAATTTATCAAGTTTTTCAGTTTAAAGCCTTGTAACAGCATAATGGTTTTGTGAAGTGATAAGTAGAAGATACCTTGTCTTCCAAGCAGAATATGAACAGTGCTGTCCATAAACCCTACAGTCAATTTTCAGAGCTGAAACACTAATCTTGACAGTAACCTTTTAATGTATTATACTAATGGCACAGAGGTGTTAAGAACCTTTTTTATAATTCTCAATAAAATGAACATTTACTGAACAATCTGTCAAACTACTGGCTCCATTCTTTAAAGCCAAACTTTTAAGGTTGTATTCTATTCCTACACTTTACATCCCTAGACACCAGCAGAGTAGCATGTTCCAATATTGCAACCCTAACATGCCATTAAAAAAAAACACAAAAAACCCCTACATCGCCCCTCAACAACAACAACAAAAACCACAGCTGAGAGCCATTGTTCCTAGATCTAGTTTGGATAGTGATAAAGTTGCAGAACAGAACTTAGAGGTGGGGTGGGGGGCAAATCTTTTCACAAAGGACAGAGGAACTTTGTTTCTCTGATCCCAGCCACTATCAGTGGCTTTTGGTTGCATAGAAATCACATGCATCAGTTTTAATACAAGCTGAACTCCTGGAGCACTTATTTCCTGGGAGGCTCTATGTTCACATGTTTTGAAAGAGAAGGGAACATTCAAACTCCAACTGGATAACACAAGATTATCCCCAAATCAAAAGAGCCTATGCCAGCCCACATACTGCAAAAACCCAACCAGGGCAAAATATTGTTCCTAGTGTTCTGATATAGCAGAGAATTATCATCTGCCACTCCAAATAAAAGCAGATCAAATATCTTCAGCTGCTAGCTGTTTTTTTGGATAAGGAATCATGAAACAGACAGTTTAACTGCATATGAAGAATTATGTTAAATTCCTTGGTCCATTACCTTGAACTACAGCAAGTAATGTAATAATAGTCATCATATGCCCTATAAACATGTAGGATAAGGTAAAAACCCACAGATGGACAGAGAGGAAAAAAAAGTTTTGTTTGTGCCTTTGGCATTGCACTTGGATGGCTATCATCTGACCTCCATACTGTTGCCAGGGTCAGGAGAAGTAAGGATCTGCATGGCAACTGCTGGTCATATAAGTGAAAAACTGCCTAAAGGCCCATTTAAAATGGCAGCACAAAGTTTTCTTCCAGTACATGAGCATTTCTTTCCTCCTTTCTCCTGTCCTTGTATAGCCTGAATTATCTCCTCCTCCTTTTCTGCCTTATGTTGTCTTTAATATTATAAATGTACATATTAGCATAAACCTAAAGCTACAGTGAATGCAATGAGGGAAGATATAAAACAAAAAGATCATCTGTTTATATATGTATAGAAATATACCCACACAGGAGAAGATTTTGAAAATCAGAAATAAGGATTCAGCATTTGAAAGAACCGATCCTTGCGCTGTTTTTACCATTTTGTAATGTAAATTCCCAGTTGCTGCATGACGGAGCAGCATTCTTCCAAAGTTTTCTGAGCATCTCCCACTGACAGATATAAATAAAGCTCAAATAAAAAGCTGCTTCCCAAGATACTAGTCTTCTATCTACAAAGGTTAAAAGCAAGAAAGATAGGTAGGTGGGAAATGTTAATTCAGATTTGAAGAACTTCATAACTGCTTTACAAGCATTATGGCACAATGCCTTAGACTTAAAGAAAAAGCAGTCACAACCTCAACCTATACAAGATAAGAAGACATTAGACATCTTTGTCTTCATTGTAGGTGTCCAGTATGAATATTTTTAAGAATCCTGACTTTCACTGAAGATTATTTGTAAAATGGCAGGTACTTAGTAGTAAAAGTCCTGGCTAAGCCCTTCGTAAAATCAACCTGGATAAAATATAAAATGAAAAATAATCAATATGTAGTAACTCAATTCTTGGTTTATTTCATGGAATGAAAATGGTCCTATATTTGAAGGGTGAATTATTATTATGCACTAAGATTTTGACCCTGCCAATTGCCTTTGCTGGAAGAGCTCTGAAACCAGAGAGGTCCATAGGTAAGAAGAGCACTGTCTATTTTACTCAGGAATCTGCTTGAAAATGCTGTTATGAAGTAACAAGATTGCTTTAAACCGTTCTTTTAGCTTGAATTGGGAATGTACACTTCAAGGGCTCTCCCCTTTGCTCCTACTTCAGTACCCATCACAAAACCATCTTGGGACAAACAGGCTGAACTTCATAGACTCATAGAATTATTTGGGTTGGAAAGGACCTTCAAGATCATCTTGTTCCAACCCCCTTGCATGGACAGGGACACCTCCCACTTCATATCTGCTAGAATTAAGCCAAACTCAGAGCTGAGTTACTCCAGGGTGAGCTCCATCTCTCCTTCTCAGTCCCATAACGCAGAGACAGGGACCTCAGCCCTTCTCCAGGCTGCTGCTGTTCCTAGACTGGGAAGTGCACAAAATGAAACTTGCACACCTGCACTCACCTCTTCTCCCCAGGACACAAAGAACAAGACTAGAGGAAGCTGTAGCCCATGAGGACAATCCAGATCATGCACGACAGATGTAGACAGGGCAAACCAGCATTTCTTGTAGAGGAATGAAGGTTGGGGTAGGTGGGGCCTCAGAAATCTCACCTACTGATCTGGTAAAAATCTGGAGTAAGAGACACCTTCAGCCTTCCTCTCAGATGGATTGCTTTTATTCCCAAGCGCTCTGTTTCAGTCAGGTCAGAATGCTTCCAACTAGCTTTCTATCTGGAAATGCTATCCTACCTCACATGCTTCCAACTGCTATCCTAATGCAAATACTGTGTGTGATAGGGGACACATTAAATGTTTTAATGCATTAAATGCAGCTTTGGGTACATAAAACTTTTCCACAAAAATAAGGTACATACACTCTCCTATAGAGACATTGATAATTTTTCTGTCTTCAAACAACCACAATGGTTGTTTTTCCACTATGGTTTTTGTAAAAGGCTCTTCAAAATTGCTTAGTATTACCCACCACTTCAAGGAATATTTCCTTGCTCGGAAATAGGACATGATTTTCAGCAAGTCTCTTCTCGGATTCCACTGTTCTGCTAAGCAAAGCATCAGATGTCTGGCATGAAGTTAAGCCCTAAGGCACAATGTCCAGACAAGAAGTCATCAGACTCAGTAGCACTAACAGTTGCCTTGCTGAATTTCTTTTGGTGTTCAGGATAAACTCTTTCTTTGATCTCTTTTAGTACACAAGTTTTTGCAGATTTTTAAACCAAAAAGTACCATTTTGAGCATTTTTTTTTGGAATCCACATTAAAAAAAAGACCCTAGGAGTTCAACTATCAATTTCTGAATTCAGTCAAGTTACCTGTGGCTGAGCTAGAGCAAACATCTGATATTGATCTGAAGACTTTTTGTACTAGATATGTACCTTTTTTAGTTTTGTTTTTTGTTTTTTTTTTTTCTTTTTCCAAATATATGACTAACTTTTAGTTGGAACTTCATCAATTTCTGCTCCTTGTCAGTGCATTTCCCATGCCTCTAGTTGCTTGCTTAAATACTCCTCTAGAGCCAAATATAACATCCTCTGCCTATCCTGTTTAAATGGTTGTCAGATTTACTGTTTCAGGCCATGTGCCTCTTTATGAGCCACCTGTACCTTCTGATTGTTCTTGATCATATAGACTCAGATTCTAGGAGGTTATTTATACTGCTAAAAGCAGATGAACAAACTTCTTTCTGTCCTAAGAAAAAAGTAGAAACTTGCCAGGAGAAAGCAGGAAATTTGTTATAGATTCTTAACTTCTGCTAAGTAAAATCATACGAAGGTGGCATTTTAAGCAGCAATGTTAGCCAAGGTTCTCTGCTGTGTTGCTGCCTTTCACTGACAAGAGTTTGTGAACAGTACAGATGCTCTAAAGAATTCATAAAAAGATGCAAAATTCTATGAAGGTATCTCGAAAGAGAAATGTTCCAGCTAGATTTCCATGTGGAATACGCATATGCACTTTGAGGGTCTACTTATTCAAAAATTGCTCTTAGTTAACCCTCATATTAAAATAAACAAAAAGTAGGTAGATTATTTTTAGCACACAAAGCCCCTCCTTACAAAAAGTGCAGAATAGGGAGCACAGCTTCAAGAGCTTGGGGACATACTAGTGGGCAAGTAGAGGATTTAGAGGGATTTTACTATGATACGTAGAGAGCCTAGATATACTGATTCAAATACAAACACACTTGGTAAACTCAGGGAGCTGAAATCTCCGTTCCATTTCTGTCCTCTGCATGTGCCTGAGTTTTTCATCATCATGAAACTCATCCTTGTCCAGGATAGTTCACTAAAAAGTATCAAAACCTTCGGAAAGGTGGCAGAGATTATGCTCTTGCTCTTCTGGCACAAGCTTACAAACGAACTGCAACTCTGAGTGTAGGAAATTTTAGTACTTAAAATATAAAATAAAAATAATTAAGAGACAGGTGCATACAAGGAGAACCTTTCATGTGCTCCCGCCCCTGGGGAACAGAAGTTTTCCCTTTAGAGTAGTTTATTCCAGGGTTTAGAGTGAGGCAGGTCTGAGGTTGCTGCTGTCCTGAAAAACCTGTCCTCTGATCACTGCTGCAAGGCACCAGGGTAATCTGATACTCTTTGTGCTGTTTTTAAAGAAGTGTCCAAGGAAAGAGAGCCAAAACTCACCCTTGCCTAAGGTTTTGTTACCATGTTTCTTAGAAATAAAAATGAAGAACCTAATTATTAATTAAAAAAAAAAGTGGGGAGGGAACAAACTTTGAGAGTTTTGATTAGGGTTTGTTTGAGAAACACATCTCTTTTCTTCTAACTTATTATTAGAGCCAAGACCTGCAAGGAGTCTGGTCTGACAAGGTGAGAGGTGCTGGTCTCTTAGCGTTGCCTCTCAATAAGTGGGTCCTGCTTTGCTTTCATTCCCATCAGGTAGAAAATTATTACCAATTCAACTAATTCTCCCCAGACGTATCTTTATGCCTACGCCCCTGCGGGGGACCTTGTCTGCTTCCCTAACGCAGACATACCTCAGCCTTAAATCTGCTGGCAGTGACGCTACAGCACCTACAGAATTTGCTCGGCTTTTGGGTAGGTTTTATAACCCCTCTGATCTCTGTGCCTCCCACCACTGCTAGTAATAACTGAACCAGTCAGGGAAGGTCTCTGCAAACCAGTCGCAGCAGTGATTAAGATGTAGACATACATATCTCCTCACCCTTTAAATAGAAGGCTTAATTGGCGATGTGGATAGCAGCTTCCTAATGGACAGAAATTAAACTCCATTTAATTCCTGAGCAGACACTTCCAATGCTCAAGGTTTACCACACATTTGGAGCGGGAAGGGGAGGGGGGGAAGGAAGGAGCTGCACGCACAACTCTCTACCTCTGACAATCACCGAGGAAAAGCAACATGAGGACCAGAATGGCATAAGTGTGGCAGGTGTGAATTGACCTGCACTGGAAAAGCTGCGAGCTGAAAAACTTGCAAATCACATGGTTGTGCAATACTTGGCTCTAGTCAGTGCTATCGTGTTCTTTATAAAAAAAAAATAATAAAAAAAATCTTAAAGACATGTACATCAAGTTAAGGGATTCACTGTCAAGTGACATTACTGAAACAGAGACAATATATTTCTTTATTGTTAATGAAATTCAGTTAAAAGTGAAGGAAGTGATAAGGAAAGTACTGTTTTGTAATGTATTTTACATAAGAACGTAATATAGAAAGGGAAGTGCAATTAAATCTTAATGTGGACTTTTTTATTTTTAGTTTATCATCTGGTTTACATTTTGAGCCCCTTTGCTGCAGTAAATTATTCTGGCATTTCTTAGGGAATAACTGCCATGTTAATTTAGTTTAATAAAATAACTGACAGAAAAGGGGGGAAAGAAGCAAGAAGAGATAGAATGCCCCCACACA
The DNA here is from genome assembly GCF_000747805.2 of Chaetura pelagica. NCBI lineage: Eukaryota > Metazoa > Chordata > Aves > Apodiformes > Apodidae > Chaetura > Chaetura pelagica. Next base: position 7,551,820 of record NW_009952263.1, on the reverse strand, counting down.
CACTTCTTATCTTTAGCTAAGTACTCAAATGCTTTCTATATGAATTGTCCGTGGTCCAACTCCAGCACCATGTAATAATACAATACATTACAACACAGTACAATGCAATCTTGGGTTTCTGTAGCGCCCTTCATGCAAGCATCCCAGGGTGCTTTACAATCATTATGAGTTAAAATTAAAACTGAAGCACATACAATTCCTAATAGAACAATTTTAAAAATGCTAAACAGAACAAATAACTTTTAAGTCTAGATTTAAAAGTCCCAACAGCCAGAGCTTTCCTTACTTCAATTGGCAATGAATTCCAAAGCTAGGGAGCAAAGCGACTAAAGGCTCTCTCATGTTATGTTAAAGGATCTCTCATGTTGTTTATACTTGTGCAGTACTCTACAGTCAACAATTTGCCACTAAGAAGGAGGGGAAGAAAAAAAAAAAGACTTATTTGCAATCTTGCTTTAGAGAACACTGGAGGAGTGTCTTGTTAACCCTCTAATAAAGTTATGGAAAAAAACAATCAGGGTTTGCACTCGGCCATGACTGCGTTAAGAAGTATGTGAGAAACATGAATGAATGAATAAAAAATTCCATAGTCCTGCATTACTTGACTGTTTCTTAACCACTAAATGCAGAAAGAAAAAGAGTGCGTGTATAAATACAAAGAAGAACACCACCACATATATTTTACATTCAAGTTATTCTATACCATTCTCAGGACCACTGGGTGAAAACCAAAGTCAAGCAGGTCTCAGTTCTATGACACATGCACATTTTAGAAAGTAAATCAGAAGAAAACTTGCAGTGTTCCTTTTTCATTCTGTCACTTTCCTAAAACTTTATGTCCATATGATACAGATAATCATGCACATGATATGGTTCTCAAAATCGCAATCCCAAGTGTTTAACATACAAATTGGGGAAGATGGTACCAAAAACATTCCCTTAAAAAGCAAGATTTTTGAACTTTGCTCACAGGAAAGCTTGGTGGAAGACAGGTGCTTTTATCTTCATGCAGCTGACTTTAGGGAGGTAAAAAAACCCCAAACAAATATGATCAACACCAGCACCATCCCTCTCTTAGACTCTGGTCTACTTTTTCAGAAGCAGAAGTCCAAGACCTCATGACAGCACAGATGCTAAGGGACATGCTGACACCTTACAGAGTCCTCTGAAGTCAGAAACTGCATTTATTTAAGAAACAAGGTATGTCCCCGATCCCCATAACACATCTGGGCCCTGTAACTGTTTTGGAATGTGACTTTTATGTCCTCATCATGGTTAATTCTGTGCACAGAATCACAGAATTACTTAGGTTGGAAATCAAGAGGGAGAAAAAACCAGCTATATATTTTCTCCTTCAGCAAGGCACTGCCCAGATAAAACAGTTGCAGACTGACATAGCTTGAACAGTGAGAGTGTTAAGATGCATCTAAAGAACATAAACCAGTGACCAAAGCATCAGGCAATTGAAACATTGAGCATCCTGCAAACATCCTCACACAGCTCTACCAACATGCCTATTTCATCCTCCTTATCCCATGAGCAAGAGGTTCTGCACTGCCCATTCTATCTGGATGACTAAAAACCAGGGGCACAGATTTTAATAGTTAATTTAAAAAGTTTAAAAAATCCAGATAACCACATCAGCTTGCAGAGACACTTGTGTTCACACAAGTGAACTCTCTCGAGCAGCTGAGGGATAGGTTGAAAGGCTCTGCCTGCCAAAACCTGAGCCCAGGCCCTCAAGGATTTACTTCCCTGAAATAATTAATGACATCTTTAAAATCTAAAGTATAGTCACTTCTAAAGTAGAAAAAGCAGCTGCGTTCCTTACTCAGGTTATTAATAATTGGGAAAGGGGAGGAGGAGGAAGAGGAGAGAAGAGAATCAAAAGGAATAAATAAATCCAAGGACTTGATGTCAGGTCTAGGCAGGTAAAATTGAAATGGAAGGGGAAAAAAATACCTTTCAGTTTTGTAAAGTATGAATTAAAAATTGCTCATAAAACATATGCATTTTGTCACCTCTTAATAGCTCACTCCTTGGATATTTATAGGTCTGGAAATTTTAATTTTAGCAAATGCAACTGGTTTTGGTTGGGATTTTGAGGGGGGAGGCTTGAGGGATGTGTGGTCACAACAGCAGCGAGGAGATTCCAGAGGATTTCCATTATGCTGCTTATTTGCTATGATGACCAGATGCCTCCAGATCAGGTGAACTAAGAAACACTGATGTTCTGAGCAAGATTTCTGTCTGGCATCTCTGCTAGATCACATAAACACTGCACGATGTCTGCATAAAGCAGCATGCAAATTCAGGACAGTGGAAGTATATGATCTATATTGTGCCCATGTGACGTGCAGGCAATCATTCACTATAGCACGGGAGTTTGATCAAAATGCAGTCAGGACAGATATATTTATCCCAACTGCAGAACTATTCAGACTTCAGTATCATGCCAACACTTGTTCTGTGTGCATATTCTTCTCAAGGAATGCAAGTGTATATCCCTCTAACTGAATAAATGCCATTCCCTCATCATCAAGAGCAAAATTATGTAAAACACACTAAAGGCAAGGGGGGCAGGCAGCACACACAAATACCTTCAAAATTTTTTTAAAATATGCAATGTCCTGTACATGGCTATGTCCGTAAGTACCACAGCCTCTGAACATATTAAATGGAAATCATGCACATCATTACAAAATATTTTAGAAAATAAACCACCAGATTTGAGATTCTACTATACAATGGGTCTGGAATTTCTCATCTATAATGCACTATTAGTCGTCCTAAGAGTCAGGCTAGATACAATAAGCTCCAAAGGATGAGTAAAGGAAAATGAAAAAAAGATGTTTCATGATACTATGGAGGAAGAAAGAGCGGACCTTGTTTCTGAGGTGCTTTTGCGGTGGTTTGATAAAGTGTCTGCAAAAACTAACAACAATCATTTGGAAAATCTTTTTGTAAGAAAAAAATATATCAGCTGAGATAATACCAGAAAAAAAGTCAATGTCATTTGATCACTGCTGTATTTTCAAACCAGTGCCCAGATCCTAATTAATCTCCACAGTCTCTTCATTGGTAGGTGACTTGTTATCTTCCTTTTGTGGAAAAGGTTACAGGAACTCAAGATAAGGGGTACAGCTAAATGTTCAAAAGCATATAGTGAGTTTGTTCCAGAATTATCAAAATAATTTTCAGCCTTTTCTCAGGCCAGTAAATAGCCCATGTTGCTCTCCTCTCCCTCATAAAAGCTTATCTAAGTACATATATACACTGAGAGAGAGGGAGAGACAATGGTTCAATAGGGACAAAACAACAACAAAAAAACTTTACTAATATCAATCTAAATACAGCCTGTAGTATTTCACTTATTTTAACTGTGGAAGTAATATGAGACTTCTGCACTAAAAACCAAAACAGAGCAGAACTGTGTGAAAGTGAAGCATGAAAATGCTAGGACTAAGGCCGAGTAGAGAGATGGAAGGACTACATTAAACAAATAAATGCAACAGGCCTGCCTACATGAACACTTTAGAGCAGCTCCCAACAGACTGAGGTAGAGCTTCTATGGAAGCAGCTGGAAATAAGAATTGATGGTAGAACAATTTCTTTATGACCCTTTGGAGACTAAAGAGCCAAAACGGCAGGGAAAATGAGATCTAAGCCACTCGTGAGATGTACCAATTTAATGGAGTACACAAGGTGGCCCAAAATTGAGCCCTAGATTAAACTGCAAGTTCCTTCCCCATCAAGAGATGTCTGGAGAGGAGGCAGAAGTGAAGTGAGCCATGTGTATCAAACACAAGGAGTCTTCAACCTGGCATCTGCGTATGATGCTAGTCTAACAATAAACATCTGCAAACCCAAGGTACAGCATGAAAATCCACACTGCAGCACGTAACTCAGGACAGGCTTGACTTTTCCATGCAAAATTTGCAGCGTCCTTTTACTTTGCCTGCTTGGTACCAAAAATTTGAGACTAAATGCTTTGGATGGATGCTTGCAATTCCATGGCAATTCAGAGCCATGCATTTGCTCTGGTCCATCCTGAGAACTCCAAGTCATGTCCACAGGGATTTCCTGTGATGCAGGCTCAGACACTGAACAATAAGCCTGGCCACAGCAGACACAGAGCGAGACAATCACAGTAGCTTCAGAAAATACCATGTATTCAACTCTTCTAATGACAACAAGAGTCCTTGGTATTTTACTGAGGAAGGTGTGAAGAGATCAGGCCTATACACCCCATGGTTTTAGCTGGACAAGGAAGAAAATGCAAATACAAATAAAAGGAAGAAAAAAAAAAGACAAAACCCATTCAAGTAGATGATGCTGTTAAGTTTTCAAGACTTTACAATTAAGACAAACTGGATCTCAAAGTTTGTTTGCACACATATTTTCAAGCTATTAAATATATCTACACTATAAAAATAGTTGGTTTGTTTTTTTGCAGTACATAGAGTATCAGTATTCTAAAGAAATATGAACATTTTTTAAATACACAAAATGGAAGATTTATTAAGAAAATATAGTAAATTCTAAGACTGGATGATGATCCTCAGTTTTCCGTACTTAGATGAGGCTTTGGAGGTGCCACACATTGAGCACAGCAACCTAAATACTTTACAACTTTACAAATCCTTCCGTACCTACACAAAGTAGAGTACTGCTAATGACAGTGACAGAAAACGATAGCTACCCTCGTTTCCACTTTGAGTCATTTTTCTGTGGTTAATAAATTATATCCATAACAGTGTTAATAAGTTATGGTACGGTGTCACTGCATTAGTTTGCATTTGTGATGAAGCACTTCATATGGCATTACCTATGCCTGTGGAAGTACATAACAGGAGAGACCACTTTTCTGCTCTCAGAAGAACCTCCCATGCTGCCACTTTGATGGACCCTCTCAGGAAACATTGCCTCTGAACCCTGCCTTGCTCCTGCTTCTCACCTCTGTTGCAGCAGCACACCGCTGCAGGGCAATTCTCTAACTTTAATGTAACACAGACACTCTTAAATCAGTGCCCCTTCCATAGATGCTAGATACAAAGAGTTATTAGTTAGGCAAATATGGGAAGCATTCAGGTCAATTTAGCCATGTGAAAAAGACACTGTCAGATCAACGTGTCCTCCCTCAAGCTCCTGGAGGAAAATGGAAAGATTCAGAATAACCGATGGGCTCTTGATCAACCACTGTAACAGCTTGTTTTTCCAGGAGTTAGGAATAAATAAATGTATTTTAAGCTTAGTATTATTTGGTCTTAAAAGGAAAGCAGAAGTCATTTAAATTCTTGCAACCCAACTACTGAAGCGCTGGTGAAGACAGAGATGACAACAGTCATAAGCATGCTTTTAACAATAAAAAGAAGCTCATTGCTTTAAGCATATTCTTTTACAAATAAAAAGGAGCAGAACAGTAAATTAATGGCCCTAAATCAGAGTTCTGTAATCTGAGGTATTGGTCATCTCAAGCACTAACCTCAAGAGCTGTTACTAGGTATGATGTTTCTTTTGTCCATTAAAATTGTTATATAAAAATTCAGTATAGTTTTCCAAAAATTGTAAAAGAGTGTAATTACTGAATTGTCTCCAATACACCATGATAGTGTCCCTAGTGAAGTATTCCTTTTAAAACTTTTTTTTCTGCTTTAGCATAGCATCATCTACATATATACTGAAGCTGCTATGTGAAATACAATGCCCAAATAGAAAGGAAATATTCCATCCCAACAGAATGTACTTGATTTCCAGCATCAAGTAAAAACAAGCACTATTAGATTTAAATGGAGAAAAATCCCCAATTACCTGCAGCCCCTGTAAGCGAGAAGTGCAAAAGCTCACATGCTTTTACAGTAGGTACGTACAAGATACGTACACATACATAATATGCAGACATATTTCTGGAATGGCTTGCAACCAGTGAAGATAATTTTTATTATTTCCACTTCAAAACTTCCTATATTGGAGCCACATCACTGAAAAAAAATCTAACCATAGGGGAAAAAAAAGTGATGGGAAAACAGCCTGCTAATATATCTGCTGGAAAGATATACAGAGAAAGTGAGTAGTCCTCTATAGATTAACTGAAGTCTTTTGGAGACAAAGACTCCAATATTCTGAGCAAGAGAAATAAAATCCCCATAAAAATACCTTTACTTCCTCGATTTCTTTTTTCCCCCTTCCTACCACAGCTAGCATCATTTATTTGTATACTGAATTTGTCTCCACTGCACCACAACATAAAACATTTTAGAATTTAAAAGGTAAAAATAAATACGAGATTCCCACCACAGAATCATTGGACACCATCATGCATTCAAAAATAAGTTGCGCTTCCACAGTAATTAGACAAAAGAATGGCAAAAAAACCAACAATCCAGCTAAAGCTTGAGAAAACCATCAGTTTAGCAATGCATAAACTGAGGCCTCATTGTTGTTTAGGTATATTTTGATTAGAACTAATAAATGACTGATTTTCCTTTGCTTGTTTGCAACAACAGCACATCATCCAAAGAGCTTTATTCTTTATTCCTTTCTCATATAGCATGCCAAAGACTGTCTCATTTTATGAATTAGCATTTAAAACTACTGTAGGTTATCTAACAAGCATTCAGATTCAATAGTACTTTTGACAGCAGTAAGTAAAGAGCCTTTTAACATCTTGAACATATGTGCTTGAAAAAAAGTAGTTAAATCAAAGCAGTTCAAAGTCTGAAGACAAAAACCAGTTAAAATCCAGTTTGTTGTGAGACAATTTTAGTGTGGTGTAAACAACCTTTCACGACTCCCCATGGGAAATGTTGTAAGACTACGTTCAAAATGAATCAGGCATATTTATAAAGATCATGAAGTGGTCAAATGAATTTGCATTCTTGGCAGATTCACTCCACTGGTACTACTTGCTACAGTCTGTAGAAATCTCAAATCTCACATCAGTGTTGCCTATAGTGCTTTATTATTTATTATGTGTTATGCTAAGTACCTGTGAAAGGGGACATTCCTTGGCCAATGAACTCTGGTTCATATCCTTCAGTAAGTCCTTCAGAGCATTTCTTACTGTTGTGTGAGACCATTGTTCAGGAGGCAAGTCTTCCAGTTTAGGGCAACTATTTGAAACACAGATTAGAAAAGGGATTATTACAAGATTGCATCCTGCTGCAGAACATTCCTTTAAGACAGACAGATTTCATTTTGCGCATCAAGCAGATGCATCTGGAGATTGCTCTCGGTCTCCTGATTGTTCCGATTAGTTAATTACTTTATACAACACATCTGCTGTATTGATGCATGAATTATACATCAGCTGCATGTGGCGACTATTTTTTCATGTTACTTCTACCTTCCTGCTCTGATGCGCTTGGTAAAACAATTTAAGGTGTAATGCTTTCTCACGACTGATCATGAAAAGCATTAATATATTAACCGTTTTTCTTTTTTGTTACCGTGAAATTTAAGAACCTCGACAGCAACAATAAGTGCGAGCAAGTCATTCTTTTACGAAATGCACACAGATGGTACTGTTCATGATATGCAAAAATATTTTTCTCTTAAGTAAACTTTATGTAAAATGCCTTCTTGTAATGCATCATTTAATTGACTAAAATGCAATATAGTTTTAATGAGATATCCAAAGAAAATCTATGTATCAAAGCTATAAAAGTTTTCTGCAATAGTATACTGTAAGTTAAAGAAGAATTAGAGTAACCAAAAAGGAATTTAGATAAGCCTTTGTACTTAGAGCTCACAGCACAGTAGGAATTAAATACAAGCAATATGAACAGTAAGAGCAGAGAAGTAACAGTTCACGTCCCAGAACTGGTATGCAACTTACCTGTGTAACTGGATTTTCAGTGTGACCACATGATACACATCTTGCAGCATGTCTGCTACCGTAGCATCAGGGGCATCTGTCACATAGGAGAGTGGAACTGGATTCCACTTCCCGACCTGGATAAGCCCTGTGGGATTTTTATTTTTTGCGGGAAGAGGGAGTGGGCAAGAAGAGCAGGAAAATTGAAAAAAGTTATTTACCTGTTAATTCCTAGGGGCAAAAGAAATATCTGATTTTAACAAAATCACTACCTTTGTTTCTAGCCTCTTAAATCTGGCAAAATAAAAGAACACCCCCCTCAAAAAAACCCCACCCACACACCACTAAAGATATGATTTATCCGTATTATTAAATTACACAAATGCATTACTGTAGAGATTTTTTAATATGTAGAGAAGCGTATTTTCCTAAGTTCCCATGAATTCAATAGGACATGATATAATGCCTCTTAATGATATAATTCCTCTTAATAAATTAGAACGGATTTTGCAATGCAAGGACTGAGTGAAAATAAATAAATAAATACTTTGCAGTCTGTAAAACCATCAGGAACAAAATAAAAGAAACAGAGCTGGATATTCAGTCATAAATGCAAGTTGACTCTCAACAGTCCATCTGCTCAAATATGCTTTACACTTCCTTGTGGATCCTCAGTGGAGCAGATTATTAAGGTCAATAAGCATACTAATGATTCAGATGAAGTCTTTTTTTTTCTTTAAACAAAAACAAAAACAAAAAATTGAATCTACCTCCACATTCCTCATGAACAAAACACGCGCTAACCAAACAATGGTACATTTAGGGGGGAAAAAATAGAGACAGAATCTGCAAGAAGTTTAAGAAGTAAAACATGCATTGCATTCCTGAAAGAAATCCTGCCCCTCCCCCAAGGCCCCACAAACAAACACAATTCATCGTGCCTTTTCGTAATCTTATTTACCTTTTGCTTGGGCAGCAGAGCTGTGAGAATAGCCAAGTGATAGCAATGCCATTTCAATCAGTTGGTTGAAAAGCATATCCTTTCTCACCAACACAAATTCTGCATGCTCCTCCTTAGAATCATACTCAATGGCATTTTCATAATGTTCCACTACACAGAAAACTGGAAGCATACTTCCTATTAAAAAAAATAAAAATAATAAATGTAATGTATTAAACTTGAGTTATAGTAGAGTAGGTGGGCCTATACAGCGTTATGTAAATAAAACCTGTACGAACAGGCAGACGAGGCATCAAGAATCATCACAAATATTTGATAAACATATTCCTTGAGTCCTTTCCCTTTACCCTCCCCAAAAAAGAGAAAGTTCTACAAAACCTACATCTCTCAGAAAAGCAGAAAAGGAAATTCATCTCGCGTGATCGGATACAGATTAAAGAATTACCTTCTATAGAACAAGGTGGACTGAAGAGAAGTTGATTCTGTCTGTCCTGCCTGATTTGTTGTGAGTAGCAGGCAGCATGAGAACCTAAATACATACTGCAGATGTCTTCACCGTAAGCCATTTTAGTACCAGCTACATAATTTTGTTTGTTAACATTAAAACTTTAAGTCCTGCCAAAAATATTCAATTGCCTTCAACATCAACAACAAATCACTTTGCCTGTTACACATTCAGTCTGAAAGAAGTACACAAGGAAACAAGGCAAAAGTTAACACTAATTCGTGCTTCATTCACTGAGTGCACTTGAGCACTACTTTCACTTGCATCTTTAAGAAACAAATCATGATTTCAATGCGTTTTTAAGAAGTGTACCTGCAATTCAGGCTTTTTTTTTTTGGTTGCCTCCCGCACTTCGCATTCCACATTCCTCGTATTCATTGCTATTTTGGTATGCCTGAAAGTAACTACTAATTTCCAGTTTTCATCATACAACCAACCCTTCCTTACACTGCACAAAATATTAAGCAAATAGCCTTTTTCCTTTTATTTTATTTTTAATATTTTTTTTCCCCCTTTCTTTTCACAATAGACAGTAACAAATGACACAAAGCTGTTCAAGGGACAAAGTCCCTCCCGGCAATCAGATTCCCAGACTTTGTGAAAATCCCCCCCAGCTTCCCAGACTGACAGAGATGACATGATGACCTCAGATCCGTGGTTTTAGGCCCCAGTTCTATCCCACTGTCTCCAGCAGTGCAGGCTAGGATCTCTTAACGACAGCAAGCAAAAGGGTTAAAAGCAGATGTACAGAACTGTCTTCTGGCAGCCTGCCAGAGGGGTATCATCTTTAGCATAAATGATGACAAGGGTTATTTTAACAGGGCACCCAGGAACTCCAATTAGTCCTACAATGTTAATGCCTCTATAACCACTGCCCTCTAGACTTACCGAAACCTCCTAACCTGCTAAGGTGCACCAGACATGCCATAATCTAAAAAAGAAGATTTACTCTTGACAATAGATAAAAGCTTCCAGACCGCGTCTGGTGATTTGTGCTCTAACATATAGCAAGAAATCACGATAAAAAAGATACCTTTTAAGCACGTATATTTAAACTACATCTGTTCACCAGAGAGTCAATCTCTGGCAAACAAACCCCTTCAGGCTCGCTTGGAAAAGCTCACAAACTCACTCCACTTTGCCCAATAGGCTCAGCATGAAAGACAAGACTAAAAGCTTGCCAATATTTATGTAGTGCAGGAAGCAGCTTTTTTTCTTCCCCCCCCCCC
>NW_009952263.1:7534308-7541096 GCF_000747805.2 Chaetura pelagica | reverse complement strand
CCCCCCGCCTTGTTTTTTATTTAAATCTAAGTGAGACTGGTCAGGAAGGGAGAGAAGACCAAAGCAAAAGCAGTACATGCAAATTGGTGATTTCTCCATTGGCTTTAATTAAGCTGTAGAGAGCTTTCTAAAACACACACATGCTTCATCTGCAAAAAGGTGGTGGTTTGTTGTTTTGTTTTCATTTTTCCCCCCCCTTCCAGGCTCTCATAATTGATGTTTGACCTACTACTGTCTGACTCAGAGTGAGGGCTCAAAATTCTTAAGTAGTTTCACCATTAAAACCTGAAGAGAAAATGTAAACAAAGCTTCATTTTAACAAACAGTGCAGATATACTCAAAGCCAGCTGAAGCGTATTTGTTTTCCCTTATCAGTTCCTGCAAATGAAGCTATGATCAGACACAAAACTAGCAATGCTCCGGTACTTCCCTGCATATCAGCACACGTTTTTCCAGGTACACGGTCTCGCGAGTTGCAGCATCCTGGAAAACGTGGTACTTTAAAACAACACGGGAGAACTTCCTGGCCAAATTCTGATGTACAGCGTAGATTATCAGAGGTGGCTCCTGGTAGTGTAACACAGGTATGATCTGACTACGAATCAAGCCACTAAATCTTTTAGCAGACTGTCACTACTGTCCTTCTGTTAATGTGAAAAATGCTGTACAGGAGAGCACAATCTCAGCTGGCTAGTCGCTCCTGCTAGCACTTGGCAAGACCTCCAAGTGCAGCAACTTCATAACCTTCTAGCATTAAAGGGGAGAGCATTGGTCAGTGCTCACTGCTAAAAATACAGCATGATTTAAACCTGAAGGCAGTGTTAGAGGTTTTGCTGAAGGTTTACGAATCTGTGTAAACAGCACGTCTGCCATAAGGAGCACTGAAGTCTGTAGAATCCTTGTCTAAAACTGTCCTGGCACTCAAGTTTGCTGTGCAAATATCACATAATACCAGAGACAGCTGAAATCTCCTATTTAGGAATTTATGGAACTTATATGTTTGCAGGCGTCAGAAAGTCCTTTTTATATAGCTCCACTGCTTCACTGTACAATATTAATGCACTCTGCTTGAAAAGCCGTAATAAATTATATTTTTAATGCTCTTACCCTGGCTTTCTTAAGATGCATACATTCTTGGCAAACAATCAATAAATAGGGTAATCATGAGCAGAGGCCAAAGAATTTGCTGAAGTGCTGTTTTCCCATTTTTAATAGATAAAGATCTAACAATACGGACTGCTGTGTCTGTTCATTTCAGGATCAATATATTCTTTGTTTTCGCCAAACCAAGAAAAAAATAAAAGATTGTACGATAAATGTTACGCATCAGACACAATGAAATTCCTCTGCCTTCTAACTTGATGCATTTAATAATCTTGGTTGCATTTTGCACTTTGCTTAGCAAGTGCAAGAAAAAATCTGGATTATAAACATACACTGATTCTACTGAGAAAAGTAGAGGCTGCTTTAAAACAAATGCCAAATTACATGCAGCATATTTTCATTTAAATTAGCAAACCTGCAGGAGATGGTCAAAAAGACTTGCACATTTTGATAAGCAAAATTTATAGATTACTGCCCATTGAAAGTATTTTCAATGCAAACAAAAACTATCCATATACAAACATCAGTGATTCTAAATGTGCCTTTTCCTTGTGTAAATGTCTAATTACAGCAAACCAGCCACTGAAAAATATGACACCCAAGTTGTTCATTGTTCAATAATGAATTGTACTTAAGAAAATAAACTGCAAAGATTGACATCATAAATGGCTTTTCCAATGTGATACCTAAAGATTTACACTCTCTCCTTTAAGCCAACTTGAAACGGTTATGGAAATACTGCTGCCCTTCCAAGCTTTGACCATCACTAAGGCGAGAATTTGTTTTAGGGGTTCGGTATTTTCTCTTACATATTTTTGCATTTCTTAGCCCAACACTTACTCAAAAAATTAATGCATTATATTACTTCTATTTCAATGTAGGAATTTGCTTTAATCAGAGCAGCTAGTCTTTACCTTAAGAAAAATCAGACTCCACCCTGTAAAGCAAGATGCTCCACCCAAGCATGAACCTTACAATTCCCAAATGTGATTTATATCAAAGTTGGGAATATACAGTATTTTACAATAGAGATTTAGTCCTGAAATATAAATGAAGTAAGAGTCTGCAAAAGTATGCTACCCCCAAAATACTATAAGTCATATTTGTCTAATATAGAATTATCAAAAGTGTTACCTTTTCTAATATTAGTTTTCATCAGGTGTCCAGAGTGTTTTAAAGGCACTCCTTGCATTTTAGTTCCTGTACTTCCAAGTCTTCCTCTTCCTAATGGGCTCCCATTCTGTTCCAAGCGCGCAATTTTGGCTGGTGGACCTTTCGGATCGCTTACATTGTTAGACATTTCTGAATGTTCTTTCCCCTGAGTTGCCTCGTTCAAATGATCCATACTCAGTCCCGCCTCTAAAGATCACCTGCCATGATTCAAAAAAAATAAATATATATATATATGTTGTACACGTGTGCGCATATGTATACGTACACAGCCTGCACATGTACAGAGACAGATACATACGTATCGTAAGCTCATAAAGAAGAAAAAATAACTGTTTTAACTGGAAAGAAGATGTCTTTTTTAGAAGAAACAAACGTATTCTCCAAAAATTACCCCATACCCCAATTTACAGAGAGATCGCATCGTAATCTCGTGGAATTAGTTTTTAAAACCCAACTAGAGTACCCCTTAAAAAAATCTTCAAAGATAATCTACTAAATCTAAGAGAAGACTAAGACTCATACAAATGATGATGATTGTCAAGGTATGTGGTCCAACCCAGCTATTGTTACAAATCTCTCAGAATGGTCTGTTATTAATCCCGGGTGGTTTTAAAAGACAGAGAGACAGAGAAATAAAAAGATTCTACTGAAACATTCCTTGATCTACTTGATTAAAAAAATAGATGCACAACAATGGAGAGATTGTTACAACTTTAGCTGATGGAGCAACAGAGTTATTAGATAGGTAGAATATTGTCCATCTACAGTTCCTGCCCCCCTCCCTTAAAAATAAAACTTAAACCAGAATTTAACATTTAACTGCATAAAGCAGTGGCGGGAGATGGTTGCTTCTGAGTTTCCTAACCAATGTTACACAAAGAGTTTATCAATTTTTGCAAAGTTAAAAAAATGCATGTGAAATTTTTCAGATGCTTTAAGTGTTACTTGGAGTTAGTTTATTTAATTAAGAAAAATAACCAAAAATGTTGCATCATACAAAAGATAATGCTGGTAAAACCCCCACAATTTCTACAATACTTTCAAAGCCCTTAAATAAAAATAAAAATAATTTTAAAAACCCCAACAAACCAAAACAAAATACAAATGCCCAAACCTGGGAGATGCTAAGTTATGTGCTGGCACAGCTATTTGTAAACCAAAAAACCAGAAGAACTTTTAATAGCAAATTAAGAAAAGATACATGTTAGCATGCTTCTACTTCCTTTTTTGCAAAGTTTCGAGAAACCACTGACCACGAATAACTATTTCAGTTATCACTCAAAGTCTCCCAAGCCTAGAACATATAGTGGAGTAAGTTTTGAGGATTTCTGTCACTCATTCAGATGCTTTAAGTGTTACTTGGAGTTAGTTTATTTAATTAAGAAAAATAACCAAAAATGTTGCATCATACAAAAGATAATGCTGGTAAAACCCCCACAATTTCTACAATACTTTCAAAGCCCTTAAATAAAAATAAAAATAATTTTAAAAACCCCAACAAACCAAAACAAAATACAAATGCCCAAACCTGGGAGATGCTAAGTTATGTGCTGGCACAGCTATTTGTAAACCAAAAAACCAGAAGAACTTTTAATAGCAAATTAAGAAAAGATACATGTTAGCATGCTTCTACTTCCTTTTTTGCAAAGTTTCGAAACCACTGACCACGAATAACAATTTCAGTTAAATCACTAAAAGTCTCCCAAGCCTAGAACATAGTGGAGTAAGTTTTGAGGATTTCTGTCACTCATCAGAGTCTGTTTTGCGCAGTATTCATCTATATAAATATATATATATCTCTAAAAAAAAATTAGTTGCTGAGAACAGACACATCGTTCGGGTTGTTATTTAATTCATCAATACTGCTGTGATTGTTAGGTATTTTACCCTGCCTTTCTCTGACTGAGAAAGGTGTGACTTCACTGACAATTACATTATGTATATAATACAACCACTACGGACAGGTGACTAGACATTAATTTATGAACTACTATTTACATTAGCAAGAACAAAAACTAATACTGAGGAAGTCATCTTTAGAAAGACTGGTGTGAATCTGAGAATTGCTACTTTCTTTCAGCTGCCTAGTAATTCAATACATTTTCTGCGCATTTCATAGCAAAGTTATTAGAACCTAAACATCTCAGGATTTATTTTCTTTATATACTTCTATGCTGTTGGTATATATGCGAATGACAGTTCTGCAAACTATCTTTTTTCTTGTTTGAGCACCGTGCTGCTTTTCCCGGTATGGTGAAGAAAGAGGTAATATATTAATCTGAACGTTTACAAGCAACCTCAAGAATGCCTCTGAATAGCTGAACTTTTTAGAAAATCGTTATTTTTTCTTATGCTGTAAGGTGACAGGCTAAGGTTTATCATTCATCTTGATCCCATCTGTTTTAGGTCGTGCATCTCATTAGCAGTACATGTGCCTATTTTAGCCACTTTTTGAAAAGATTTTTTTAAACTGTATTAACTGCAGCCTAGGCAAAGAATTAGACTCAAACTGTTAACATCTTTCGATGTTTCTGATGATGCTAACAGGCTACAGGGCTGCTTTTCTGAGACCGCTCTCTCTCAAGAATAAGAGGATTAACAAAAAAAAGGGAAAAAAAAAAAGGGAAGAAAAAAAAAGGGGGGGGAGGAGAGTAAAACAACAACAACAAAAAACATTGAACAAGAAAATCCTCGACACTTTTGGCAACTTCAGAAGTACTCTAAGGTACTGAGGCTCTTTGCTACAAAAAGTATCTAGTCATCATGAGTCAGAATTGCACTGCATCACGTACAGGGAATAAAAGTGATAGATCGCAGATTAGTTAATACACTGACTACAACCAAAACACCAAATGGGTCATTTTTGCTTGGCCTGAGAATACCCACCCATCGGCATCCTCTCACCGCTTAGTCATCTTGTAAAAAGCTTTATGTTACAAAGCAAAATTACATGCACATAAAACACCTAATTTACTCATTTAAACTCCATGCCCAAGGCTAAAGTTCACTGAAACCTCAGTTTGGAATAGTGATGAGCAACAACGAGCGTGGCCTGCCCAGGGAGAGGGTTGCAGGGAAGAACTATCATCTCCGCCGGTTCCAGGCCAAGAGTTTCCCCGGCTTTCACGTTTATACGTCTTTCACAAGTACAAGTTTTCATCACAGGCACTGAGAGAACAGCACAATTTCACGGCACAGTTTCCCAGAGACAGCGCACACGTACGGGCACACCGCGCAATTTCTGAATGAGAGTCGGTGCGGTATCTCCTTTTGTCGCGATGTAACGCCGCCGGTATTATCTTATTTCTTTCTCTCCTCCTGAATCAGCCCCCTCCCCATGCCTTTCCCCTCCTCTTCCCTCCCTCCCCCATAAAAACCCGTAATCACATTTGAGAGAAGCTCCGCACTTATCCGTTCCATATGGCTCTCCCAATCCAGGCCAAGCTTTCCCTGTGACCTTTTAAAGAGACAAAGAAGCAAAGTACTTATCTAGAAACAGAAACACTGCAGTTTTCTGAGTGAAATTAGCAAAACCGACCCGAAACTCACCACTTCAAAACTTGACAGCATATAAATTACAAAAACAAAGGAGGTTTCCTTTGCAGCCCGAGCTCTTGAAGAGGAAGAAGTTCAAGACTGATGTTTTCTAGGTCCCCCCCTTTTTGGAGAGGGGGAGAGGGGGGGCAGCAGACCTGAGGACTACTTCCCCTTGTGGCCACTTATATTTTTTCCCTTTTTTTCTTTTTTTTTTTTTTTTTTTTTTTTTTTTTGTCTTGTTTCTATTTTCCTCTAGGCGGGGAGGGGCAAAAATAGATAGCGAGAACCAGAGTAGCCATGAGCAAAACCGGCAATGGACAAAAAATACAGGCTAAATATCTTTTGAGGGAGCCAGTTTTCGAGGTTTAGCAACGGAAGGAGCTGAAGATCGAATTGATCAGACAAGTGTAACGCTCAAAAGCGAGGAATTCATAATAATAACAATCATAAATAAAAAAAACCAACAAAGTAGCAGGTTTAAATGGAGGTGGAAGGGGGACTTAAGTCTAGCTATCCTTTCAAAAATAAAACCAATGCGTACAGAAGCGAGTGAGAAAGGGGGTTATTAAAAAAGGGAAAAAAAAAAAAAGGCAGCTTTTCTATCCAGTGTGAAGAGCAGAAAGTCTACTTCTAGCTTGTCACTTACACTATTATTCTCCAATAGGCACCCAGAGGAGCAGCAGACACAGAAGGAGCCCGCTCCCCTCCCCCTCCGCAAAAATACACACCGTAACAGCCCCCAAACTTTCTGCGGAAACCTCAGCCCCAGAGATCGCTACTGGAGATTAAAAGGGAAAAGAAAAAAAGAAGAAGAAGAAAAAAAAAGTGTAGAGAAAATTGCAGGAAAAGGCTCTAAAATGCCACTTTTAATCTCGCCTTGCGGCGAGAAGAAGGGGAAAAAAAATAAATAAAAAAATAAAAGAGGCAGAGAAGAGGACCTGTCTCCTCTCATTTACCGGGGGCTGTTGTGCGAG
>NW_009952263.1:7521910-7532867 GCF_000747805.2 Chaetura pelagica | reverse complement strand
GAGAGAAAGAAGTTTCCCCCTCTTCCTCCTCGCTTTGATATCCGCAGAGGTGAAAGAAAAGCGTCGGGCGCGTTTTTAACAGGCGGCCAAGGCTCGGCGAGACGTCCCCGTTCCGCGTGGGGCATCACGCACACGGCGAGGGGGAGACGGTGGCACCGTGACCCGATCGTGCAACGACTGACGCCAGGTAACAGCAATGAGTCGTTCCGTGCTCCTGACGAGGAAACCCCGCAGCCCAAACCTTCCCTGGAGCCTGGTGTGCAGAGCGAGACCCGCAGCCACCGGTAAAAGGTGAAAGCGAAAAAGGTGATAACGTATTGACAAAATAAATTAACCGTGAGACAGGCGTAACTTTTTTTCCCATCGTGCACTTGGGAAAAAAAGTAACCCAACGAGACAAACTTGAAAGCAACAAGTTTGTACAAGCTCTGAGATAAGAGGAAAAAATAAGCTGCTTTATTGATAAAATGCACAGTGTTAGAACACACTGTGGAAGGAAAGTTGCATCATCAGCCAAAGGAAACATGAACTACTGCACAGGCACATAGGTAGCCAGAATGTTTAGGGTAGTAACTTAAGAAAACCCCAACAAACAAACAAGAAACTGCACCGTGCAAACTTGAAGCAGCAACACCCATAGAGAAGTGGGGAGCCTAATAGCAATTCTGGAATACACAGAATAGCATGGCCTCTGAGCAAAGAAAGGGTGAATCGGTTAAGTCTGTGAAGAGCAGAATTATCACTACTCATACATTACTTACTATAAAAACAAGAGGAATGCATCGAGATGAGGTAAAGAAACAAGCTGACATTTACCAAAATAAGCACAAACAGTATGCAGGGCATGCAGGAAAAATAAAGTAATAGTGTGAAATACATGAAATATTTATCATACTCAGTAATACACAAAATAGATTATAATCTGAAAAGCAAAGAAATGCCACGCTTGAAAAGGAATACTCCCTTACATACTGCTGTTATACAAAGCAGAGCAAGTGGAGGGGGCAAACACAGGAGACATGAAATGTACGTATGTTGCATGTCCTGAGAAAGGTTACAAAGGTTGTTGCTGCGTGCTGAAAAGGTAAAAAAAAAGAACCAAACAAGAAATGTTTCACAAAACAAGGGAAAAAGGTGTCAATTACACCTTCCATAACATATGATCAAGGGGTAACTGTCTAATGGATTGTTAATTTAGAAACCAGTCTTATTTCCAACAAGATAGGTCAGTATTACTCAGTCCCTTATAAAAAAGACAGAAAAAAGAATTACTAATTCCTACCATGTCTGAAAAATGGTGTTAACTAGTTTGAATTCAAACTTCGCTGAAACAATGGAAAATACCAATATGGTATAATTTTTCATCCTTTTCAGGAAAGCCTGATACAGTAAACTTTAGCATTAAGCAAGACTGACCACTAAAGAAGAAAATCATGAAGGATGAGTTTCAGCTGGCAGCATGCTGCTTGCACTATGATGGAGGAAAAGAACAGTGCAGATAATTTGAGAGATGCAGAGCTGATTATAATAGTGCAGGTATTTAAAAATATTATTTGGAAGAAGATTTGGGACTAAAACCCCACTTGACAAAAACGACTGCCAGACAGGACAATATCAACCCCCCTAAAAAAAACCAAACCGAACAAAAAATATGAAAATATGTTTTAAAATAAGTTGTGCTTTGCTGTTCACAAATCATGGTAAAAAAAACCAAACAACTCCTTAAAATGTTCAGGTTAAAACAATGTGATTAATCTCAAAAGCAGAGACAGTGAATTAAAGGAGCAGGGAGATATAACAATCATAATACAGGAGCACAGAAGGCCTAATAATGATATTATTATGCATACTAACCAAACACTGACAAACAAGTATTCTGGTAATTATATAATCATGCATATGTTTCCTATGCCTGAGATAAATGATTTTGGAAAATAACTATTCTTGAAACTGCATGTATGTACTAAACCTTATGAACTGCCTACAACAATCTAATTCCCGTACATCACTTCTGCCTGGTAAAGTATTTGCTACAGGCTTGGAAGGCTGAGTGTGGAACCCTTGCTTGGATGAGAAAGTACAAATTACTGAAGGCTGCCATGTGTCTTGACATATCGACAACAATCAGATCTCTTATCAATACCAAACTACTTGGAATAAATTCAAGATAGAGATACCTGATTTTCCTTTGACCTATTCCAATTTGCACTTCACTGTGTCAACTTTAATATTAAAATGTTCCACTAGAATAAAGATATTTGTAATAAAAACATATATAAAGAACAGAAGATGAATAGATATTGTCATGGATACATATGCAGACAATCATTTAAACGTGCGGCAATTGTAACATCACATTTTTCATAGCTTCTAGTCAACACAGAGCAGACAAATATATGCTTAATAAAGCTTATTAATCCTTAACAAAGTTGTTGCATTTTGTTTATGATACATAAATGCAATTTGAACTAGACTGTATTAAAATAAGACAAATACTTAAAAAGTTGGACTGTGTTTTTTCAACCACATAGTGCATTAACTCTCGAGCAGCAGTCTCAGTAGCTGCAAAACAAAAAAAATCCTCCAGTGTGGCATGTTGCCTTGGTGCCTCCTAAGGTCTCTAGTCCAATCTTTTCTTGTTCAAAATAAATTTGGAAATATGGGCCCAAATCTTGAGGCTTGACTCTTGTGCAAAGCAAACAGACATGACGTGGCAGCAGAGCAAAACCAGCATGGCTGTATATACTCTTTTATCAGATTTCTTTGGGGAGATCAGGCTGATTGGGTTTTATATATACGTCCTTCTGAGAACTCTGAGGCCATTTGGGTAACTCGTCAGCACCAGCCCGCGCTGTTGGCGTGACGCAGAGCTGCGCTGTGGCACGGGACTGCCGGGAAACCCACTGCGGTGGGGATCTGAAGGCATTTTCCTTGCTTCCAGGGGTGATGGGTGCGAGCCTACAGTGCTGGACAGCAAGGCAAGGAAAATGCCAATTGGTGGCTTTCTGAATGGGAACATATATGGCCAAGTGGTGGATGGCTCCCTGGTGGGCTCGTGCCTAACTACTGCATGGGTCAGCCAGGAGTGTGGGTTAAAGGGAAGGATTGTTCTACTGTCCTTTCCCAAGTCTACATGTGCGAGCCGGCACAGCCACCACTGAGGTGCGGACACAGTCCCATGGCCCTCCAGCTTCTGAACTTCAGATTTAAGTTCTTTTTCAGCCTCCTCAGACTGACTTCCCCTCCATTTTGCCCTGAACAATAGCTGCCTGACACCTCTCAGACAATTTAACCAACCCAACTGCAGCAATCTCAATTTAAGTATGACCCAAAAGTCGATGTGCACCGATGTGAATCACAGCATTCTGCAACATCCTCCACACTGAACTCAAAAGTTACACACCAACCTAGAGTTTTTTTTGACTGCAACCTGCCCCAGCCTGGATAGGATGCCTGTCAAAAAGCAAAAGTGCTATGAAATGAAATTCATAGCACTGAAAGGCATCACACACAAGCTGTCGTCCCCTCTCACATTTTGCATGAGCAATTTCTGCTCGTTTGTGTTCTCTCACACACGATGTCCTGAAATGGTTACGTAAAACGATTATTTAACTTATGATAGTCAGCTGTATTGAACTGCACTTAATTGCTTATTAAGTGAAGTAAATTACCCTTACCATATTCATCAGAGGTGAAAAACCTACATACATGGCTACATGTAGTGCACTCATTAGTTTACGGACCCCAAATCCCTTGGAAAGTATCAGATATCTACACAGTGTCCCATGGTGCAGCATCTTGTAGTTGGATGTCTCAGCTAGCTTGCAGATATGTAAAATCATATACAAGCAGACATCTCCCTGTTGATTGTCTCTGTGACGAGGCTAATTTATTCCTGCAAACACTTTATGCATCATATTTCAATCACAGAATCTTCTTTTAAAAATAGAGTTGAATAAAAATATGCAAAATGCAGTTTTCGATAAAACAAGTAACTTTTAGTCAAACTATGGCACCATTTTGCGCAAGTGCCTTTCACAGCTGTATGTCTATTTTGACTAAGAAGCTTCTACAACTGAAGCAAATGCATGTATTTGCTGATGTGGCCCTGACAGTCATTTCAGTGCTCCCCTTGGTGCCAGATGAGTCACAGAGAGGCAAAATGCTGAAAGAAAATTATGGAGTAAAACCCAACAGAGCTGTTTCGTGTGATGAAGTGAAGGGTGAACATGACCACTAATGAGAATAGAGAGGAGTCTTTCAGTCACCTCTGGTTGCCACGAGAAATCCTAGCTGGTTGAAACTATAATAGACAGATGTCCACTTTCCCATAAAAGATCACAGCAATGAATATTAATGGATTAATCACATAAATCTTACACTGTAGTGGTGCAGTCTCTGCCTGCTATGTGACAAGCCAGTTCAATTTCTAAGTGTATTAGTGTTGCAGCTTCCACAAATAATACCTATACGTTATTCAATATAAGGCAGTATTTTTTACGACTGGATTTCAAAACTACTTCAAATAAAAAGCTTCAACTTAAAAAAAAAAAAGCACTTTTTGGACCATATCCTCCTATATCTGTAACAGTAGACTCAATCCTTGATGAGTCATGCTCTTAACTTCCAAGTTGCAGCTACAGCCAACTACTTCCACAAAAAAAGAGCAAACAAAAAACAATACAATAGAACTGTATATAATAATGTTTAATGCAATTAGGCAGCTGGAAGAAAAGAGGAAGCTGCATCTTAGAATCAGCCAAGTTACCTTTGTTGTATATGTATGTTCAGCAGGTCACTAATTTCACACCTCTCTCCCCAAAGGTTTAATTTTTAGGCCTATTATGTGTAGATGTTTAATGTGGGACATGGGGAGATGAAAAAAGAGTGGTTCCTGTTAAAACCCTGATCCTCACAGCACTAGATAAATCCTAGGCATGAAGTGGACATATAATTGTTACCTGAAAGAAACTGGTTGATAAGCAGCCAATTTAGGGATATGTATTAATAGAAGCGCTATTAATTTAGTAGTATGTAAACGATGATCCCTAGTCACATAAATCAGTAGAGCTCCAGTTATTTTTACTTGTTAAAAAACAAAATAACACCAGGCTATCTCTGAAATGTTTTGCAATGTTGTTGATTGACTGTGTCTCTTCCCTTTCCTTATTCTTTCCAACCACTGCATTTCTCTCCCAGTAACAAAAACAAAAACAAACAAACAAAAAAGGGATGCTTTTAGGAATACAGAAATTTAATCCAAAGCTGCACATTAGAAAACAGTCTGAACCATTGCAGTTAGCACTACAGAAAGGTTATTCAAGCATTATTAGCTAGGGCTTAGATGCTCCCGCTGTTGAGCTCAAACTGCAGTGACTTGTTACATAGAAATATTTAACCAAAGGGACAATCTTTTTTCTTTGACCTGTTAGTATGAATAAAATCTACTGATAAAAACTGAAAACATGGAAGAGTTTAAGTCTAAGGAAATGGTTAGAACTGATTGATGACTTGAACTATGTCAAACTTTCATTATGAAACCCAAAACCACATGAAATGTCCTGTTTCCAGTTTCATTGTTAACTCAGAACTCTGCCCAGGTTCTGCTACAGTTTTTCTAAGGTTCAAAACCTTTTAAGTAAAACTGTGCATCTAATTATGGCCAAACATGACAGGAGTCAATGTCATTGTACATAAAATGTATGCAAAATGTGTGGTTTTGGTGTAAAACAAATTGAAAGTTGGTGGGTTTGGCCGAATTTGCGTTTTCTTCTAGGGCTTGTTCCAATCTCAAGCTCGGGTGACTCCACAATAACAAAAACTAAATGAATGAGTTTTTCACAGATCTTTTCAGGAACAATTATCTGGTAATATTCACAGCTCTCTTAAGGAACAGTGTACCTGTTAATATCCAAGCTACAACATAAATAAGGTTTAGCATATGCAGTGCCACTAAGATAAAGGTCATCTATACACTTGTTAGAGTACGTTTAGTTTAAATGCAAACAAGATAAGGAAAAACAAGTAATTTCAAAATGTTACTATAAGTACTATTTAATGTTGAAAATACTTCTCCTGGTTTAGAAAAAGAGAAAAAAAAAAATCAAGTATTTTATGTTATTTATTTGCTGAAACAGCTACAGTTCTAGTTTTCCTGCTAAGTGGCTTCAATGGAAACAAACTGAGATGGAGAGTAGCAGTTGGAAACCCAGTAGAATACAACATTTCTAGGGCAAAGTGAGGTTAATATTTGTGATGGTTCATTTATACTTCTGCATGCACTAGAAGGAAATACCTCAGTAAGTGCGTAAAAATTATTTCCTGCATTAAATACAAAGATTTTGGGGGAAAGTTTGTATTTTATGTTGACATAAGAATAGCTGAGTAAGAAGAAACCGAGGCATGCACACGAAGCTTCCTAGCAGAGCTTCAGCTGTGATAGAAGAAATAACATTTGAAACTAATTCTTTTCAGTGCCCATGTTCATTTCCTTAGAATCTCTTTCCTATATAACTTGTTTCTGGCAGTTTACAATACAAACTCCTTCCAGTATTGGATTTTTTTTTTCTTCAGAAATGTTGGTAAGATGCTCACAAGACATTCTGAAATATTTTGCTCATGGACACGACGCGGTGCATTCTCTCAACTCATTTTTCTTGTATAGGTATACAGATGGAAAATTGCTCCACACCACATCTGAAAACGTGTAGCTTCAGAGGCGGGTGGAGCCAGGTAAAGAAATGCTCCAAATTATCGCAGTCGTAGAAAAGTAAAGTCCAAATCAACTCACCCCATATTTCTGAAACACTGCCCACCTTCAAATACAGGAATCCTCCAATACACTGCCGTGAATGAACTACACAATGGTAGGTCATCTCATATCCAAGCCCACGCTTAAAGCTTTTCCAGATTTTTATTTTATTTTATTATTTCTTTTGGTGTAAAGAGAGAAAACAAATTCAGCTCTTCTTTTACTTAGTACCAACTGACTTGCTGTGGGCATACAGCAAAGGGTTATCATCTTCTTTGCTTGATTTAGGTCTGTGAAAATTTTTCCATGACCAAAATAAATATTATGCCCAGTCCATACTGAACTTTTTAATAAAAAGCAGTAAAGCAATCTGCTTCATTGTCAAGTGACTGTAAGAAATTTAATTAATGCCTTTGGAGGGAACGCCTATATAAGTATCACAATCAGAAGAATGTGCTTATATGCATATATGAATACATATTCACAGCCACAGTCTGCCCTGTTGCTTTAATGTCATAACACTACAGGCCATCAGCAGCTGAAGGCAGAAGTGAACTCATACAATTTAAAATACTGTGCTGACACAATTTGAAGGTTAAATGACATTGTGTAATTTGTTAGAAGATTAAATGCTGGCTTCATCACAGGACAATTTAGCCCTTGAAAAGGGAGGCAGTATAGAAATGCTATAGCAGATGAACAAATTAAAAATAGTCAGTAAGAAACAGGGGAAAATGAGTTTATGCCACACCGACAAAAGCAAAAAGAAACAAAAAAAGCCCGAACCCAAAAAGCATAAAACACAAAGATGCATGAAAAGCAGTATGCTATGTTGGATGTTTATCTATACATAAGAGACAGGTGTCACAAAAACAAAACAAAAAATCACGAAGCTAAAGAGAAACTTTAACTCACCAGTTTCCATCTGTTATATCTGAATTCATGCATAATTGATTATCCATGGCTGGTAAGTTCTTTTTTTTCACTAGCCTAACACAGTTTTCTAAACATTATGTGTTAAATCACCACCAAAGTAAAGGGTGTTTGAGAAACCGTAAGGGCAGAATAAAATTTTTGTAATGAAAAATAACATGTCAGTTAATAATAGAGCTGACCTATGTTTAAGAGAGAAATTTTAATCATGTGCATATTAAATATTAATAACCTATTCTGTTATTGTTATAATAAGGTTAAGTAAGCTTCTCCATGCTTAAGGAAAAAGAAGAAGTAGGAATATGTAACACTGAAAAAAAGCGCTGAGAAGCAAAGACATAAGGAAAATGTGTCAACAATAAACAAGAGGAAATGAGAAAGAAGGAAAAGATGAAGGTGGAAACTAATCTCTATGTGTCATTATGACTGCCAGAGTACTGGCAAAGAAGCAGCATCCTTTTATTTCAATTTTAATCATTTCTGAATTTTAATACCCTGCTCCTTTTGTAATTCTCCTGGCATTCCCTATATGCATCCATCCCAGCCAAAACACAAGTGTAAATTAAATGGCACGCAACCACACCACTGATGTAGCTCTCCCAGTAGAACCAATTGAGTGACCAAAAAGCAGAGAAGGTATGACTACTTTGTGTCCTCGTTGACCACTAGCCAATTAAGTGACTTAATGTTCTTCAATTTCTTTAATTTTGAAAAGAAGGGCAGTGGTTAGGTAACCCAGCAATATACAGCCATTAAAAAAAAATAAAGCAAGCCAGTAGTAATACAATAATCAGTGACCATCAGGGCCTGGAAAAATGAGTTTGCTCTCACTGGCACTAAGGAGCATCACATGATTATTTAATTACAGCTCTAATTTTTGTCTCGTGGATGGCAACATATCAACAATTAATAGGGCAAATAGAGGAGACTGCATTTTTAAAGAGACAGAACCTCTGTGAAATACTGCTTGGAAATGCAATTTATCAGGCAGTATGGTGCTTCTTAAGGCTTATCTGTCATCGTGCCACACATATAAAAAATTATACTGGTTCAATTTTGTTGCATGGTACCTATAAAATTCTTCTGGAATGCTAAGAAAATAGTAACTACACCTGTGAGTATCCGACTTGTCGTTTTAAGTGGCAACGCGGAAGTCAGTTTCTCATAGGATATGCAGTCCAAATAATGAAAGTAGAGGAATCACATGTTTCAAAGATAAAAATGGTATTATAAAATGATTACATTCTTGATTTTTAAAAGATTATAACAAAATTCTTCAGGAATGGCCAAAAGGATTATGGTATTCAGTGAGTCAACTGAAGAAAAAAAGAAAGAAAAAGGAAGTCAATAAAATACAGTCAATGGGACAGAGACTGATTTTGATTAATTTTACTGTGAGATTTTCTTACAAAGCATACCGAAACTAAGGGCTCAGCACCAATATTGTACAGTTCCTGCACCATGCTGCTAGTTAAGAAGCAAAAAACTACACCCAAAAGAGGATATACCTGTGATTGATTGAAAAGTTCTGCTCTAAAAGGGTTAGATGCAGTTCCTGTTGTGCCTTGTTCTGCAATGACTGCAGTGCAAAACACGGGAAACTGTGGGAAATTCAGTACGTGGAGCTTTCACAAGCAAATGTATCAAAATAAAACCTCCCATTTTATGCACCTGATATTCTCTGCAAACACACTCACTTTTCCACTGCAACATGTGCACCAAGCTACAAATTTCATAAATGTACATTATCCACAATATGTTTCAGATAACGTTCACTTTCTTACATGGGAAAGGCACGCTCCAAATTTCCTCTAAACATTAAACTGTACAAACTACTCTAAGATTTTTTTTTTTCATCTTACTTCTCAATATAAAACTTAAATACACTTTTTTTGTTTGGTGTTCTAAAATCTATCATGCAAAGAAACACTGAGTTTTGGCCCGTGCACAGAAAAAAAACCCAACCTGCTAAACAACAGTTCAAGAATTATAAAAAAAAATAAGTGTAACTAGAGAGAAATACTATTACAATAAATGCCTCATTCCTTCTGAAAATTGTGTAAAATTAAGCTGTTTTCACTGAAGACATGAACATTCGAGATTGGAGATCTTAATCTATAATCTTAAAAAGAAAGCTGGCAAGAAAGAGCTTGTATTTAAAAGTATATATCAGTCTTTTTATGCACTGGTTACTATACAGATAGCACGTCTCACAAAGACTGTAATTAAAAGTCTAGTTCAGAAGTAACACTAAAAAGCATACAGTATATTATTATACTACAATGAATCCTTAGAAGCTAAACTGTCTTTTTTTTAGTTTTAAGATGCCTTTAATTATTCTTGAGGCTTCTTACATTTATCAAGGAAGCCCACCTATGATGAAAATGGTTAATGATTTAAAATCTGTCTAATACAGCTATGCACAAAAATATTAATTTCATCTTTGATTATAAACATTTTAAAACTCACTCTGTAATTTCCCTCCACTTCATTTTTCGCCTCTGGTCCTCCTGTGAGTTTGCGTGCATGCACATTCTCTCACACTCTCTCCCCTCCTCTCTTTCTTTTATTTAATGTATTAGAATTGGGAATACACAGTGTGTATGATCTTTAGAATTTTTCTCTTGCTCATTTCAAATGTTTTTAATTACCTGGCTGTTACAAACAGGCATATATTCTAAGTGCAGTTACTGAAAAGGAACTCTTTGTCGTACCTTTGCATGTGGGTTTGGGTTCAGCAACTCCCTGCACTGTGCTGTACAATTTTTTCCACTCTGGGACTGATTTACAAATTTAAAGAATTAATCAGTCCTTCAGTATTCTATGAAACATATATATTACAAGTTTTATAGCTGGGTAAATAAACCCGGGGTATATTAAGGGCTCGTTTATAGAAGAATTTTGTGCTGCTGCATCTTCCTTTTCTTCCATATGAAGTTGTGAGTGCTGAGCATTTTCAACATCAGGCTTATGGCATTAATGATTACAAACATGGTATGGTCAGTTATTTACCCAAGATCACACATTCTGTCAGGGCTGAAACCAAAATCAGGATTCCAGACACCTGAAAAGATTATCAGACAATCCTCCAGGTATATATGATCCAAATGCTTCACCACTTCTTCTAGTGAGCAGCAAGTGGAATGACACACAAATGATTGCTGCTGGCCAAATAAATCCTGTCGGAGCAGGATCCTGGGAAGATGAGATGCACTCGAGGTTTAAAGCACCTCCCTCATCTCCTCAGGTCATATCATGTCTTAATGTGCCAAG